>NC_141097.1:5742500-6342500 GCF_041138505.1 Cibotium barometz | reverse complement strand
TAGCTGTGTTGTGAGAGTGAGTGAGTAAAGAGGGAAGAAGAAGAAAAAGCTGTGAAGGAAGCCATTGGAGCTTGGAGCAAAGGAGAAGCTGTGGAGCACACATCGGCATCAGATCTGAGAGCTAAGGACCATTGGTAAGTGTAGCAAGACCCCCTCTGCGGATTGCAGGTATCAAGAGCAAGTGTAAGAGAAGATTAAAGGTGCAAAAGCAAGCAGAAAATTTCTGTTTTTTGAAGCTTTAATGGAAAGCTTATGAAGGAGTGTGTCTTGGCAAATGTATTGGATCAAATGCAAAGCAAACACTGAGGCTCTCATGTATTGTGAATGAACACATGTATTAGCAACTTTGGGGCAAGTCATTGCATGGAAAATTGATGCATTATAGGCAATTTGTGAAGGAAAAAATTCTGGTTTTTTGGACTCTACAAAAACAGAGAACATATGCCTGGTGGAGGATTGAATGCGGAAGTTTGAAGCAAAATTGAGCCAAACCCCTCATACCCATGATGCATTAGGTCATTGCTAAGAAGCTTATCAACTCAATTGTGAAAAACCCCTTCTCTACAGGCCCCAGGAGCAGGCGACGCATTCTGGAGCAGATTCTGGACAGTTTTCATCATATTCAATCCTATTTGATCATTACAAGGTCTTTTCATGAGGTTGAAGTCACTTGGAGCTTAGAAAATACTTGTTTGGATCTTACATTAACATTTGGGAAGCTTACTTGAAGGATTTGGAGCTCATTCAACCCAATAACCAGTCATTAGCAAAATTACAGAAATATGTTGCAGAAACAGAGCTTCACTAATGCAAGCATTAATCTCTCCCTGTTGAGATATGGACTAATTCCTTTGGTACAAGCAAGGAGTAAGGTGTTGCTAAACTTTTGATTCAAAAAGTTTTGAATTTGGATAAGATTTGAAGGAGATAGAGCACTTTTAGTGAGAGGTGGTACCTGACAGATGCAGAAAAAGGCAAACCAGGGAGCTACAAAAATTGGTGGTTCTCATTCACCTTGAAGAATTTGATCAAACCCTTCTAGGATATGTTGGAGCAATGTGTTGGGAAGCCAATGCAAGTTGAATCATTGAATTTGGACAAGATTTGAAGGATTTAGAGCATAATCTTGACTGGTTACTGGCGAGAAAAAAAAAACCAGAAAATTCAACTTTATCCCTTTTCAATTTTGATGATACAAATGAAGTTCTTATGCAACATGAAGTCATTTGTGGTGTGAATGCATATGTATAGCACATATTGAGCTTGGTTCATAATCATTTGGAGCTTTGGAAAGCATCGGGAAGAGTGTTACATCAGGATACATCACAGGTATTCAAAATGGGAGATGGCCCAATACAAATTGTTGGAGAGAAGCTTGACAGAACTAACTTCCAAGTGTGGAAGTTTCGAATGAAGAGTTTTTTGAAAGGCAAAGGATTGTGGAGCCTTGTATCGGATGAAGACCCAGAGTTTTTTGAAAGGCAAAGGATTGTGGAGCCTTGTATCGGATGAAGACCCACGGATGAAGACCCAGAGCCATACCTACCTCCTCAACCAAATAATGCTCAGTTGGTGGCTCACAAGCAATGGGTAGAGCGGTCTTTGAAAGTGTTGCATTATTTTTCCATATGTGTAATAGATGCCTTGCTTATTCACATCCAAGATGCAGATACACCGAAAGAAGCATGGGGTATATTGTGCCGAATGTATGAGACAGACACTGGTGCAAGGAAGATTCAACTAAAGCAACAGATTCACAGTGTAACACGAAGGAATAGGAGTATACATGAGTATGTTCAGGAAATCAAGGGTTATGCAGATTCCTTGTCATCAATCCATGCCCCAATGGATGATGATGATTTGGTTGCTCTCACATTGCGTGGTTTAGGCAAAGAATACAAATCTTTTGACACTTCCATCTCAGTAAGGTTGGGAGGAATGCCAGACTTTAATGATCTTGTGTCATTGCTCATTGTGGAAGAATTGAAGCTTGGACTTGGTGGTATGAGTCTTACATGTGGTGCATCCTCGTCAAGCAATGATGAGCATGCAAGGAATCAGGCTTTTTACTCATCTAGAGGCTTTTGAGGCAGGGGGAGATTTACCCCTTGAGGCCATGGAGGACGTGGTTGGAATGACAGGTCTACTCAACCACAATCAAATCAGAATTTTAAGAATTCACAGTCATCATTTGGATCACGTGGAGGTCGTGGATTTCAATCCCATAGGGGGAGAGTTGGAACAGGTGCTCGTGGTAGAGGACGATGGCAAGGTCCTCAACAAAATTTGAATGGGATTGAATGTCACTATTGTGGCAAACTTGGACATATGGCAAAAGATTGTTACAAGAAGCAGAATGATCTGAGGAATGGAAGACCACAACATGGAAATTATGCATCTACCAGTAACAATGATGGGAGTTCAAATCATCTTTTTGCAATGAAGCACATTATGGGGACAATGGATTCTCAGAATGCTGGAGATGAGTCATGGTATATGGATTCGGGTGCCTCAAACCACATGACATGTCATGGTGAGTGGTTTGAGAAGATGCAACCATTGGATACAAATGGTTATGTGGTCACAGGAGATGATACTCAGCATCTTATAACACATGTTGGCAGTGTGCCTTTGAGGATGCATGATGGAAATGTGAAAAATATGTCAGAGGTACTATATGTACCATCCATTACAAAGAATTTGGCATCTGTAGGCCAAATGGTTGAGCAGGGACTACAAGTAAGATTCAATGAGAATGGCTGTTTTGTGGAAGACTTTAAGCATGGTTGTAGATTGATTGCCAAGGGCAAGAAGGAAGGAAGGTTGTTCAAATTGGATGTAGGCATACCAGAATTGAGCTCAGCCATGTTTTCAAAGAGCAATGGGATTGTGCAGGACATTGACATGTGGCACAAGAGGATTGGACATGTCAATATACAGAGATTAAAGAACATGCAAACAAGAGGCATTGTCAGTGGATTGCCTCGATTCAAATATGATGGATATATGCATGTTTGTGAAGCCTGTCAGTTTGGAAAGCAGGCAAGGTTGAGGTTTCCTAGAGAAGGAAATATGAGTAACAGGCCACTTGAGATAGTACACAGTGATGTATGGGGCCCTGCACAAAATCCATCTATCAAAGGCAGTCTATACTATGTGACATTTGTAGATGATTTCAGCAGGATGACATGGATATACTTTCTGAGAGAAGAGTGAAGTGCTGGAAAAGTTCATGGATTTCAAAGCCCTTGTAGAAAAGCAATATGGCTATTGGATTAAATGTTTGAGAACAGATGGAGGTGGTGAATACACCTCAAAAGCCTTTGAGCATTTCTTGCGGAAGCATGGGATAAGAAGACAGTTGACATGCAGGTATACACCTCAGCAGAATGGTGTGGCTGAGAGAAAGAATCGAGTCATATGTGAAGTGGCAAGGGCAATGCTCAATGAAAAGAGCATGCCAGATTACTATTGGGCAGAAGCATGTGCTACTGCAGTGTATATCTTGAACAAAACACCTACATCAGCCATTCATGGAAGCACGCCAGAGATGCGGCTTATAGGTTACAGGCCAGACATTGGACATCTCAAAGTCTTTGGTGGATGCGTAGCTTATGTCCATGTGCCTGATGAAAGAAGACGGAAGTTGGATCCTAAGGCAGAGAAATGTGTATTTGTTGGATATGCACAGGATCGAAAGGCCTACAAATGTTATAACCCTCAAACTAGACAAGTAGTCATCTCACGAGATGTGGTGTTTGATGAGCTTGCTAGTTGGTACAAAGCAAAAGATGAGGGATTCATTGACTCACTTGAGGCTAATGTGCCTGTGCACTTGCCATCACAAGCAAGTTCTAGTTCTACTACTATGTCTGGGCCAGCAGAGCAGAAGCTGAGAGTAGCAGTGTACGTCCATGGTCAGGACGTTTGAGGCATGAGAGTGTGAGCACTGGGAGCAGTGCTATGGATAAAGGCAAGAAGAAAGTCGAAGGAATTGGAATCACAGGTTATGAGTCATCTAGTTCTGAGAGTTTGGATGAGGAGCTCGGCATACCTGTTTTACGCACACCTGGTGCTAGGCAGGACAGATATGTGCCACCACATGCTAGAGTTACAGGTGTACAGAGTGACCCGCATGCATTGTGGAGATCCCAGAGAGTCAGATATCCAGTTGAAAGATTGACATATAGAGATTTTGCTATGCACTATGCATACATGACATCTATGGTAAAGCATGTGGAACCTACATGCTATACAGAGGCTATTGGAGAGCATGTATGGGAGAAAGCCATGGATGAAAGATGGATGCTTTGGACAAAAATGATACATGGGAATTGGCTGAGTTACCTCAAGGAAAGAATGCAATTGGTTGCAAATGGGTGTATAAGGTAAAGTGCAAGTCAGATGGCAGCCTAGAGAGACATAAGGCAAGGCTGGTCGCTAAAGGATATGCACAAACTTATGGTCTTGATTATGATGAAACTTTCAGCCCAGTGGCTAAGATGGCTACAGTGAGGACTATCATTGCACTAGCAGCACAAAAAGGTTGGGCTTTACATCAAATGGATGTAAAAAATGCTTTCTTGAATGGAGAACTACAAGAAGAGGTGTACATGGAACAGCCAGAAGGATATGTACATCCAAAATATCCTACTTTTGTTTGCAGGTTAAAGAAAGCAATCTATGGTTTGAAGCAAGCACCTCGTGCTTAGAGTGACAAGATCAGCAGATATCTTGTCAGTATTGGATTTGTGGTTGGAAATGTAGACTCTTCACTTTATGTGAAGAAGACACATGATGGTATCGTGATGATAGTCATTTATGTTGATGATTTGATTATCACAGGTGATTGTGGGAAAGACATTGATGAGGTTAAGGCCTCTTTATGCAAGGAATTTGATATGAAAGACCTTGGTGATTTAAGGTTCTTTCTTGGCATTGAGGTGATTAGAACAAGCAAGGGTATATGGTTGGTGCAAAGGCAATATGCACTTGACATGCTGGCAAAGTATGGTATGACAGCATGCAAACCAATGTTGACACCATTAGAGCAAAACATGAAGCTTAGGGCTGATTTGGGTGATGAGCTTGATGATATCACCATGTACAGGAAAATGGTTGGTAGCCTTATCTACATGACCATTACGAGGCCAGATCTCAGTTATGCAGTTGGTTTGGTGAGTTAGTTTATGCAGAGTCCTCGTAAACCTCACTTGGATGCTGTGAGACGTATTCTGAGATACGTCAAAACTACCGTGCATTATGGTCTTTTCTATGAGGCAGGAAAAGACATGCATGTCTATGGATATACAGATGCAGATTGGGCCGGTAGTGCATATGACAGGAGGTCTACCAGTGGCTATGTTTTCAGCCTTGGTAGTGGAGCTGTGAGTTGGAGCAGTAAAAAGCAACCTACAGTTGCTTTATCTACCACAGAGGCAGAGTATCGTGGAGCAACCATAGCTGCATGTGAGGCTATGTGGTTGAAGAAGTTGCTAGATGATGTCAGGTTACAGAGTGATATGAGAGTTATCATTCATTGTGACAACATGAGTAGTATTCAGCTTGCTAGCAACCCAGTTTATCATGCCAGGACCAAACATATTGAGGTCCACTATCATTTCATCAGAGAGAAGGTGCTAGATGGGCATGTTGATTTGACATATGTGCAGACAGATGAGCAGGATGTAGATATCTTTACCAAAGCACTTGGTAAGGATAAGTTTGAGTATTTCCGTACTAGATTGGGAGTCCTAGAGATGGACATGTCGAGCTTGAGGGGGAGTGTTGAAATGTCAAGCTCGTATACAGGGTAGCACATGGGTGCTCACACAGTGACAGTATGGTAGATAGATATCGTGTGGTGTGTTTATGACCGCGTCCAGCTGGTCATGTGTGGTGTGGACATTACATTAGGTTTACTTTGTAGTGTGGACATAACACTATGTTGTGTTCTCCTTTGTGTGTGTGAGAGAGATGGTGACTATGGCTTCTCTCCTTCTTTATGATTGATGGATATGGATTAGGGTTTTCTTCTCTTGTGTGTGCTCCCTTCTGCTTCTGTTTTTTATCACAATCAGCATCTGTGTCGCCATGTATGTCCAAGCTTTTACCACTCTCATAAAGTAGACCATAATGTGCAGTGGTCTTCACATATCTCATGATGCGTCTCATTGCATCCAAATGTGGTTTTCTGGGGCTCTACATAAACTGGCTTACTAGCCCCACAGCATAACTCAAATCCGGGCGTGTGATAGTCATGTATATGAGACTACCAACCATCTTCCTGTACATAGATGGATCATCAAGCTTCTCACCATAATCAGCCCGCAACTTCACATTTTGCTCTAAAGGTGTACTCATAGGCTTACACCCTGTCATGCCATACTTTGCCAACATATCCAATGCATATTGGCGCTGTACTAACCAAGTACCTGCATGATCTTTGACCACTTCAATTCCAAGGAAGTATCTCAACTCACCAAGATCTTTCATGTCAAATTGCCCACTCAAAGCTTTCTTGACGTGCATCACATCTGCACCATGATCACCTGTGATAATCAAGTCATCCACATAGATGACGAGTAAAACAATCCCATGCTCTGTCTTCTTCACATAGAGTGAAGAATCTACAGTAGAAGTCTGAAAACCAAGTGAGATAAGATATCTGCTCATCTTATCACTCCAAGCACGAGGTGCTTGCTTCAGACCATACAATGCCTTTTTCAATCTGCATACGTGAGTGGGATATCTAGGGTGTACATACCCTTCTGGCTGTGCCATATACACTTCCTCTTGTAGATCTCCATTTAGAAATGCATTCTTGAAATTCATCTGATGCATTCCCCAGCCATTAGCTGCAGCCATAGCAATGACTGCTCTCACTGTGCCCATCTTAGCCACTGGACTAAAGGTTTCATCATAGTCCAAACCTTGGGTCTGTGCCTAACCTTTGCTACCAATCTTGCTTTATGTCTCTCAATAGAACCATCAGATTTGCACTTCACTTTGTAAACCCATTTACATCCAATAACATTCTTGTCCTTTGGTAATGCAACCAAGTCCCATGTGTCATTATGGACCAATGCGTCCATCTCAACATCCATTGCTTTCTCCCATACATGCTCTCCAATAGCCTCTGTATAGCATGTAGGTTCCACATGCTTCACCATAGATGTCATATATGCATAGTGCATAGCAAAATCTCTATATGTCAACCTGTCAACAGGATATTTGACTCTGTGGGATCTCCACAATGCATGTGGGTCACTCTGTACACCTGTAACTCTAGCATGTGGTGGCACATATCTGTCCTACCTAGCACCAGGTGTGCGTAAAACAGGTATGCCAAGCTCGAGGTGTCGAATGATATAGAATGACACCACGCACCATTTTCAGCTTTAATAGGATCATAGTCAATGAGAGATTCTGCCACAGCATTGTACGGCGGTTGCAATGAGCGTGGACATATTGCCCTGCAACCCACTTATGTTGTATTCTCTCCACTGGGGTAGGAAAATATAAATCCTTGAAATGGCGTGCAAGTCTTACTCGGCTTGTTTGAGTTGAAGCGGAAGAGATGAGATGCTCGAAGGCAAATGCAATCATATCTTGAGACTGGGTGAGGTCGGGAATACCAGATAAATGTGGAACTTCCATCTATAAAAACAATTTCTTTGATTAAAATTTCTTCATTAAAGAAGCTTACGGGATGAAAATACATTATGAAAATGCTGTTTCTGAATTCTTATTACCAATTTCAGATAAGAATTTAATTATCTTTATTAGCTTTCAAAAGCGGCTCTGATACCAACTGTGAGATCCCTATTCCCACCGTGCAACAGATTCGGGGTACTAGCAGCGGAAGTAGCACTTCATGCGCGGGGCAGGGACCCACACTCGGGGCCTCGTCCACGGATATCCGGACAAGAGACTAATCCGTCGGTTTTTCCAAAACCGAACCCGAAAAAAACTTCCCTTACCCGGAAAGCATGGGCGATTCCACCAGGATAACTCTTTACTCTAACGCAGTCAAGATCATTACAGATCAACTGATCTGACTGCACCTTTAACGGTACTTGGTCAAATCAAGGAAGAAACTTGCACTTGGATCATTGGGATCAACGCTTTTTTCCCCATCAAGAGGCACAGCCGTTGATTCCTATCCATAGAACAATTTCTATCCGGGATTTACTTCATCTATCGTAATAATAGAAATTAAATCTCGATTTACGGATCCATCAGTCCAGCCTAACCCCATCCGATCCCATGGGTTAGCCAACCGCCCAACCACTGTAGTGATGGGATCCAATTTGGAATTTGGTTAGGTTTTGTCCCGGGTACCAAGAAAAAGAGTTCCAAGGCCCCCTAGCCGGAAGTTCATGCAAACATAAAACTAGCCACACCACTTACACACCCAATATGAAAATTGCCTTTTTCTTAGCATCAGCTAACTTTAAAACAATCCTTTAATGAAACCATAGTACCACTGATCACAATCTTCCAATTTATCCAGTTGATTCATAATTTCCCATCATTCCTTCATCAGAGTATCTATGGCATCATTGGCAACTAGAACGCTCACCACCTGTCCACACAGGGGCCTTTTCAATAGTTCCTAGCCCATAATACTCGGCAATATAATCACTTATAAAAATCAAGATGGACTCTCGTTGAAGATCAGCAAGATCAACCAACAGATCCATATAATGAGCCATGGACTCATCCATTGAAGACCAGCAAGGTCAATCAACCAGATCCATGCCCGGTTTCACAAAACAACTCTTACTCCTTGTTCCAATATCTTCCTCGACGCACACGTGGGTATCCTAGGCGACCCAGAGCCCGAGCACCGTATGGTCAGCACCCTCTAGGATCCTTCGCAGGTGACCTAGCGCTTCACTCATAGGCCGCTTCCTTGGTCCCTCATCCACCGTACCGGAAGCTCACCATTTTAATCGAACCGAGGCTGGTCAAGACCTCGGTCGACCTTGCTACGCGAGACGTCCTCCATTGACTCTCCGTCAGCAGTTGCAACTTTATCAGTTATGTCTCCACGACCTTAATCACAAGACGGTCAAAATGCTTCCCCAGCATTCTTGACATAAAACAGCCATTTACAAACAGCATTTACAAACAGTTTACAAATACAGTTTCTATATTAACTCTCATTTTTCCACATTATCCCTCATTAATCCACATTACTTATTCCACATTCCATGTATATGTGTACTCATCCAATCACCTCCTTTTCCATCTCTTCACTTCAGATTCCTTCACATCACATATCATATATTCACATCCATATCCACATCCATACATCCACATCCACATCCACATTCACATCCATACATCCACATCTACATGCTTATCTCCATTTTCACATCCTCATTTATACATCCACATCCCATATCCACATTCATACATACACATCCATATATCCACATCTACATCCACATACATACATACATCCACATCCACATTCCACATTCACATCTATACATCCACATCTACATTCACATTCACATACATCCACATCCACATTCCCATACATCCACATCTATACATCCACATTCCACATTCACATCTACATTCACATTCACATACATGCATCCACATCTACATGCTTACCTCCATTTTCACATCCTCATTTATACATCCACATCCCATATCCACATTCATACATACACATCCATACATCCACATCTACATCCACATACACACATACATCCACATCCACATTCCACATTCACATCTATACATCCACATCTACATTCACATGCACATACATCCACATCCACATTCCCATACATCCACATCTAGGATATTCGGACAAGAGACTAATCCGTCGGTTTGTCCAAAACCGAAACCGGAAAAACTTCCTTTACCCGGAAAGCACGGGCGATTCCACCAGGATAACTCTTTACTCTAACGTAGTCAAGATCATTACTGATCAAACTGATCTGACTGCACCTTTAACGGTACTTGGTCAAATCAAGGAAGAACTTGCACTTGGATCATTGGGATCAACGCTTTTTTCCCCATCAAGAGACACAGCCGTTGATTCCTATCCATAGAACAATTTCTATCCGGGATTTACTTCATCTATCGTAATAATAGAAATTAAATCTCGATTTACGGATCCATCAGTCCAGCCTAACCCCATCCGATCCCATGGGTTAGCCAACCGCCCAACCACTGTAGTGATGGGATCCAATTTTGGAATTTGGTTAGGTTTTGTCCCGGGTACCAAGGAAAAGAGTTCCAAGGCCCCCTAGCCGGAAGTTCATGCAAACATAGAACTAGCCACACCACTTACACACCCAATATGAAATTGCCTTTTTCTTAGCATCAACTAACTTTAAAACAATCCTTTAATGAAACCATAGTACCACTGATCATAATCTTCCAATTTATCCGGTTGATTCATAATTTCCCATCATTCCTTCATCAGAGTATCTATGGCATCATTGGCAACTAGAACGCTCACCACCTGTCCACACAGGGGCCTTTTCAATATTTCGTAGCCCATAATACTCGGCAATATAATCACTTATAAAAATCAAGATGGACTCTCGTTGAAGATCAGCAAGATCAACCAACAGATCCATATAAAGAGCCATGGACTCATCCATTGAAGACCAGCAAGGTCAATCAACCAGATCCATGCCCGGTTTCACAAAACAACTCTTACTCCTTGTTCCAATATCTTCCTCGACGCACGCGTGGGTATCCTAGGCGACCCAGAGCCCGAGCACCGTATGGTCAGCACCCTCTAGGATCCTTCGCAGGTGACCTAGCGCTTCACTCATAGGCCGCTTCCTTGGTCCCTCATCCACCGTACCGGAAGCTCACCATTTTAATCGAACCGAGGCTGGTCAAGACCTCGGTCGACCTTGCTACGCGAGACGTCCTCCATTGACTCTCCGTCAGCAGTTGCAACTTTAACAATTAGGTCTTCATGACCTTAATCCACAAGATGGTCAAAATGCTTCCCCAGCATTCTTGACATAAAACAGTCATTTACAAACAGTCACAAAATACAGTTTCTAAATCAAACTCTCGTCTTTCCACATTATCCCTCCTTAGTCCACATTACTTATTCCACATTCCATTCAATGTGTACTCGTTCTCATCCATTTCCTCATATCGACGACACATTAATTCACATTCACATTCATACATCCACATTTACATGGATACATCCATTTTCACATCCTCATTTATACATCCACATCCCATATCCACATTCATACATACACATCCATATCCACATCCATACATCCACATTCACATCCACATTCACATTCACATCCACATTCACATCCTCATTTATACATCCACATCCACATCCATATTCACATCCATACATCCACATCTACATGCATACCTCCATATTCACATCCATACATCCACATCTACATGCATACCTCCATTTTCACATCCTCATTTATACATCCACATCCCTTATCTACATTCATACATGTCCTAAAAACATGAAAAACCACAATAACAACAATAAAAACAACAAATTAAGCTAAAAATTAGGTCCATATCCACATCCATACATCCACATCCACATCCACATTCATATTCACATCCATATATCCACATCTACATGCATACATCCATTATCACGTCCTCATTCATACATCCACATCCACATACATACATACATCCACATCCACATACATACATACATCCACATCCACATTCCCATTCACATCTATACATCCACATCTACATCCACATACATACATACATCCACATCCACATTCCCATTCACATCTATACATCCACATCTACATCCACATTCATATACATCCACATCCACATTCCCATTCACATCTATACATTCACATCTACATCCACATACATACATACATCCACATTCCCATTCATGTAACCCCATATGTCTTCACATCTAATCTTTACATCACATCCATTCTCGCCCTATCACAACCCATATACATCCTATTCTATCACATACACTTCTTACCTCATCCCATACACATCTTATCACATCCTATCACTTTCCATACGCATCTTATCAATTCTTATCACATCTCATACACCTCTTATCACATCTTATCACATTTCATATCTTTTTTTTTTTTAAAGAGAATTTTTCTATCCAAAAATATTCAAAATCTGAATATTCTCTCTCTAGAATATTTTTCTCTCTCTAGGCTAAAACAGATAGAAACAAGGTCTTTATATTTCTGAAGAGGGATTGATTATAGGGAAAGATACTAGACATCAAAAAGGGGGTGGGGGAGGAATCTTACATTCTACCCCACTTAAAAAATGCGAGATGTCCTCATCTCGCAAACTGGGAAAATTTCGCAAGATGCACGAATATGAGACTTAAAGAAAAATTTTAATCAAGATTAACCACCAAGAAACGTCTTAAAGAGAGCAAGATTCAAAATAAGAACAAGATTTAAACTTTATTCATTCTCGGAACTTATACAGTAAAGATAGAAGAACTCTTTACACTTCCATAAGCCCGTCCATCATATGATCACAAAAGCAGTCCTCACAAGCTGCACAAGTATAAGGTAACTCATCTATGGGAATAATTCTGTTGGTTATTGCTGCACCTATCTCAGTGGTATGAGGTGATCTAACAAAAGAACCTCTGAGAGGCAAGCCAAAAACGGGATAGAGGCATATCTTCTCATGAGGAAGAAAACATGCCAGTAAGAAGACCCGCTCAGAAAACCCAAGATGCCTTGATCTCATGACACAGTAATATCGGGGACCCAAACCCAAAGCTTCAATAACCATGGCCAAGCGGACATTGTTACGAAAGTGCTGCTGACCCCAGGGTGTTACCCTAGTTATGTTTTGATAGGTCCGCCATTTGGTTTGCGCTACAGAAGTTCCCAAGTGAGGGAAAAGTGAGCGCTCATACTGCTCTATAAAATCCTTCTTCACAGATTCACTTGCGTCTTGAAGGTGAGGAATCATTATGGATAAAACTAGTTCTTGTTGCCAAGCCATGAAGGAGATTAAGAAGGAAAGGATATCGATGGAAGTAAGATTACTGTGAGCGACAAGTAAAAGTTACGACTTATATAAAGGAAGGAGCTAGCGTAACTTAGAAGCCAACGATAACTTGCCACTGAAGTTTTACTGTCTTTCCATGATTTGGGTTTGACACATTTTTCTACAGAAGGCATTAAGAATTTTGAGATGAAGAGATAAAAGAAGCTTGTAGGCTAAGTCACCTACTTTCATTGAATTCAGATATAAGGCTCACAATATCTAGGGGATAACTTCATATACTCCCCAAGAGATAAAGAACTTCTTTTGGGCCGTACTCGAATGAAGACCAAAACCTTACTGTGAGATCCCTATTCCCACCGAGCAACGGATTCGGGTACTAGCAGCGGAAGTAGCACTTCTCGCGCGGGACAGGGGTCCAACACTCGGGGCCTCGCCCACGGATATCCGGACAAGAGACTAATCCGTCGGTTTGTCCAAAACCGAAACCGGAAAAACTTCCTTTACCCGGAAAGCACGGGCGATTCCACCAGGATAACTCTTTACTCTAACGTAGTCAAGATCATTACTGATCAAACTGATCTGACTGCACCTTTAACGGTACTTGGTCAAATCAAGGAAGAACTTGCACTTGGATCATTGGGATCAACGCTTTTTTCCCCATCAAGAGGCACAGCCGTTGATTCCTATCCATAGAACAATTTCTATCCGGGATTTACTTCATCTATCGTAATAATAGAAATTAAATCTCGATTTACGGATCCATCAGTCCAGCCTAACCCCATCCGATCCCATGGGTTAGCCAACCGCCCAACCACTGTAGTGATGGGATCCAATTTTGGAATTTGGTTAGGTTTTGTCCCGGGTACCAAGGAAAAGAGTTCCAAGGCCCCCTAGCCGGAAGTTCATGCAAACATAGAACTAGCCACACCACTTACACACCCAATATGAAATTGCCTTTTTCTTAGCATCAACTAACTTTAAAACAATCCTTTAATGAAACCATAGTACCACTGATCATAATCTTCCAATTTATCCGGTTGATTCATAATTTCCCATCATTCCTTCATCAGAGTATCTATGGCATCATTGGCAACTAGAACGCTCACCACCTGTCCACACAGGGGCCTTTTCAATATTTCGTAGCCCATAATACTCGGCAATATAATCACTTATAAAAATCAAGATGGACTCTCGTTGAAGATCAGCAAGATCAACCAACAGATCCATATAAAGAGCCATGGACTCATCCATTGAAGACCAGCAAGGTCAATCAACCAGATCCATGCCCGGTTTCACAAAACAACTCTTACTCCTTGTTCCAATATCTTCCTCGACGCACGCGTGGGTATCCTAGGCGACCCAGAGCCCGAGCACCGTATGGTCAGCACCCTCTAGGATCCTTCGCAGGTGACCTAGCGCTTCACTCATAGGCCGCTTCCTTGGTCCCTCATCCACCGTACCGGAAGCTCACCATTTTAATCGAACCGAGGCTGGTCAAGACCTCGGTCGACCTTGCTACGCGAGACGTCCTCCATTGACTCTCCGTCAGCAGTTGCAACTTTAACAATTAGGTCTTCATGACCTTAATCCACAAGATGGTCAAAATTCTTCCCCAGCATTCTTGACATAAAACAGTCATTTACAAACAGTCACAAAATACAGTTTCTAAATCAAACTCTCGTCTTTCCACATTATCCCTCCTTAGTCCACATTACTTATTCCACATTCCATTCAATGTGTACTCGTTCTCATCCATTTCCTCATATCGACGACACATTAATTCACATTCACATTCATACATCCACATTTACATGGATACATCCATTTTCACATCCTCATTTATACATCCACATCCCATATCCACATTCATACATACACATCCATATCCACATCCATACATCCACATTCACATCCACATTCACATTCACATCCACATTCACATCCTCATTTATACATCCACATCCACATCCATATTCACATCCATACATCCACATCTACATGCATACCTCCATATTCACATCCATACATCCACATCTACATGCATACCTCCATTTTCACATCCTCATTTATACATCCACATCCCTTATCTACATTCATACATGTCCTAAAAACATGAAAAACCACAATAACAACAATAAAAACAACAAATTAAGCTAAAAATTAGGTCCATATCCACATCCATACATCCACATCCACATCCACATTCATATTCACATCCATATATCCACATCTACATGCATACATCCATTATCACGTCCTCATTCATACATCCACATCCACATACATACATACATCCACATCCACATACATACATACATCCACATCCACATTCCCATTCACATCTATACATCCACATCTACATCCACATACATACATACATCCACATCCACATTCCCATTCACATCTATACATCCACATCTACATCCACATTCATATACATCCACATCCACATTCCCATTCACATCTATACATTCACATCTACATCCACATACATACATACATCCACATTCCCATTCATGTAACCCCATATGTCTTCACATCTAATCTTTTACATCACATCCATTCTCGCCCTATCACAACCCATATACATCCTATTCTATCACATACACTTCTTACCTCATCCCATACACATCTTATCACATCCTATCACTTTCCATACGCATCTTATCAATTCTTATCACAGCTCATACACCTCTTATCACATTTCATATCTTTTTTTTTAAAAGAGAATTCTTATATTTAATATAAGTTTTCTCTACACATTTATTTATACATAAATTCCATTTAAGGAGACTAACACTTTCGAAATTAAAATCAATCTTTTATGCATCTTCTTATGCATAAATTCAGTTTGGTAGGAAATTACACTTTTAGAATAAAAGAATTTCTCTTATGCATCTAAGTTACGCATAAAATCCATTTATGAGAAAAATCACACTTTTAGTATAAAAAGAATATCTTTTATGCATACCTATATGCATGAAATCCAATATGATAAAAGTAACACTCTTACAATAAAATAATCAACTTTTATGCATACCTCTATGCATGAAATTCAATTATGATATAAGTCACACTTTTATAATAAAATAATCAACTCTTATGCATACTTCTATGCATGAAAATTAAAAATGATAAAAGTAACACTTTTGATATAAAAATTTATCATTATGCATACTCTTATGCATGAAAATAGAAATGATAAAAGTAACACTTTTGATATAAAAATTTATCATTATGTATATTCCTATGCATGAAAATAAAAATGATAAAAGTAACACTTTTGATATAAAAATTTATCATTATGCATATTCCTATGCATGAAAATAAAAATGATAAAAGTAACACTTTTGATATAAAAATTTATCATTATGCATACTTTTATGCATGAAAATAAAAATGATAAAAGTAACACTTTTGATATAAAAATTTATCATTATGCATATTCCTATGCATGAAAATAAAAATGATAAAAGTAACACTTTTGATATAAAAATTTATCATTATGCATACTCTTATGCATGAAAATAGAAATGATAAAAGTAACAATTTATCATTATGCATATTCCTATGCATGAAAATAAAAATGATAAAAGTAACACTTTTGATATAAAAATTTATCATTATGCATACTCTTATGCATGAAAATAGAAATGATAAAAGTAACACTTTTGATATAAAAATTTATCATTATGCATGATATTAAAATTCAATTTCTCCATGATTGTAATGAAATTCTTTCAATTAATCTAGGATGATAATTCCTAGAATATGGTAGGAAGTCCTCTTTTTATGCTTTGAATGAGATTATTTTATGCATAATTTTTATAAAAATTTTGCCATAGCTCCGCTGCTATGACTGATAAATCTCAATTTTTGCTTATCATTAAGGAAATAATTAAAATGATCTCTAATTGGATTATTAATCCATAATGGATTGAATCATCAATATACATAAACTAAAAGCATAGAAAAAAGCCATTAATTTGGCCTCAAGCATAGCTTAATCTTGGGTTAAGGAAAAGCTTTATGAAAAGCTTGATTTGGATTGAGAATGGGTCATGAGTATGACCATTTCTTGAGTGAGAGAGAGAAATTACATAAAAACTATTAGAATTTAGACATAAATGGAAATTAACTTCAATAGCATTTATTAAATTATGTAACTCTTCACTACTAATCACCAATTAACTTCAATAGCATTTAAAAAACCATACCAATTAAGCTTCTCAAGCTTGAGAGGGGTTGAGAAGAGAGAACCATTGAGAAATTATAGAAAGATCAATATTCACTAATTACCTTACAAATAGCTTGATTCTTTGTTCACGGTAGAGGCCCCCAACCAATCAATTGGTTAAGTATGTTGATGGAGCCACTAATGGGGATTGAAGAAAGAGGGAAGCTCCAAAAACTAGTGAATTATTAAATGAATTCACAGTTCTTGGCTTAGGTGGAGTAGAGTAACGATGCATAAACACTATATATTTTTCAACAAGGGGGAGGCTTCTATTTATAGGAAAAATTGAGCTCCTAACCAAACAAACTAATTCTAGAATTTTCTAAATCAGTTTGGTCAATATTTGACCATTTTTAGGTCAGTTAAGCTAACTTTTTGGAACTAGACTTGAATGAGGAGAGAGGAGAGATGAAATATCTCAATTTTTATGAGTTTAAAACTCATTCAAGCATGTGAAATATGCACCTCCTTTAAAGAACTCCCCTTCCTTACATATGTGTCATAATGGAATCATTTTAATATTGCTCATAGTTTTTTTACTAATAAACCTTGTACATTTTCAACTCTTCATCTTATGTGAAATATGCACCTCCTTTAAAGAACTCCCCTTCCTTACATATGTGTCATAATGGAATCATTTTAATATTGCTCATAGTTTTTTATTAATAAACCTTGTACATTTTCAACTCTTCATCTTATGTGAGCATTTAAGGGACTCCCCTTCCTTACATATGTGTCATAATAAAATCATTATACCCAAAATATCTCATATTTTTAATATTGCACATAGTTTTTTACTAATAAACCTTGTACATTTTCAACTCTTCACCTCATGTGAGCATTTACTCATTTTTGGGTATTTTCTTTTTACAAGTTGGATTTATCTCCTCCCTACACATGGACTGATGCTATTGGTCCATAGGAACCTTAATTGGACCATAGTCTAAAGATTTCTGAAAATCTAGACCCTTAGGCTAAGGTTCTTTATACCTATTTTCAATTAATTCCAATTGCACATTGGAAAATTCTTTTTGAATTTCTGTTTCAGGGGAACTCATCTGAATTAGAAGAGATATTTTTCTATCCAAAAATATTCAAAATCTGAATATTCTCTCTCTAGAATATTTTTCTCTCTCTAGGCTAAAACAGATAGAAACAAGGTCTTTATATTTCTGAAGAGGGATTGATTATAGGGAAAGATACTAGACATCAAAAAGGGGGTGGGGGAGGAATCTTACATTCTACCCCACTTAAAAAATGCGAGATGTCCTCATCTCGCAAACTGGGAAAATTTCGCAAGATGCACGAATATGAGACTTAAAGAAAAATTTTAATCAAGATTAACCACCAAGAAACGTCTTAAAGAGAGCAAGATTCAAAATAAGAACAAGATTTAAACTTTATTCATTCTCGGAACTTATACAGTAAAGATAGAAGAACTCTTTACACTTCCATAAGCCCGTCCATCATATGATCACAAAAGCAGTCCTCACAAGCTGCACAAGTATAAGGTAACTCATCTATGGGAATAATTCTGTTGGTTATTGCTGCACCTATCTCAGTGGTATGAGGTGATCTAACAAAAGAACCTCTGAGAGGCAAGCCAAAAACGGGATAGAGGCATATCTTCTCATGAGGAAGAAAACATGCCAGTAAGAAGACCCGCTCAGAAAACCCAAGATGCCTTGATCTCATGACACAGTAATATCGGGGACCCAAACCCAAAGCTTCAATAACCATGGCCAAGCGGACATTGTTACGAAAGTGCTGCTGACCCCAGGGTGTTACCCTAGTTATGTTTTGATAGGTCCGCCATTTGGTTTG
Source organism: Cibotium barometz (assembly GCF_041138505.1). NCBI lineage: Eukaryota > Viridiplantae > Streptophyta > Polypodiopsida > Cyatheales > Cibotiaceae > Cibotium > Cibotium barometz. Next base: position 6,323,428 of record NC_141097.1, on the reverse strand, counting down.
CGCTACAGAAGTTCCCAAGTGAGGGAAAAGTGAGCGCTCATACTGCTCTATAAAATCCTTCTTCACAGATTCACTTGCGTCTTGAAGGTGAGGAATCATTATGGATAAAACTAGTTCTTGTTGCCAAGCCATGAAGGAGATTAAGAAAGAAAGGATATCGATGGAAGTAAGATTACTGTGAGCGACAAGTAAAAGTTACGACTTATATAAAGGAAGGAGCTAGCGTAACTTAGAAGCCAACGATAACTTGCCACTGAAGTTTTACTGTCTTTCCATGATTTGGGTTTGACACATTTTTCTACAGAAGGCATTAAGAATTTTGAGATGAAGAGATAAAAGAAGCTTGTAGGCTAAGTCACCTACTTTCATTGAATTCAGATATAAGGCTCACAATATCTAGGGGATAACTTCATATACTCCCCAAGAGATAAAGAACTTCTTTTGGGCCGTACTCGAATGAAGACCAAAACCTTGATATCCAAAACATCGATTCTCACTTCTGAACTCATTGTTCTGAATCCTTAAAACAGGTGGGACTCTTGAGAAGTATTCTAGAAAAAGGGTCTTCCTTTGTTAAACAAAAATTTCTTTTATTTTAGAGAGGGAATAATTATAAGATCAGAAAGGGAGATTCTTACTCCTGTATACCTCGAAGGTTGGGGAGGAATCTTACATTCTTCCCCACTTAAAAAAAAGATATGAAATGTGATAAGATGTGATAAGAGGTGTATGAGATGTGATAAGAATTGATAAGATGCGTATGGAAAGTGATAGGATGTGATAAGAGGTGTGATAAGAGGTGATAAGATGCTTATGAAATAAGTTAGGATGTGATAAGATGAATTAAGATGTGTATGGGGGGATGAGGTAAGAAGTGTATGTGATAGGATAAGATGTATATGGGTTGTGATAGGGCGAGAATGGATGTGATGTAAAAGATTAGATGTGAAAGTATATGGGGTTATATAAATGGGAATGTGAAAATGGATGTATGTATGTGGATGTGTGGATATGGAGATGGGAGTGTGGATGTATGAACATGAAAATGGATATATACATGAAGATGTATATGCATAGATGTAAATGTGGATGTAGATGTGGATGTATAGATGTGAATGGATGTGGATGTATAGATGTGAATGGAAATGTGGATGTGGATGTATGTGAATGTGGATGTAGATGTGGATGTATAGATGTGAATGTGGAATGTGGATGTGGATGTATGTATGTATGTGGATGTAGATGTGGATGTATAGATGTGAATGGGAATGGGGATGTGGATGTATGTGAATGTGAATGTAGATGTGGATGTATGTGAATGTGAATGTAGATGTGAATGTGGAATGTGGATGTATAGATGTGGATGTATGGGAATGTGGATGTGGATGTATGTGAATGTGAATGTAGATGTGGATGTATAGATGTGAATGTGGAATGTGGATGTGGATGTATGTGTGTATGTGGATGTAGATGTGGATGTATGGATGTGTATGTATGAATGTGGATATGGGATGTGGATGTATAAATGAGGATGTGAAAATGGAGGTAAGCATGTAGATGTGGATGCATGTATGTGAATGTGAATGTAGATGTGAATGTGGAATGTGGATGTATAGATGTGGATGTATGGGAATGTGGATGTGGATGTATGTGAATGTGAATGTAGATGTGGATGTATAGATGTGAATGTGGAATGTGGATGTGGATGTATGTATGTATGTGGATGTAGATGTGGATATATGGATGTGTATGTATGAATGTGGATATGGGATGTGGATGTATAAATGAGGATGTGAAAATGGAGATAAGCATGTAGATGTGGATGTATGGATGTGAATGTGGATGTGGATGTGGATGTATGGATGTGGATATGGATGTGAATATATGATATGTGATGTGAAGGAATCTGAAGTGAAGAGATGGAAAAGGAGGTGATTGGATGAGTACACATATACATGGAATGTGGAATAAGTAATGTGGATTAATGAGGGATAATGTGGAAAAATGAGAGTTAATATAGAAACTGTATTTGTAAACTGTTTGTAAATGCTGTTTGTAAATGGCTGTTTTATGTCAAGAATGCTGGGGAAGCATTTTGACCGTCTTGTGATTAAGGTCGTGGAGACATAACTGATAAAGTTGCAACTGCTGACGGAGAGTCAATGGAGGACGTCTCGCGTAGCAAGGTCGACCGAGGTCTTGACCAGCCTCGGTTCGATTAAAATGGTGAGCTTCCGGTACGGTGGATGAGGGACCAAGGAAGCGGCCTATGAGTGAAGCGCTAGGTCACCTGCGAAGGATCCTAGAGGGTGCTGACCATACGGTGCTCGGGCTCTGGGTCGCCTAGGATACCCACGCGTGCGTTGAGGAAGATATTGGAACAAGGAGTAAGAGTTGTTTTGTGAAACCGGGCGTGGATCTGGTTGATTGACCTTGCTGGTCTTCAATGGATGAGTCCATGGCTCATTATATGGATCTGTTGGTTGATCTTGCTGATCTTCAACGAGAGTCCATCTTGATTTTTATAAGTGATTATATTGCCGAGTATTATGGGCTAGGAACTATTGAAAAGGCCCCTGTGTGGACAGGTGGTGAGCGTTCTAGTTGCCAATGATGCCATAGATACTCTGATGAAGGAATGATGGGAAATTATGAATCAACTGGATAAATTGGAAGATTGTGATCAGTGGTACTATGGTTTCATTAAAGGATTGTTTTAAAGTTAGCTGATGCTAAGAAAAAGGCAATTTTCATATTGGGTGTGTAAGTGGTGTGGCTAGTTTTATGTTTGCATGAACTTCCGGCTAGGGGGCCTTGGAACTCTTTTTCTTGGTACCCGGGACAAAACCTAACCAAATTCCAAATTGGATCCCATCACTACAGTGGTTGGGCGGTTGGCTAACCCATGGGATCGGATGGGGTTAGGCTGGACTGATGGATCCGTAAATCGAGATTTAATTTCTATTATTACGATAGATGAAGTAAATCCCGGATAGAAATTGTTCTATGGATAGGAATCAACGGCTGTGCCTCTTGATGGGGAAAAAAGCGTTGATCCCAATGATCCAAGTGCAAGTTTCTTCCTTGATTTGACCAAGTACCGTTAAAGGTGCAGTCAGATCAGTTGATCTGTAATGATCTTGACTGCGTTAGAGTAAAGAGTTATCCTGGTGGAATCGCCCATGCTTTCCGGGTAAGGGAAGTTTTTTTCGGGTTCGGTTTTGGAAAAACCGACGGATTAGTCTCTTGTCCGGATATCCGTGGACGAGGCCCCGAGTGTGGGTCCTTGCCCCGCGCATGAAGTGCTACTTCCGCTGCTAGTACCCCGAATCTGTTGCACGGTGGGAATAGGGATCTCACACAGCATTTGTTGTCATAGAACCCACAACATGCTTCATGGCAAACAAATGATTTGCAATGCCATCATTACTGCTTGATGCATAGTTTCCACCATGTTGTGCATAATTTCCACCATAATGACCACCACGTTGTGCTCTACCCCCTCTCAAATCATTCTGTTTGCGGAAACAATCTCTCGCCATATGACCATATTTGCCACAATAATGGCATTGAACATCTTGCATAGAATTTTGTTGGCCTTGCCAACGTCCTCTACCACGGGGGTTACCTCTGCCTCTCTAAGGTGCATATCCACGACCACCTCGAGCACCATGGACATTGCCTCTTTGACGTAATACCTTCCCTAATGGCCACCAAGATAAATAAATTTGAAGAAACAAGATTTCATACATGGTAGACCAAGATCACATTTACATTAATGAGAAAGGGATTGTGGAGCATTGCCAATGGGAAGGAGAAAAAGCCTAACATCAGGAAGGGGGAAGCATTATGAGTTACTAAGGATGAAAAGGCTCTTGCCATCATAGCTTTGGGCTTGAGTGATTAGTTTATCCATCACATAGATGGAAAGAAACACTTCAAATGAAGCTTAGGAAGATTTGGACACATTGTTTGATGTTGAAGCTAACAGCTCCAAGATCAGCCTTCTAATTCAATTCTTTAAACTTAGGTTAAACAAGGGAGATCCTCTTACCTAAATCTTATGAGAAGCTTAACCACACATCTTGCAGGGATTAACTTAAATATGGAAGAAGATGTATGCCTTGTATTATTGTTAAAAAGTTTGACTATGGCAACATAGTCACTATCCTCACCAACTTGCCCTCTCCAACATTAGTTGACATCATTACAACTCTTTTGGAAGAGGACAAGAAGATCAAAAGGTAAAACACCGCCAGCACCACTTTGTCTAAATTCTAAGATGAAGCCTACTTCAATGGTTCATTCAATAAAAACAGGAACAAGGCTCAAATCACCTATCTTGTAGAAGGAGATTCAAGTGAAGAAGAAGTTAAGCAAGAAGAGGTCTCATATGAGGCCAATTGTGTTGAAGATGATTGGGCCTTATAGATCAACAAAGGCAAGCCCTACCTGTTGGCTCCTCCCATATTATAAGCATAAATGTATGTATTGTAAGCATAACTAGCCACTCACATGGTCATACCAGCATGGTCATTGTAACTAGCATCGTAAACCCAAAGAGGTTATCATAAGTAGCATCATAAACCTAATTGGGAGATCCTAATGGGCTTAGCATTGCCATCATAACATCATCATTGCCATTAATATTTTGTTAAGGGAGGGTATTGAAATATGCACCAAAATACTCATGTAATTAGACTTAGGGGATAATGGGGTATATGGTCTAGACCTGATCAAAGGTTATTTATATTCACTGGCTCAGTAGGATATCATTTACTAGAGAATCTCTACTTTTGCAACCAAGTGGTCAAACTCGATGCCACAATCAGCCCACCTTGTATCTAGGAAAGCTAGAATCATGGGAGAGAGAATAGTGGAGTGTGGAGAGATTCAAGGAGGAATCTATGGGAGAGAATCATGGAGAGAGAATAGTGGAGTGTGGAGAGATTCAAGGAGGAATCTATGGGAGAGAATCATGCAGAGATTTGTGGATATAATCACTTTTGTATTTGCCTATTTAAAGAGGCACACTAATGCAAGGAATATGCTCTCATTCTTTATCATTACCTTGTCATAACACCATATTAGATAATTTGGGAAAAATCCCATTCCCATTTGAAAAATGGGACCATGGTGAACTTGTCCAAAAGTTTGTCAAAACCCCCTCATGTGACATATCATCGGAAAGATCTTGAAGAGTAGAATCTAAATCTATGATCTCCGACAAATTTGGAGTTAGTATGTTTAAGATATGTCCAAAACTATATGGAGTAATTGATTCCCAAAATGTGAGATTTTTTCCAAATTACCTAATATTGATAATTTATGTTAATCTCATATATTTAAGCTAATATCATTTTACTTAACACTAATCTCTCATCGTTATACTTAACCATGTTGCTCATTGATCATTATGACCCATCATGAATGCCGATACACATTTCAAAACAGCACCATTTGTCTTTAATGGCTCATGTGTATAAGAGCTTTTTGACAACTACCAGGGCTCCATCATGCTCTCCCTTGCCATGCCCCAAACCAAAGAAAGTCCATGTCATTTGTAGCCGTGTGAGTTGTCAAAATAGAAAAGATCTTGCTTATTAAGTTGCTCAAAATAAAACTAAGCTTCTTGCTCATCAAATGCCTTCTAGCTCCACCTTTAAATAGGTGAGCTAGTGGACCATAAGTCCATTCACACACACACCCTTCTCCTCCCCTTTTACATAACCTTAGTCTTGGTTATAATTTCGTGGTGCTCATGCTAGATCAAATATGTGGAGGAGAGAGACTCACAAAATACAAGAAAAGATCTTGCTTATTAAGTTTTTCAAAATACAACTAAGCTTCTTGCTCATCAAATGCCTTCTAGCTCCACCTTTAAATAGGTGAGCTAGTGGACCATAAGTCCATTCACACATACACCCTTCTCCTCCCCTTTTACATAACCTTAGTCTCTTAATACCCCCCCTCAATACCAACTATGAAAAAAATTAGAATAGGTGGTATTGGACATAGGATGCCTTTATAACATTAGGCATACAAGGTTAGGAATATAGGTGTGGTTACATTGAGATTTGAAACAATTTCTCAGTGGAGTTAGAGGCTGATACAAAGTGAGCCTCCTCTGACTCTTTGTTAGGACATTTAGAAGTGATATGTCCCATTTGTTTACACTTGTTACATTTCATTTTGTTGGGATATTTGATCCAACAATTATTTGCCAAATGACCCACCTTTTTGCAATGGACACATCTTACTTTGATCACTTGATGTGACAAAGCTTGTTCGATATTTGATGAAGTTCTTGCATTTGAAGATTCAGCTCCTCCCTTTGGCCTCTTTTCTTCATCAAGACAAGATTGAATGACTCCTTCAAGGATGGGATTAGGTATGTTCTTCAGGGTGGTGAGACTAAGGTGGGGTATACCTTCTTGACTGCTTTTAGCAAAACAGCCACTACATCATCTTCATCCATTCTCGCATTCATTGATGCAAGTTGAGCCATAAGGCCCTTCAAGTGAGAGATGAAGGCCAATGCCATCTCCCTCTTTGAGTTCCAAGCTGAAAAATTCAATTTTAAGTGAGATCTTGGAATTCTTACCACGAGCTCCATAGAGCTTGTCAAGCTCATCCCATTTCTCCTTTGCAGCAGTCGGAAGCTGGTCCACATGGTGAATGAGAGCCTCATCAAGATGAAGCATGATGATGGCTTGTGCCCTCTCATCATCTTCAATATCTTCAGCCTTAGTTTGATCAATAACCTTAGTGCCGGAGATGAATGGCCAAAAACCTTTGGACATCATCTTGTACTTGACAAGGACTTGCCAAGTGTGGAAGCCCTCTCTTCTTGAGAACTTCTTAATTTCGGTGTTGTCCTTTGACATTGGGTATTGAAGGAGATTACTAGAGAGTAATGGGCTGATTTATGAAGAAGAAAAAACCAGAAATTTGTGATGTTTTGGCTTAAGTAGAAAGAGAAAGGCTTATGAGAGTGCAACAACCCTTAATCAAGCCAAGGATGTTGCATAAAAAAAGGAGATTAAGATGGTGAAGCTTATGGTTTAGCACTTAGGGTTTGTGCTCAACCATTAATTCTGATGGAGATTAGCTTTATTAGTGTCAAAGAACACTTTGTTCAATGATTAAGATCACCATTAGTGTTTAGCAACACTATTAGTGCTTAAGAACACTTTTCTAGCATCTAATGACACTTGCATTGGTGATTAGATTCACCATTAGTGTTTAAGAACACTCTTAGTGTTTAGAAACACTTTGGAATGGCTCCCTTTTGCTGAATTAGTAGCCTCATTAGTGTTAATCAACACTATTAGTGTTTATGAACACTATTAAGAAGCTTGAGCAAGCTTTCATGGGAGAAAAGAAACAGTAGGCGCCTGGTTTTTTTCACTCCCACGGTTGATTCAGCCTGCCATTAGGGCTAAGATTTGAGCTGTAGGACCTTGAGACCATGGGCTTCAAAAGCCCTAAGCTCTCTAGGCCTACAATCGCCTACACATGGCGAATGGCTGTCCGAAACACTGCGTTGTAGAAAACATACGCCGACCTGCTCAGTGAGCAATTCCGCGGCTGAGAAAGGAGTACTCGTCTGCTGACCTGTACAAATCTGAGCGCCCGAACCTCCTCTACATTTTCTTAGATTAAAGCATGCCAAGTTCTTGCCTCCACAAGCTACTGGAGGGCCTCCACTGGCTCGGGGTAGATGAGATGCACTCTAAAAACCACTTTTTTGACCTACTCTACACCTTGCAAGTTGCCTAGCTCTAGATACCATGTTATAATTTTGTGGTGCTCATGCTAGATCAAATATGTGGAGGAGAGAGACTCACAAAATACAAGAAAAGATCTTGGTTATTAAGTTGCTCAAAATACAACTAAGCTTCTTGCTCATCAAATGCCTTCTAGGTCCACCTTTAAATAGGTGAGCTAGTGGACCATAAGTCCATTCACACACACACCCTTCTCCTCCCCTTTTACATAACCTTAGTCTCTTAATAACCACACCCAATGCCACTTTAGTGTAAAGCCCTATTCTTTTAGCCAAACAATGTTGCACTAATAATGTATCATGCTTCCTATCATTTGAAATGAAAAAGTGTATAGTCTTCTTAACATCACCAGATAGCATATAACAATATGTTATGTGAACAAAAATGGTCACTTGACTTGAATGCCAATGCATAGATTGAATCTCATTTTGCTCTTTGTTTGAAAGAGTAATTTTTAGCAAAGTCCACAACAGACACTACCACATCGTGTGAGAATCTCAATACACAACCCTTAAACTATCTAGCCTGCCACCTATAGATGAAGTCATGCCTGATGAAACTTATGAGGTGTGTTTGGAAAAGAAACACAAGATCCCTGCAAAGCATCTTCTTGCATACTGTATCCTTTCATGTCTTCTTCCTCCCTTCTTCATCAATTCCTATTTCCATGTCCTGGAAGATCTTAACAAACACCTTCAAATCATTCTCAGCTTGCTATTTTCCATTACACATTTGTGTGCATGAAAGGAAGATCCAATGGGTTTGCAACATATTATGAATTCCCAAAGAGTTGCATTCTCTGAGGATTTACAACTATGGATCCCTGTCTCATCTTGATATAGATCATAACTATAGGAACATACTGCCCCATGGATACCAAGTCAATGATGGCGCATTTGATTGATTGCATTCTTAAGAAATATCATTTGAACATGCGTAATACAACAACAAATATAGTGGTCCTTTAATTTGCACACAAAAAATGGCTTCAAGTTTTCAAAAGAGCATTGCAAGATCTCCAACTCTGGATGCCATGCATGGAATCTACAAAAGAGCTCAACCTGCCACCATGAAGCAAATACATAATACAAACTACTCTAGATTGATGTAGGCACCTACAAAGTATACCACCTCAAGCACACACTATAACAAATGTCCCTACTTATTGATTGCACATACTACTTTTCAAAATTACAAAGTAGTCCTTGCACTAACTTGAAAAAGCAATATACAAGACAACCAAGAGTGCTTTTTACTAATGGTGGGAAGAGTGCACACTACATACAAGCATCATAAGGCAACACTCTTAAAAGCAGTAACTTTTTCCTTTCAAGCACCATAAAGCAATGTGAAGCAGTACCAAAGGGTCCAAAAGCACTAAGTGAAAGTGTAAGTTATGCTACCAACCAATACAAATCAAATTGCATATTGTTATAAAAGCAATTCAAAGTTGTGTCTTGGTGATTTTGAAGCACTTTGATCACTACTTAAAAAGCAACATTTTAGCTGCAAAGCAGTCTCTTAGAGTAGTTCAAATCTATTCTAGGAATTCCAATTCAAAAAGCAGTCTATAAACTACAAAGCACTTCGTGAATTGTTATAAAAACACTTTAAAGTAGTAACTTGAAAAACATAGCAGTCCTTTGGGATATCTCCAAATAAAGAATCACTTTTAGAGAAGCACAAGTAGTGTGCAACATTGATTAGAAGAAGAGAGAGTGCTTCAAAGCACCACATAGAAATATGTGCATTGCTTTGAAAGTAGTCAAAAGTAGAATCATTTAGGATATCTCCAAGGGACAACACTCTCTAGCTTGCTTTCAAGGAAACAATAACTTTTGAGGATTCTATCAAAGCAATAAAAGCAGTCAAAAGTAGTATCTTTTAGGGTACCTCCACGGGATAGTAGTCTCTAGCCTACTTTAAAGTAAAGAGATTTTAAACTTTGAATAGTATAAAAAGTAATAAACCAACATGCATGGCCACCTTAAAAGCACTCTGTGCACTATTTTGGGAGCACAAATAGCAAAAAGAACAATTGTAAAGTGTTTATCAAGTCATCAAAGGTAGTAGAAAGAAGCATGCACACACCTTTCTGCTGCTAAAAAAGCTATATAAAGCACACAAATTCTCACCCGAGGCTCGCCAAGCAAATGAATTAGATGCTTTATATGGGCACATCAACCTATCTTGCACCTTTCTTGTTGGGAGAGACCTTTGTGTCGGATGTCCAAAATGTAAAAATGAGGTCCTTGATCTCCTCTGTGATTTTGGTGGTGCTTGGCTATCTTCAGCATGTGGACAAGGAAAACACTCCATTCTCATCAAAGTGTAAAAGATGAGATTTTCTTGAGTAAAGATTCCTCTTATGGATTTCCAAAAACTTTGAAACTTTTGGAACACTCACATCTTCCATTTTATGGTCATCACTACTAGCATCATATGAAGACTGATCTCTTAAAAAAAACTCATTTCCTAATCTTGGCACCTTCACACGGTTTAGAGTGTTGCGAATGTTGGATACAATTGCTGCTTGAACATACGTGCTTGTGTCTTGCATGTCCTTGAAAGCAGGATGCGAAAGAAGCTCTTGAAAGATTACTTTTTGAGTATTTAAGTCCATCCCCATTGTCTACTCTCAACAAAACAATGTGACACAACCTTACAGATGCTCCAGCTTTTGTGTACCTTTACTATGGCATTGTCCTAATTGTGCATCAAGTGTTGTGTATTCCTTACTCTTTGCCGTGACTCCCTTTTTTTTAGCAACCCAATATCCTCTAATACCTTGTGATTTGCAATGACAATTCCCAGAGTAGCAATTGCATTCTTTTGTTCTACAATTTGTTGCCATAATTTCTTCTGAGTTTAAAAATTTTGATGTTATCTCCATGGCTAGTAGCAAGATCAAGAGACATAAATTCAGCCAAGCAACTAAGATTCCATGAATTTAGTTCATTTCAAATCTAGAAATTGAATTATTTTGAACAACAAATATTCTATGAACCATGTTCTTTTCCATTGAATACATCATTACTCTCTACTGATTTATGAGATCACAAATAGAGGGAATCATAGGGACATAGTATCTTATAAACTCCTTATCAAAGGTAGACAAAAAATGTCTCCTTGTTAAATTTTGGGGCTCTGCCAGCTCAACCAATACAAACTGCACATTAAGCTTCTTTAAGAACTGTGTAAGATTCCTCCCCCAACCCCTTTTTGATGTCTAGTATCTTCCCCTGTAATCAACCCTCTTCAGAAATATAAAGACCTTGTTTCTATCTGTTTTAGCCTAGAGAGAGAAAAATATTCTAGAGAGAGAATATTCAGATTTTGAATATTTTTGGATAGAAAAATATCTCTTATAATTCAGATGAGTTCCCCTGAAATAGAAATTCAAAAAGAATTTTCCAATGTGCAATTGAAATTAATTGGAAATAGGTATAAAGAACCTTAGTCTAAGGGTCTAGATTTTCAGAAATCTTTAGACTATGGTTCAATTAAGGTTCCTATGGGCCAATAGCATCAATCCATGTGTAGGGAAGAGATAAATCCAAATTTGTAAAAAAGAAGATACCCAAAAATGAGTAAATGCTCACATAAGGTGAAGAGTTGAAAATGTACAAGGTTTATTAGTAAAAAACTATGAGCAATATTAAAAATATGAGATATTTTGGGTATCCAAAAATGAGTAAATGCTCACATAAGATGAAGAGTTGAAAATGTACAAGGTTTATTAGTAAAAAACTATGAGCAATATTAAAATGATGCCATTATGACACATATGTAAGGAAGGGGAATTCTTTAAAGGAGGTGCATATTTCACATAAGATGAAGAGTTGAAAATGTACAAGGTTTATTAGTAAAAAAAAAACTATGAGCAATATTAAAATGATTCCATTATGACACATATGTAAGGAAGGGGAGTTCTTTAAAGGAGGTGCATATTTCACATGCTTGAATGAGTTTTAAACTCATAAAAATTGAGATATTTCATCTCTCCTCTCTCCTCATTCAAGTCTAGTTCCAAAAAGTTAGCTTAACTGACCTAAAAATGGTCAAATATTGACCAAACTGATTTAGAAAATTCTAGAATCAGTTTGTTTGGTTAGGAGCTCAATTTTTCCTATAAATAGAAGCCTCCCCCTTGTTGAAAAATAGTTAGTGTTTATGCATCGTTACTCTACTCCACCTAAGCCAAGAACTGTGAATTCATTTAATAATTCACTAGTTTTTGGAGTTCCATCTTTCTTCAATCCCCATTAGTGGCTCCATCAACATACTTAACCAATTGATTGGTTGGGGGCCTCTACCGTGAACAAAGAATCAAGCAAGTTGTAAGGTAATTAGTGAATATTGATCTTTCTATAATTTCTCAATGTTTCTCTCTTCTCAACCCCTCTCAAGCTTGAGAAGTTTAATTGGTATGGTTTTTCTTTAAATACTATTGAAGTTTGAATAGTAGTGAAGAGTTACATAAGTTAATAAATGCTATTGAAGTTAATTTTCATTTATGTTTAAATTCTAATGATTTTTATGTAAATTCTCTCTCTCACTCAAGAAATGGTCATACTCATGACCCGTTCTCAATCCAAATCAAGCTTTTCATAAAGCTTTTCCTTAACCCAAGATTAAGCTATGCTTGAGGCCAATTTAATGGCTTTTTTCTATGCTTTTAGTTTATGCATATTGATGATTCAATCCACTATAGATTAATGATCCAATTAGAGATCATTTTAATTATTTCCTTAATGATAAGCTTTATCCCTTAGAAAAAAATTGAGATTTATCAGTCATAGCAGCGGAGCTATGGCAAAATTTTTATAAAAATTATGCATAAAATAATTTCATTCAAAGCATAAAAAGAGGACTTCCTACCATATTCTAGGAATTATCATCCTAGATTAATTGAAAGAATTTCATTATAATCATGGAGAAATTGAATTTTAATATCATGCATAAAGGATAATTTTTTTTATATCAAAAGTGTTACTTTTATCATTTTTAATTTTCATGCATAGAAGTATGCATAAAGGAAAAATTTTTATATCAAAAGTGTTACTTTTATCATTTTTAATTTTCATGCATAGAAGTATGCATAAAGGAAAAAAATTTTATATCAAAAGTGTTACTTTTATCATTTTTTAATTTTCATGCATAGAAGTATGCATAAAGGATAATTTTTTTATATTAAAAGTGTTATTTTTATCATTTTTAATTTTCATGCATAGAAGGATGCATAAAGGAAAATTTTTTATATCAAAAGTGTTACTTTTATCATTTTTAATTTTCATGCATAGAAGTATGCATAAAGGATAATTTTTTTATATCAAAAGTGTTACTTTTATCATATTGGATTTCATGCATAGAGGTATGCATAAAAGTTGAATATTTTATTATAAAAGTGTTACTTTTAGCATAATTGAATTTCATGCATAGAGGTATGCATAAAAGATATGGGAAGTGATAAGATATGATAAGATGCATGTGGATGTGGATGTGGATGTATGAATGTGGATGTATGGATGTGAATGTGGATGTGGATGTGGATGTATGAATGTGGATGTATGGATGTGGATGTGGATGTATGAATGTGGATGTATGGATGTGAATGTGGATGTGGATGTGGATGTATGAATGTGGATGTATGGATGCATGAATGTGGATGTATGGATGTGAATGAGGATATAGATGTGGATGTATGGATGTGAATGTGCATGTAGATATGGATGTATATATGTGAATGGAAATGTGGTTGTGGATGTATGTATGCATGTGGATGTGGATATGGATGTGTATGTATGAATGTGGATATGGGATGTGGATGTATAAATGAGGATGTGAAAATGGAGATAAGCATGTAGATGTGGATGCATGAATGTGGATGTATGGATGTGAATGAGGATATAGATGTGGATGTATGGATGTGAATGTGCATGTAGATATCGATGTATATATGTGAATGGGAATGTGGATGTGGATATATGTATGCATGTGGATGTGGATATGGATGCGTATGTAAGAATGTGGACATGGGATGTGGATGTATAAATGAGGATGTGAAAATGGAGATAAGCATGTAGATGTGGATGCATGAATGTGGATGTATGGATGTGAATGAGGATATAGATGTGGATGTATGGATGAAATGTGCATGTAGATATGGATGTATAGATGTGAATGGGAATGTGGATGTGGATGTGGATGTATGTATGTATGTATGTGGATGTGGATGTATGAATGAGGACGTGATAATGAATGTATGCATGTGGATGTGGATATGGATGTGTATGTATGAATGCAGATATGGATGTGGATATGGATGTGTATGTATGAATGTGGATATGGGATGTGGAAGTATAAATGAGGATGTGAAAATGGAGTTAAGCATGTAGATGTGGATGTATGGATGTGAATGTGGTTTGGATGTGGATGTATGGATGTGGATATGAATGTGAAGATATGATATGTGATGTGAAGGAATCTGAAGTGAAGAGATGAAAAATGATATGATTGGATGAGTACACATATAAATGAAATGTGGAATAAGTAATGTGGATTGTATGAGGGATAATGTGGAAAAATGAGAGTTAATATAGAAATTGTATTTGTAAACTGTTTGTAAATGCTGTTTGTAAATGGCTGTTTTATGTCAAGAATGCTGGGAAAGCATTTTGACCGTCTTGTGATTAAGGTCGTGGAGACCTAACTGATAAAGTTGCAACTGCTGACGGAGAGTCAATGGAGGACGTCTCGCGTAGCAAGGTCGGCCGAGGTCTTGACCAGCCTCGGTTCGATTAAAATGGTGAGCTTCCGGTACGGTGGATGAGGGACCAAGGAAGCGGCCTATGAGTGAAGCGCTAGGTCACCTGCGAAGGATCCTAGAGGGTGCTGACCATACGGTGCTCGGGCTCTGGGTCGCCCAGGATACCCACTCGTGCGTCGAGGAAGATATTGGAACAAGGAGTAAGAGTTGTTTTGTGAAACCGGGCATGGATCTGGTTGACTGACCTTGCTGGTCCTCAACGGATGAGTCCATGGCTCTTTTATATGGATCTGTTGGTTGATCTTGCTGATCTTCAACGAGAGTCCATCTTGATAAGTGATTATATTGCCGAGTATTATGGGCTAGGAACTATGGAAACGGCCTCTGTGTGGACAGGTGGTGAGCGTTCTAGTTGCCAATGATGCCATAGATACTCTGATGAAGGAATGATGGGAGATTATGAATCAACTGGATAAATTGGGAGATTGTGATCAGTGGTACTATGGTTTCATTAAAGGATTGTTTTAAAGTTAGCTGATGCTAAGAAAAAGGCAATTTTCATATTGGGTGTGTAAGTGGTGTGGCTAGTTTTATGTTTGCATGAAATTCCGGCTAGGGGGCCTTGGAACTCTTTTCCTTGGTACCCGGGACAAAACCTAACCAAATTCCAAATTGGATCCCATCACTACAGTGGTTGGGCGGTTGGCTAACCCATGGGATCGGATGGGGTTAGGCTGGACTGATGGATCCATAAATCGAGACTCAACTTTGTTTTTACGATAGATAAAGTAAATCCCGGATAGAAATTGTTCTATGGATAGGAATCAACGGCTGTGCCTCTTGATGGGGAAAAAAGCGTTGATCCCAATGATCCAAGTGCAAGTTTCTACCTTGATTTGACCAAGTACCGTTAAAGGTGCAGTCAGATCAGTTGATCCGTAATGATCTTGACTACGTTAGAGTAAAGAGTTATCCTGGTGGAATCGCCCATGCTTTCCGAGTAAAGGAAGTTTTTCCAGTTTCGGTTTTGGACAAACCGACGGATTAGTCTCTTGTCCGGATATCCGTGGGCGAGGCCCCGAGTGTGAGACCCCTACCCACGCATGATGTACTACTTCCGCTGCTAGTACCCCGAATCCGTTGATCGGTGGGGAACAGGGATCTCACAGTTGGTATCAGAGCATTTGGTTAATAAAGATCAACTGAGAAGACAAATATGTCAAAAATTTATCAAGAAGCACAAAAAGGTTGTAATTGTGTGATATAATTCATACAATTTGATATTCAAACTGAAATTCGTAATTTGGTAATTGGGTCTTCAGATGGAAGTACCGCAATTATATAGAATCCCTGACTTGCTTGAGGCCTAGACATGATGGTAATTACCTTATAATTCCAAGAGCCACGACTACCCGTATATACTGAGAGTATACTGCAGCTCTTTACTGACAGTATATACGAGTAAATCTAAGACTTGAAATTATAAGCGTTAATGCTATCTAGATGATGAATTCGAATGTGGTTGATATGATTTTTAATTCTGTTTGAGAATTGATGAATTGAATTGGATTCTGATTGAAAAATGATGATTTTTGAAATTAGTTGAAATATAAAAATCTGAACAAAACCACAATGAGGATGAATGGGACGAGTCCCAGTGATGATATTCATAACTAGAATGATGATAATGAATTCAGCAAATCACTATGAGATTAGTGGGTTGTGCTGTCAAATTGTTACTGTTAACACTTGATCAGTAGATCAAGTTAAGGGATGACAAATTGAGAACTTGCTTGACTGAAATTCCCGTGGAGGAATGTTCAGAAGGAAATTTTTCGGTCTAATGGACCATTATCATGTTAAAGATATGAATGATATGATCTGAATATTAATGATGAGTTCTATATAAGGGATATTTATCCCAGTGTTCTGTTGGGTTGACCAGAATATAAGGAACCCCAAAATAAAATTGGATGTTAAGAAAAAGAGTTGTCCTCTACCTTGCGAGATGAGGACATCTCGCACTTTTTAAGTGGGGTAGAATGTAAGATTCCTCCCCAGCCTTCGAGGTATACAGGAGTAAGAATCTCCCTTTCTGATCTTATAATTATTCCCTCTCTAAAATAAAAGAAAGTTCTGTTTAAAAAAGAAAGAACCTTTTTCCTAGAATACTTCTCAAGAGTCCCACCTGTTTTAAGGATTCAGAACAATGAGTTCAGAAGTGAGAATCGATGTTTTGGATATCAAGGTTTTGGTCTTCATTCGAGTACGGCCCAAAAGAAGTTCTTTATCTCTTGGGGAGTATATGAAGTTATCCCCCAGATATTGTGAGCCTTATATCTGTCAATGAAAGTAGGTGACTTAGCCTACAAGCTTCTTTTATCTCTTCATCTCAAAATTCTTAATGCCTTCTATAGAAAAATGTGTCAAACCCAAATCATGGAAAGACGGTAAAACTTCAGTGGCAAGTTACCGTTGGCTTCTAAGTTACGCTAGCTCCTTCCTTTATATAAGTCGTAACTTTTACTTGTCGCTCACAGTAATCTTACTTCCATCGATCTCCTTTCTTTCTTAATCTCCTTCATGGCTTGGCAACAAGAACTAGTTTTATCCATAATGATTCCTCACCTTCAAGACGCAAGTGAATCTGTGAAGAAGGATTTTATAGAGCAGTATGAGCGCTCACTTTTCCCTCACTTGGGAACTTCTGTAGCGCAAACCAAATGGCGGACCTATCAAGACATAACTAGGGTAACACCCTGGGGTCAGCAGCACTTTCGTAACAATGTCCGCTTGGCCATGGTTATTGAAGCTTTGGGTTTGGGTCCCCGATACTACTGCGTCATGAGATCAAGGCATCCTGGGTTTTCTGAGCGGGTCTTCTTACTGGCGTGTTTTCTTCCTCATGAGAAGATATGCCTTTACCCCGTTTTTGGCTTGCCTCTCAGAGGTCCTTTTGTTAGAACACCTCATACCACTGAGATAGGCGCAGCAATAACCCACAGAATCATTCCCATAGATGAGTTACCTTATACTTGTGCAGCTTGTGAGGACTGCTTTTGTGATCATATGATGGACGGGCTTATGGAAGTGTAAAGAGTTCTTCTATCTTTACTGTATAAGTTCCGAGAATGAATAAAGTTTAAATCTTGTTCTTATTTTGAATCTTGCTCTCTTTAAGACGTTTCTTGGTGGTTAATCTTGATTAAAATTTTTCTCTAAGTCTCATATTCGTGAATCTTGCGAAATTATCACAAGTTGCGAGATGAGGACATCTCGCGTTTTTTAAGTGGGGTAGAATGTAAGATTCCTCCCCCAACCCCTTTTTGATGTCTAGTATCTTCCCCTGTAATCAACCCTCTTCAGAAATATAAAGACCTTGTTTCTATCTGTTTTAGCCTAGAGAGAGAAAAATATTCTAGAGAGAGAATATTCAGATTTTGAATATTTTTGGATAGAAAAATATCTCTTATAATTCAGATGAGTTCCCCTGAAATAGAAATTCAAAAAGAATTTTCCAATGTGCAATTGAAATTAATTGGAAATAGGTATAAAGAACCTTAGTCTAAGGGTCTAGATTTTCAGAAATCTTTAGACTATGGTTCAATTAAGGTTCCTATGGGCCAATAGCATCAATCCATGTGTAGGGAAGAGATAAATCCAAATTTGTAAAAAAGAAGATACCCAAAAATGAGTAAATGCTCACATAAGGTGAAGAGTTGAAAATGTACAAGGTTTATTAGTAAAAAACTATGAGCAATATTAAAAATATGAGATATTTTGGGTATCCAAAAATGAGTAAATGCTCACATAAGATGAAGAGTTGAAAATGTACAAGGTTTATTAGTAAAAAACTATGAGCAATATTAAAATGATGCCATTATGACACATATGTAAGGAAGGGGAATTCTTTAAAGGAGGTGCATATTTCACATAAGATGAAGAGTTGAAAATGTACAAGGTTTATTAGTAAAAAAAAAACTATGAGCAATATTAAAATGATTCCATTATGACACATATGTAAGGAAGGGGAGTTCTTTAAAGGAGGTGCATATTTCACATGCTTGAATGAGTTTTAAACTCATAAAAATTGAGATATTTCATCTCTCCTCTCTCCTCATTCAAGTCTAGTTCCAAAAAGTTAGCTTAACTGACCTAAAAATGGTCAAATATTGACCAAACTGATTTAGAAAATTCTAGAATCAGTTTGTTTGGTTAGGAGCTCAATTTTTCCTATAAATAGAAGCCTCCCCCTTGTTGAAAAATAGTTAGTGTTTATGCATCGTTACTCTACTCCACCTAAGCCAAGAACTGTGAATTCATTTAATAATTCACTAGTTTTTGGAGTTCCATCTTTCTTCAATCCCCATTAGTGGCTCCATCAACATACTTAACCAATTGATTGGTTGGGGGCCTCTACCGTGAACAAAGAATCAAGCAAGTTGTAAGGTAATTAGTGAATATTGATCTTTCTATAATTTCTCAATGTTTCTCTCTTCTCAACCCCTCTCAAGCTTGAGAAGTTTAATTGGTATGGTTTTTCTTTAAATACTATTGAAGTTTGAATAGTAGTGAAGAGTTACATAAGTTAATAAATGCTATTGAAGTTAATTTTCATTTATGTTTAAATTCTAATGATTTTTATGTAAATTCTCTCTCTCACTCAAGAAATGGTCATACTCATGACCCGTTCTCAATCCAAATCAAGCTTTTCATAAAGCTTTTCCTTAACCCAAGATTAAGCTATGCTTGAGGCCAATTTAATGGCTTTTTTCTATGCTTTTAGTTTATGCATATTGATGATTCAATCCACTATAGATTAATGATCCAATTAGAGATCATTTTAATTATTTCCTTAATGATAAGCTTTATCCCTTAGAAAAAAATTGAGATTTATCAGTCATAGCAGCGGAGCTATGGCAAAATTTTTATAAAAATTATGCATAAAATAATTTCATTCAAAGCATAAAAAGAGGACTTCCTACCATATTCTAGGAATTATCATCCTAGATTAATTGAAAGAATTTCATTATAATCATGGAGAAATTGAATTTTAATATCATGCATAAAGGATAATTTTTTTTATATCAAAAGTGTTACTTTTATCATTTTTAATTTTCATGCATAGAAGTATGCATAAAGGAAAAATTTTTATATCAAAAGTGTTACTTTTATCATTTTTAATTTTCATGCATAGAAGTATGCATAAAGGAAAAAAATTTTATATCAAAAGTGTTACTTTTATCATTTTTTAATTTTCATGCATAGAAGTATGCATAAAGGATAATTTTTTTATATTAAAAGTGTTATTTTTATCATTTTTAATTTTCATGCATAGAAGGATGCATAAAGGAAAATTTTTTATATCAAAAGTGTTACTTTTATCATTTTTAATTTTCATGCATAGAAGTATGCATAAAGGATAATTTTTTTATATCAAAAGTGTTACTTTTATCATATTGGATTTCATGCATAGAGGTATGCATAAAAGTTGAATATTTTATTATAAAAGTGTTACTTTTAGCATAATTGAATTTCATGCATAGAGGTATGCATAAAAGATATGGGAAGTGATAAGATATGATAAGATGCATGTGGATGTGGATGTGGATGTATGAATGTGGATGTATGGATGTGAATGTGGATGTGGATGTGGATGTATGAATGTGGATGTATGGATGTGGATGTGGATGTATGAATGTGGATGTATGGATGTGAATGTGGATGTGGATGTGGATGTATGAATGTGGATGTATGGATGCATGAATGTGGATGTATGGATGTGAATGAGGATATAGATGTGGATGTATGGATGTGAATGTGCATGTAGATATGGATGTATATATGTGAATGGAAATGTGGTTGTGGATGTATGTATGCATGTGGATGTGGATATGGATGTGTATGTATGAATGTGGATATGGGATGTGGATGTATAAATGAGGATGTGAAAATGGAGATAAGCATGTAGATGTGGATGCATGAATGTGGATGTATGGATGTGAATGAGGATATAGATGTGGATGTATGGATGTGAATGTGCATGTAGATATCGATGTATATATGTGAATGGGAATGTGAATGTGGATATATGTATGCATGTGGATGTGGATATGGATGCGTATGTATGAATGTGGACATGGGATGTGGATGTATAAATGAGGATGTGAAAATGGAGATAAGCATGTAGATGTGGATGCATGAATGTGGATGTATGGATGTGAATGAGGATATAGATGTGGATGTATGGATGAAATGTGCATGTAGATATGGATTTATAGATGTGAATGGGAATGTGGATGTGGATGTGGATGTATGTATGTATGTATGTGGATGTGGATGTATGAATGAGGACGTGATAATGAATGTATGCATGTGGATGTGGATATGGATGTGTATGTATGAATGCAGATATGGATGTGGATATGGATGTGTATGTATGAATGTGGATATGGGATGTGGAAGTATAAATGAGGATGTGAAAATGGAGTTAAGCATGTAGATGTGGATGTATGGATGTGAATGTGGTTTGGATGTGGATGTATGGATGTGGATATGAATGTGAAGATATGATATGTGATGTGAAGGAATCTGAAGTGAAGAGATGAAAAATGATATGATTGGATGAGTACACATATAAATGAAATGTGGAATAAGTAATGTGGATTGTATGAGGGATAATGTGGAAAAATGAGAGTTAATATAGAAATTGTATTTGTAAACTGTTTGTAAATGCTGTTTGTAAATGGCTGTTTTATGTCAAGAATGCTGGGAAAGCATTTTGACCGTCTTGTGATTAAGGTCGTGGAGACCTAACTGATAAAGTTGCAACTGCTGACGGAGAGTCAATGGAGGACGTCTCGCGTAGCAAGGTCGGCCGAGGTCTTGACCAGCCTCGGTTCGATTAAAATGGTGAGCTTCCGGTACGGTGGATGAGGGACCAAGGAAGCGGCCTATGAGTGAAGCGCTAGGTCACCTGCGAAGGATCCTAGAGGGTGCTGACCATACGGTGCTCGGGCTCTGGGTCGCCCAGGATACCCACTCGTGCGTCGAGGAAGATATTGGAACAAGGAGTAAGAGTTGTTTTGTGAAACCGGGCATGGATCTGGTTGACTGACCTTGCTGGTCCTCAACGGATGAGTCCATGGCTCTTTTATATGGATCTGTTGGTTGATCTTGCTGATCTTCAACGAGAGTCCATCTTGATAAGTGATTATATTGCCGAGTATTATGGGCTAGGAACTATGGAAACGGCCTCTGTGTGGACAGGTGGTGAGCGTTCTAGTTGCCAATGATGCCATAGATACTCTGATGAAGGAATGATGGGAGATTATGAATCAACTGGATAAATTGGGAGATTGTGATCAGTGGTACTATGGTTTCATTAAAGGATTGTTTTAAAGTTAGCTGATGCTAAGAAAAAGGCAATTTTCATATTGGGTGTGTAAGTGGTGTGGCTAGTTTTATGTTTGCATGAAATTCCGGCTAGGGGGCCTTGGAACTCTTTTCCTTGGTACCCGGGACAAAACCTAACCAAATTCCAAATTGGATCCCATCACTACAGTGGTTGGGCGGTTGGCTAACCCATGGGATCGGATGGGGTTAGGCTGGACTGATGGATCCATAAATCGAGACTCAACTTTGTTTTTACGATAGATAAAGTAAATCCCGGATAGAAATTGTTCTATGGATAGGAATCAACGGCTGTGCCTCTTGATGGGGAAAAAAGCGTTGATCCCAATGATCCAAGTGCAAGTTTCTACCTTGATTTGACCAAGTACCGTTAAAGGTGCAGTCAGATCAGTTGATCCGTAATGATCTTGACTACGTTAGAGTAAAGAGTTATCCTGGTGGAATCGCCCATGCTTTCCGAGTAAAGGAAGTTTTTCCAGTTTCGGTTTTGGACAAACCGACGGATTAGTCTCTTGTCCGGATATCCGTGGGCGAGGCCCCGAGTGTGAGACCCCTACCCACGCATGATGTACTACTTCCGCTGCTAGTACCCCGAATCCGTTGATCGGTGGGGAACAGGGATCTCACAAACTGCCTAGCATGTCTGATATGAACACATTACAAACAAAGCAAGAATGACAAAGTTCTTTTTTTGGGAATGCTTACAAGCACTTTCACATTAAACGCACTTGAGCATGTTGCAAGGTCGTCTTCTACAAGACTCACATTTTTCTCTAGTTGAAAACTTCAAACCCACATAGATATATATTTTTTATATCGAGACAACCAAGCCAATCAATCAATCATACTTTTGTGGAAGACGTCAATGCTAACATGTTTTGCATAGATAGTATGCACACGCGCACACACAGAGTAAAGTTGACACATATAAGGTTATCACATAGATAAAGAGATGCAGGAGAGAGAGAGAGAGAGAGAGAGAGAGAGAGAGAGAGAGAGAGAGAGAGAGAGAGAGAGTACATGTGTGTGGGCAAAAGCAAAAGGAGATGAGAACCATGACTATAGAGCCACTACACCAAGAGCCTACGTGTGGGAAAAAGTAGAAGGTGATAGATTGTAGAGCCACTGAACCGAGAGCAAGAGATGAATGCAGAATCAAGTCTGCGCAAAGGGCAGATGTAGGGAATGTGGATACATCATCTCGTGGTACTACAGGTGCTGGTACACATGTATCACACAAGGGAAGGACATGGTAGGTTAACCATTTGTGCATGATCTATCAGCAAGTCACTCTTATGTGGATAGTGACTCTAGTGGCTCTAAGTAGAGCCTTGATAAGGGGCTTGGCATTTCATCAGTGTTACTCCTAGTGCACAGAGAACCTTGGTTGTTTTGAGGACACCAAATAGTGATCAAGGTGTATAAAATTGGCTCGAGTATAGATATCCTATTGACAGGTTGAGATATGATGGATATACAACCTATCACTATGCTTACATGGTTGAAGTAATATAGGTGATAGAACCCACTTGTCTTGAGCAGACACTTGGAAATTAGAAATGAGATGAAGATGCCATGGATGAGGACATGGCAACATTGGATACAAATGTGAAATGGGAATTAGTGCCTTTGCCTAAGGATAAGACTGGCTTGAGTTGCAGTAGCAACACAAGAAGGACATTGATAGGCTTGAAGAAGTGGTGAACAACTTGAAAACTCAAAATCAGGAGCTCCAGAAGAACAACTTGTTGCTTAAGCAGGCCTTTGATATTGAACGGGACAAGGTGAATGCAGCTAAACAAGATGCACGAAACAAGCAACGACACCTTGCAAGCCTGAAGAAGCTTCCAGTAGGCTTTCGACAACAGAAAAGAAAGCGTCAGTCCCTAGAAACCTTGGCAACCCTAAGTGGAGCAAGAAAACGACGTGTACGAGCAACAAGGTAACTTCTATTCTTGCCATTGTTTTGCAGGCCTTTTTGTTTTGTGAAACATATTGATGTTATTTTGTATTTATGTTCCATGTAGAGATATTGCTGGGGATATGATGGGATATGAAGGTGGTGCTGAGGAATGTAGAGCAGGCATATTGAAACATGTTGTTAAGTTATCAGACATATATAAGCTGCTAGAAGATCCCACATGCAAAATATCTAAGCAAATCCGAAACAAAATTTCTGGAGAGCTGCAAAATATGGTAAGCCCCATACAGATTATGGATGCATGTGATAGTGCTGGTGTCAGTAGGAAGGGATATGAAGCCATTTACAGGGTGTTTACACTAGGTCATCGTGCTAAAGGATTTCTTCGACCCATGCTACCAACTCCATACAGTGTAACCATGGCAAGAAAAAGTGCAAACTCAGAAATTGCGAACATGTTAGGTGGCTACCGTCATGTGGAGGATGCTCTGCCTGTATGTACTACAAAGGTATTTGAATACAACAAGTACAACAATGTCTTTATTGATTTAAGGACCCTTCAAAGAGCTATGATTTCTTATTATGGTCTAAGCATTGAGGAGTGCCAAGGTCAGGCTGTGTTTGTGTTAAAGCTTGATGAGTGTCAAATTGTAAAAGGACAAAAATTAGAAAGAGTCAGCCTAACACTTATGAACAGGGCTATCAAAGGAAATCTGGAACATGATGATAATCTTCTTGACTGTATGCACAAGCCTCAAATTCCAACAAGGGAAGTCAATCTCAGGGAAAAGATTACTATGGAGTGCAATCAGAAAAGAATATATGGTGGTTGGTCAGCATTTGAGCTTCCACAGGAGACGAATGATACATTGCGATGGTACCTTACCCGAACAGGCATCCCAAATGTCATATCATTGCAATCAAAAGGAGAAACTTTGCATGTGGAAGATGTAGGAACATTTATAGTTGAGTGGCACATGGCAGGTGATTTAAAGCTGCCATATTATGTTTTTAAGTACTTTTGCTTAAGGACTCTAAGCATACTTTGACTAGGCCTGATCTTTATGCAATCATTATTTAAATTTCTATTTTTTCAAATATATATTTGCTTGAGCTAAAATGGGGGTAACTTTTTGGTTTCCCCAAATTCAAAATGGCTGAAAAGCCTTCCCTCCTCTCTTCCCTCCACTTTTAGGTCCCCCCACTTTCTCTCTCTATATTCTCTCTCTAAGATGCCCTCGTCTCTCTACCACTCTCTTTCTCTTCCCCTTTCTCACATTTGGGTGTGCCATGGCTCTGCATCTCTGATTAGTAAGCTTCCATAACCTCTGCACTTCTAAATGCAGATATCTCACACTCTCTCATCCTCCATGCCTCATCTTTTTATCATTTTCTGCTCTCTCTCTCTCTCTCTCTCTCTCTCTCTCTCTCTCTCTCATGTCTTTCCCCCATTGAAGTGCAGAAAATCCCTCTGTCAACCTCCATAGCTTCAGAGCTTACCATTTTCCATTCTTGCATTGTTTACCATACATATCCCCTACTTCCGTCTGCAATCTACATCTCTCTCTCTCTCTCTCTACTGTATTATGCTGCAAAACCTCAATCTACCATTTTCTATGCCTCTTGCCATCTTCCTTGTCCTTTCTCCTATTACCTAATCAGAAGATCTATGCATTAGGAAAAAATCAAATTGAAATAAGAGAATGGGGAAGGGCCAAAAGAGCAGTAAATAAAGGAAGTTGGGTACTAGCATTAGGAAAAAATCAACTTGAAATGAGAGAATGGGAGAAGGGCCAAATTTAGACGTGTTTGGGAAACTAACTGTGGTAAGACCATGCTAAGGTGCCCAAGATTGCAATGCACAAGTTTGCCATGTGAAACGCCCATTCAGGGGAAAAAGGGGGGCTTCCTTTAATTTTTAAGCACTTGTTCACACACATCACTACTAAATATGGCTATAGTATTACATGCAAACATTTTTTCCACTATCACTTAATCAATTGTAACTAAAGAAAACATGTTTTGTTCTTGTTACTTCAAGCAAATTATTAGCTTCTTTATATTGTTGTGCATGCCTTCTTTAATTTACATCTATCCTTTCCCATCATAAAAACTTTAATCAAGATCCATGCAAACAATAATGCATAACTCTTGGAGTTAAATGGAACCTCCATGTATGGATCACCATTAGCTTATGGTGAGAGGAGGGTGTTAGAAATTGTGGGTCTGCATTTTGTGATTTTGTGTTTAAGGAGAGGCATGTTGTTCTCTGACAAGTGAAGATTTAGAGGCAACAAAGGTTCTCTAAAAATGTGTGTATGGTGGTCAAATGTTAGTTTCAGATGGGGTCACTTAGGTGAAGGATTCCAATGATATAAGCAATGATGAAAGTTTCACGCAAGTGGTAAGGATATTAAATTGGGAGTTGAGTGAAACTTTTGGGCTGAAGCAATAACACTATTATTAGTTGTTCATGACATGATGCCTGAATAGAAGTTTATAGACACATTGTAGAAGTTCCTTGTGCCTTAATGTTTGAAAAGAATATGTCAGATTATTTTTGGGCTAAAGTAGTAGCACTATTATTTACATTATGAACATGATCCCCACTATAGTTGTTCATGGCATGATACCTTAACATAAGTTTACAGGCATAAAACAACATATGTTTCACTTAAAAGTGTTTAAATGTATTGCATATGTGCATGTTTCTAATGAAGTGAGAACCATATTAGATCTAAAGGTAGAGAAATTCATCTTTATTGGTTATGCTTTGGAGCAGAAAGGTTATAGATACTATAACCTTATCACTCGTGAGATGCGAGTGTGGGGTTATAGATGTTATAACCCTACCACTCATGAGATGCGAGTAAGTAGAGATGTCTTTGATGAGATGAGTAGCTAGTATGAACCAATGAAGACAAATGAACATGTAGATGTAAGAAGTACTAATGTTGTACCACATCTAGAGCAACAATCACATGTGCTTAGTGGACCTAAAGTGTCCTTTAATAATGGATCCAATGTTACCCTTGTGATCGAAGAGTACCCAATGGCACATCGGTCACACCACTTGATTTTGTGCTGCAGCGGATGGTAGCGTACTCAGCAGCCAAATCTACATGTAACCTGAACTTTGGTGCTCTGTTAGATATATCTTCAAGTGGCATTTTCTTTAGGGTTAGGCAATGCTGAAAAGAGCTTCTTGTAGAACACAATGCAAGAGTGAGGATAGGGTATTCTGAGGAGAGTGCAATGAAGTTTTGCTGTCTCTTGTAACAGTTTATTCTTTGAATAAAGAACTTCCTGCGGGGGGCCGGTCGTTCCGGCTCAGTGCTGGGTGTTTTGGTGTTGTTTATGGTTCTTTCGCTGTGTCCTAAAGATTGTTTTAGTATTGTGTTGTCTGTTTGTTGCTACCCGAGTGTTCCATGATTTCGTTTCATTGGACTGGATTGGTTTCATTGGTATCAGAGCACAACTTCTTGCCTATTTTATCTAGGTAGATGACCCTATAGTTATGGACAAAACCCAAAGTTGCGAGGAGCACAAGGAGAGGATTAGAACTCTCGAGCACATGATGGAACAGTACATCAAGATCTTCAATCACAGTTTGACCATCATAACTCTTTGGCAAGGCAACTTCATAAAGAGCTTCAAGAAAAGGATGCAAATTTGAAGATGTACCGCAAAGACCCTCATGTGAGGATAGTTATGAAAAGCAAAAGGATTATGAAGTCTAGTGCTACAGATGTTTTCCTAGACTTGGCATTAATGCTGGAAATGAATCCCACGAGTTAGCTTTTCACTATCTTCTTCAAGAAGGGGATATTACCCTTGATACACGAGACAAGTACAAGGTAAAATCGGATTTGGGGTTGGCTGAACCTCATCAGTCAATGGTTGCTGAGGAAGCTTCCAGATATTCTTCCAGAAAGAGAAAGAGGGCTCCTGTTCCAAACCTACCTATTGTTCGAGGTGGAGGCAAGCAATCTTTTAGCGAGGCGATGGTTCAGATGATGTCTCGGACGGAGCACAACAAACGGAAGTTACAAGCTCCTCTGGTGGAAGATGGACCAACGGGTGGTTGTACCAAGCCCAACTGTTCTGGGAGCCAGTGTCTTTGCCAGAAAAAGAACGAAGTTTCGAAGGACATCTAGACACTATTTTTGGTGTTGTAAATTTTGGTTCTCTGTCAGAATATGCAGTGGAGATGAAGACAAGATCTGAAAACACTAGAGCACTGCAAAAAAACACAGAAATAGAGAGGGTGAGAGAGAAGTGTATAACTCTGCTATATACACAAGAGAAATCCCAAAATCTGAATATAGAAGTGTGGGGGACAATGGGGCCATTTTATATGGCCCCTGATGACCAGTCGACCAGTAGACAAGCGGCTGACAACCACCAAAAGGTCCACGACTTACTCAGCCCACCAGTCGGCCAGCATCTGTCAGTCGACCAGCATCAGATCAAGTCGGCCAGCTATAGGGGACAACCTGGGGGCAGCAGAGTCAGTCGGCCATCATCTGGATCAGCCAACAACCACAGGACAACCTCCCACACCTGGAAAAAATAGGAAAAAATATGAAGTGTGGGGAAAAATGAGAAAACACCTAAATCGGGCAGGCACACCCAGAATAGAGGCCCTGGTGTAAATATACAAATAGGAGATGGCTGCTAACATTCTACTCGATATTTATGGGATTTTGTCCCAAAAATTTTGATTTTACATAAATATATATTAGTGACAAGCTTTTTATCAAGATAAGTATTTATGTTTAATGCTTTTCTTTTGCCAATATTTGAAATTTTGTCCATGATGAACTCCCTTGTTGACGCAAGTGGAGAATGTTTCTCATATCTATCTTGAGATGTGTTTCAAGAAAGTTGTTTTTCTGAAAGGTGTTTTCTTTGGAAACCATTTTGATTCTGGAAAAGGCTTCTCTATGGTTTTGATGAATAATTTATGGTTTTGGTCTTGTGTAATGGAGGCTCCTAGCAATAGGGGATGCTAAAATTGTCACCTATACAAGAATCTCATATGGGGAGTATTCTAGTGGTATGTCGCATATGCGGTTACAAAACTGACTTATTTATCAATAACATAGACTAACTGATTTTAGATTGTGAGTTGTTTTGAAGCCAACATGGCAGGTATTATGTGCTTGTATGGTTGGTCAAAGATATGCAGGGTTGTCTTGGACAACAATGTGCCGGTTGAGCTTCCCTGACTTGCGTGAACATGTGCTTGTTTTGGTTACTTTGCGGAGAAGGACTTCTCACATCGACCATGCCATGGCATATTCCTTTCGCATGTATGTGGATGGATCCCTGTGAGCCCACTAACATGTTAACCAGAGTTTATGTCTTTTGTGTGAGCCCACTGACATGGCAAGATTACATGTATGGCTTATGAAGCCTGACATGACAGAACATGCCTGGCATGACAGAACATGTGTGGCTTATGAAGCCTGACATGACAGTACATGTATGGCAGATACAGCCTGACATGTACTAGCAACCCTAGTGCTCACTTTGTACTTATGTTTTGGAAAGTTTCCATAAGAATTCAAGATCCTTGAACATTTAGAGAATAATCCAATTATGGCAGTCTATCTACAATACTTGAAGGGTATTTTCCACTCATACCAAGTTTATACAGTTGTGGACAACTGTCTTATACGGAATGGAGCCAAGGTGTGAACAAGGATTTTCCACATAAGAAAGTTGAAGCATTCACTAGCAAAGTTTGGCTTGAAAGATGGCTACATAACATGAGCAATATGGGATTTTATTCTTTAAGGCGGCTTATAAGGTTTTAAGTCACCAGGTTCACACATCATTAAAGTATTACTAATATTTTGGACCTAGATCCCTGGACAGAGGGAGGCGCCTAGCATAAACTTGGCCAACAAGCTAGAAAAGGAAAAAAAACTATTTTTGGTCTCTTCTTCTCTTGGGCAATTGGCCATACAGCATCAACTTGCTCTTTTTCCTTGAGCACTAGCCGTACAACAGTACCCTGTTCTTCTCTTTCTCTGAGCACTGGACATACAGCAGCCTGCTCTTCCTCTCCTAAGGGCTGGCGGTACAGCAGAGGGCAGCAGAAAGCTTTTGTTTTCCTCTGAGCACTGCCATACAGCAACCCCCTGGCGTGTTCTCTCTCCTACAGTGTTGGTTGTATAGTAGTACAACAGATTTCTCTCCTGAGTGCTGGTCGTACAGCAAGGCAGCACCTTCTCTCTCTTTTCCCAAAGTGGCCACCATTGTTGGGGCTGTTTCGAGGTTGATTTGTACTGGTTTATGGTGCTGATTGGTATGTAGAACTTTGAGCAAGTGCTTGCTAAGCTTTGTGGAAAATCCGGTGTAAGATTGCACCCGCACCTTGGTCTCCTGTAACAGTTTATTACTTGAATAAAGAAGTTCCTGTGAAGGGCCGGCCGTTCTAGCTCAGTGCTATGTTCTTTTGGTGTTGTTTCTGGTTCTTCAGCTGTGTCGTCCTAAAGATTGTTTCAGTATTGTGCTGTCTGTCTGTGGCCTGAGTGTTCTAGGATTTGGTTTCATTGGACTAGATTAGTTTAGCCTGGGACATCCAACATGCATCATCTAATAAGTGTTTTGAGTAACTTTTACATCATGTATGCTGCCAAGTGGTTCACAAAGACAGTGCCAGCAGAGACAGGCACAACAAAATGTGCGGGACACACACAACACAACACCATCAACTCGACCCTAGACAAGGGCTCACCAAACGCTCGATGTCTGGCCTTAGGTTTGCACTTATCTATTTCCATGTGGCATCCAAGTGCGGGATGCACGTGAGACAGGCTAGTGCAAGATCAATGTGTGAAAATGCCTTTGGATCAAGAGAGCATTAGTTTTGAAAGTACCGATGCTCAAAATAGCATCTTCTCCCACCAGCGGTGCAATGGTTAGCTTAAGACCAACATACAAGATCAAGCTCTAAAACCAATGTAACATGCGGAAGATTCAAGGAACTTTTACTTGCGAGTATAAGGGGTGAACTGGTGAGTTACCTTGCAAGTGAAGGAGAGAAGGGAAAGAGAGAGAAGTACACTGTACACCAAGTGGGGTCACAAATACTAGCTTCAGCACCCCCTTCCGAAAGCATATTCCCTTTGATTGCTGAAAATAAGAATGAGTACAAACAGGGCTGAATCTTCCCAAATACTGCACTGAACTGGTTACCTCAAATAGTGCCTTGCAGACATCACAAACAAAGGATGGAGCTGTTGTTGCAAGGATGGACAGAACGAAGAACCTTCACTCTTCAAGAACTTCATTGTCTGCAATTGGTACCATCAGGTGCTATGGGCTGTTGGTCAGTCAGCTTATTTTCAAGTGTCCCCCTAAGGCATCTGCTTACCTGATAATGGTGTTCCATCTCCTACTGGGATAGAAAGCCTTGTGTGTGCCTATCCTTTTTGGGGTTGGGTTTTGTCCTCCTTACTTTAAGGAACCTCCTGAGACGGGCTGTGTAGGGGTTTGTCATGAAGAGGGCTGGCTTTCGTTAGAAATTGGGAAACGATGGGCTTGTTCTCCTGTCTCTTGCTGGCTTTGTTCCCGTTTTTGATGTTGAACTCCAAGCTGCTCCACACTACTGGAATACTGTTCCAATGCTTTCTAATAGCCATTGTTTAAACTTCTACAATCGGAATGTAAAGCGGCCATACATAAGATGCTCCAGCTGATCCCCGAAATCATCCCACGAGTATTGCACCTCCCCTCTTGATGTGGCATGATCTTCCACCAAGTAACGACAGATACATATAAAGGGCTGGAGCTTCTTCCATACGCACCACTTTGTAATAGGCCTTGAATTGATTCATCCACGGGATACACGGAGTGGCTCCACCTGAAATCCTGGTGAGAGCTACCTTCCGTGGTGCCCCAAGAGAGCGCTCTCCTATGACGGTCAATCAGAGTTCCACCCATGCCAATCACCCTCTGCAAAATGGTGAGAGTGTCTGGGGTCTCCATAAAGGATGGTCTTTTGACACTACTTCTGCTGAAACCAAACCAAAGGGCTTCCTCAGCTTCTTTGATTCCAGACAAAGGACTTCCCTACGCCTGTTCCAACTATAGCTACTTCTCAAGAAGAAAGGCTTCCTGTTGATGGCTTGCACTTTTTTCATTTGCTGCCTCCATGACCTGCATCTGCTGAGATGAGTAGAGGGCCTCATCAACTGCATGAAATGCCTACGAGAGGTGAAATTGGGAAGGGATTCTGCGGAGACTCTTTCCCTATCCTCCTCATCCCCAGCTAAAGCATGCAGTATATTCCTCCTTGTGCTGAGGAGTCTTGAAGGTCTCCACACAAGGCAAAATTATGGAGTGAAAAACCACTGCGTCAGCCTTGCTCTGAAATCGATGATGACAGACAAACTTTTGTCTGAAACTTGCAAAAGCGATCATCTCCCCCCCCCCTGCCCACATGCTTGCATCATGAAAAGCTACCGGGTGAGACTGCACATCTCCTTGCTGATGGAGTTTTTTTTTAATAGAAAATTTGAAGAAAAATTATCAACATGCAATTATTTTCACATTCAAATGGATCCCGTCAGACATCCTATGTTTAATTGAGAAGCACACACCTATAGTGTAGGTTAATCTCAATAATTATTGGAGAATGATTGATATACACAGAAAGTCTCATGCTCTCCTGCTGGCCGCAGGTTCTAGGGACAGTAGTAAACATCATGTTCAAAAACGACGGCTGAAAAGCCAGGGTATGATCCAATCAACCATCGTGCTGGGCTCTCTCTCGCTGCTTCAAGCTCATCCATCATCCCATGCATAGGGGGGGGGGGGTAAGGTGGCCACGTGTAAGGTGGTGTGTGTATCCCATGTACGGGAAGCATATGGATCAAAATGTCGAGAGTATAAAAGGCGCTGCAAGAACATCTATCAATTTAAAAGGGTCGATTGGCTAAATGTGCCACGTGCATTCTTGCAACGTACGCTGTATGGATATCTAGACATATGGCCGACACAATTTTTGTGCTCCAAAGAGGGTTGGCTCGCTCAGCCGACCCTACATACAATTATATCAACTTTGGAAAAATTAGGTTAATTTGAAGTGTAGGATACCTCTCGCTGTTGTTGTTTAGAAGGTGTGTACCACATCTATGACCTAGAGAGGGCTTGGGTTTCTTTCTGATATCTCCTCTCTAGGTCATAGATGTGGTACAC
This sequence comes from Cibotium barometz, assembly GCF_041138505.1. NCBI lineage: Eukaryota > Viridiplantae > Streptophyta > Polypodiopsida > Cyatheales > Cibotiaceae > Cibotium > Cibotium barometz. The sequence continues at coordinate 6,290,322 of NC_141097.1, read as the reverse complement.
ATGGGAGAACGACACGTCTTCACAAAACGCACACCAACAATTTCTAACACCCTCTCCTCATCGTCGGGGATGCATTCCTAAACTCCACTCCCTCTAGATGATATGAAAATGAGAAGACAACTAATCTCAAAACACTAAGGATAATTGCTAATTGACAATGATAAGATGCTTTGAAAGATAAGCTCAAGGATAATGGCATTGCTTATTGATAATGATAATAAGATTTGAAAGATGAGCTCAAGGTGTAAAAATAATATTCATATAAAAAAAGAGAGCATAGTAGTATTTGATAAACCTTTTCAACAAAACCCTAGGTGAAGCAACTTTGTTGGATAAAGCCACGCAAATACCTCAATATTTTTTTAGAACTTGAATCTAAGGAGGATCATAACACGAGTATAAATCTAAAGCTACGCTGTAATAAAAAAATGATTTTAAAAAAATGAGAAGAACACTGTAGAGAAAACTTGGTTTCCCCACCATTACGAAGTGGTGACACAGTGGTGTCACACGAGATTTGCTTTAGGGTAGTATACCCACATAGCTAGGGAGATATGCAGCTTCTCTATCCCTCTCCGCTATGCACTCACACGACAATCAAGAGAGACACACAACATTGGAAGTTCACCACTTCACGTAATTAGGTTTTCTATAGAGAGATGTGACACAGTATACCAAGGTTTTGCATGTCTTAGTGAGGAGAGTTTGATTGCATGCTTTTCATATCACACCCCTTTATAGATGCCTAGCCCTGTTGACTACTACCTCCACCAAATATTAAAACACACTCACGCTATATCGAGTACAATTGATACACACGTTTAAACATGGTGTTAAAAAGAAAGCACAGTAGTATTTGTGATAAAGCATAGTATTATTTATGTAGTATGCTTCCATGGTGGAGAGCATGAACGACCTTAACTTAGCCCACCCTAGCTTCTTTTGACCCAAGGCATAGATTTACCATTGCATCAGCTCAAACGAAAGTTACCAAGTGCACTTTTGGCTGTCTTCACTTTTGGCTAGCTAATCAAAGCTGCATGGTCCCCCTTGTTGATGTGCATTAGGTTTCTACATATCTTTTAAAAAACCACAATTCGAATATGGCAACCAAACAATGCTTGATTTTTTCATTAAAAAGGTGGAGCAAACATAGTAAGAGCAATCTAGGTAGTATCTTAAAACGTTGAAGAAGCCCAATGTTGATGTAGATTACACCAATGAACATCCTAAATTTGATGCTCTCGTTTGGAAGCACATCTTGGTGATGAGGAGAGTGCTTTTCACACACACATTCTTATACATTTGAATAGGTATCACATGAGCACATTTCTTTACACTAAATCTTTGAAGTCTCTCTAAGAACATTAATATTCTCAGTCTTTAAACCTCATGGTGGAAAAGAGCCAATTTATAGGACTGCTTGCTACCATGTCGTCAAACAGGAGGTATGAGCTCTTTAGAGCAACTTGATTTTGCTACACAAAGAGCCCCCCCCCCCCCCCCCCCCCCCCCCCCCCCAGCTTGGAAGCCCACCTTACATGATGCTATGTGTTTACGTAGAGCAGCACAATGGTGTTGAGCTAGTAGGAGGTGTTGCTATTACGGTTCCTCTCTACTCTAGTTTGAATGTGGCCATAGAGAATAGGAAGACTGACAAGAAAAGGGTGCACTTGCTACAAAGCGGCTTGCTATTGTTATTGGGCATACACACTGCTATTGAAAGATAAGCTCAAGGTGTAAAAATAATATTCATTGCATAGTAGCATTTGTGATAAAACTTTTCCACAAACCCTTACGCGAAGCGACTTGGCTCGATGGACCTTACTTTATCCTATTACACGCTTTACACTACCACCTACACTACTCACACCATATATCAAGTAAGCGGCTTGCTATTGTTATTGGGCATACACACTGCTATTGAAAGATAAGCTCAAGGTGTAAAAATAATATTCATTGCATAGTAGCATTTGTGATAAAACTTTTCCACAAACCCTTAGGCGAAGCAACTTGGCTTGATGGACCTTACTTTATCCTATTACACGCTTTACACTACCACCTACACTACTCACAAAATATATCAAGTACATATATGCATGTTCAAAAAAAGAGAGCATAGTAGTTTATAAACCTTTTCAACAAAACCCTAGGTGAAGCAACTTTGTTGGATAAAGCCATGCAAATACCTCAATATTTTTTTAGAACTTGAATCTAAGGAGGATCATAACACGAGTATAAATCTAAAGCTACGTTGTAATAAAAATGATTTTAAAAAAATGAGAAGAACACTGTAGAGAAAACTTGGTTTCCCCACCATTACGAAGTGGTGACACAGTGGTGTCACACGAGATTCGCTTTAGGGTAGTATACCTGCATAGGTAGGGAGATATGGAGCTTCTCTATCTCTCTCCACTATGCACTCACACGACAATCAAGGGAGACACACAACATTGGAAGTTCACCACTTAACGTAATTAGGTTTTCTATAGAGAGATGTGACATAGTATACCAAGGTTTTGCATATCTTAGTGAGGAGAGTTTGATTGCATGCTTTTCATATCAGACATCTTTATAGATGCCTAGCCCTGTTACATGGTTTAGACTACTACCTCCACCAAATATTAAAATACACTCACGCTATATCGAGTACAATTGATACACACGTTTAAACATGGTGTTAAAAAGAAAGCACAATAGTATTTGTGATAAAGCATAGTATTATTTGTGTAGTATGCTTCCATGGAGAGCATGAACGACCTTAACTTAGCCCAACCTAGCTTCTTTTGACCCAACACATAGATTTACCATTGCATCAGCTCAAATGAAAGTTACCAAGTGCACTTTTGGTTGTCTTCACTTTTGGCTAACTAATTAAAGCTGCATGGTCCCCCTTGTTAATGTGCATTAGGTTTCTACATATCTTTTAAAAAACCACAATTGGATTATGGCAACCAAACAATGCTTGATTTTTCCATTAAAAAGGTGGAACAAACATAGTAAGAGCAATCTAGGTGGTATCTTAAAACACTGAAGAAGCCCAATGTTAATGTAGATTGCACCAATGAACATCCTAAATTTGATGCTCGTCTGGAAGCACGTCTTGGTGAGGAGAGTGCTTTTTACACACACATTCTTACACATTTGAATAGGTACCACATGAGCACGTTTCTTTACGCTAAATCTTTGAGAAGTCCCTCTAAGAATATTAATATTCTCAATCTTTAAACCTCATGGAAAAGAGCCAATTTATAGCACAGCTTGCTGCCATGTCAAAGAGGAGGTATGAGCTCTTCGGAGCAACTTGATTGCTACACAAGACCCCCCCCGGCTTGGAAGCCCACGTTACATGATGTTGTGTGTTTACGTAGAGTAGCACAGTGGTGTTGTTGAGCTAGTAGAAGGTGTTGGTATTGCGGTTCCTATCTACTATAGCTTGAATGTGGTCGTAGAGAATAGGAAGACTAACAATAAAAGGGTGCACTTGCTACAAAGCGGCTTGCTATTGTTATTGGGCATACACACTGTTGTGTGAGAGAAGGGACTGGTCTAAGAGTCATTGCTAGATTTGCCACATGTCAATGTTGTGGAGCTTAGAGAGCTGTATTACTTATCTCTAGATGAGAATGTCAGGATTGGTTTGTTGTTTCGTGGGCTGCTCAAGATCAAGCTTACCGCTTTGTAGAGAATAATCTTCTCCTCTCTCTCTTTCTCTTAGCCACACAAAGAATAATGTCTCTCTCTTTCTCTCTTTAATAAGTAACATCTCTCGTTCAATCACCAAGCAATTAACATCATATGGATACTTAGAGTGACAAGGAAGATAAATTAGCGAAGAAGAGAAAGGTGACTAATCAATATGCTAATCTAGCAACTAATTAAGATAATAAAATCTCTAATAAGGCTCTGATATCAAGTCATATCACCAAGTAGCTTTTGAAACCAAGCTACCTCACAAGCTGCCATAGCAATGCCCCTATACACTACCTATGTACTTGATAAAATAATTGTCAGTTGTTTCTTGTTGGTCCAACGCATTGCAGCACTCCTAAAAGAAAACATAAAGCTACTGGTAGATCTCCTGTCAGACATTTGTATACCCATGTAGATGTATCTCACTACCAACCTCCTAGAAAGGTCGGTCCATAATCAATCGTGGACCTTATGTACCTTATTAGAATTCATCTAAGCATATCAAAATATGGCTTCCTAGGGGGGTGCATAAATTGACTCCTAATGTTATGGCTCACCATAATCAACATTTGTATACCCATGTAGATGTATCTCACTACCAACCTCCTAGAAAGGTCGGTCCATAATCAATCGTGGACCTTATGTACCTTATTAGAATTCATCTAAGCATATCAAAATATGGCTTCCTAGGGGGGGTGCATAAATTGACTCCTAATGTTATGGCTCACCCTAACCCTCCTTGTTGAAACACATCCAAAAAAGAGATTACCTGGTGAACCGACTGTCGTGAGGATCTTTCCAATGGCCGAGCTCGTAACCCTTAAGGACTCCAAGCTCTACAACTCCTCGAGAAGCAATTCCACCCTGTCTCCTGCGAGCGTTGTCACACCGTCACGTTGCACTATGGGTCCTCGTCCCTCCTCTCACCTCACTTCACTCACACACACACACTAGCATGCATTAGAGAGAGAGATTAGCAAGAGGATTAGCAAGAGCAAGACTCAATTGCACAATGGGAGAGTATGTTGTATTATGAGAGAAATTCACTTATATACATGGCCATAAGTGTTCACACTCATTTAAACTATAGCCGGTCAAGCACTTTAGGCTCATAAGAGGCCTAATGCTATTACAATGACTACCACATGCTCTTGAAGTGGGAATCGCCATAAATACTCTGTCACACCATTACGTGTGCCCATCCAAGTTATAGCTTTGGACACTATTGCTTCATATCTTGAATGTATGACCCTTTGGTGTATCTATCATGACTCCTTGATGTAAGATAATGGCGGTAGCTCTTATTAATCCTGGAATAGGATTAACATTCCCCCCCTTCCTGATGACGATCGCGTCTGCGTGATCGCGTTGAAGACCTTTGTGTGGGGAGAATGAACAAGCTTTTGTCGATGCTTTGATGTTAAATGACGTTCAATGGTCTTTGTTCCTCCGGAAGGAATAAGAAAAGCTAGTTAATGAATGAAGAGGTTAATGGTGTATTGGGAATTCCTAACGGGATGGGGGGTTTTGCAAATGATTGCATTTTTATATTTGTGTGAGCCCTTCTTCTTTTTTTGCTCACTTTGTTTTTGGCCAATCATTGGCAAGGTTACATGTGATTTTTGTTAGTGGGGACACTAAGAGATGTTAATAATGGGAGAGAAGAGAGAGAAGGATCCAAAGGAACGTAAACTTAATCATCGGAACAAGATGGTGATTCTCAGTTCCTCATTTGATTCATTGAAGCGACATTCATCATTTGAAGTAATTGGCTTGTGATGATTTCCCTTTGTGTGGCAGGATTCTTGTCAAATGTTGTTGAGTAGGACGACCTAATCATGTCTTCTTCTTCCCATGTGCTTTTTATGTTTTTATGTATATTTAAGTACTCTTAGAAGTAGATTTTCATGAAGTATAAGAATTGAGTGATATAGACCCTTATTGAACTGCTCTGTGTTGAAGTAGCCACTTGTGTTGGTGAGGACTGAAGGAATTACGTCGGCTTGCGAGGCTAATATAAAGATCTTCACTAAGGATTGAAGATTATTGATTTATGAAGATGGTGGCGTCGTTTGGAGAGGTTTGTAATTTGAAGAAAAATTCCACACGATGGGTTGTACCATTGACTAGGCTATCGCCCACCATGGCCCCCTATCGAGAGATGTACCTGGAAGTTGTCGATGGTGAGGCTTTGGTGCAAATGTTCTCTAGTACATGAGTATGGATATGTACTCATGGAGCAGCTGCTACATTAATTTAGCCAAAAGAATAGTAAGCAACAAGCTTAACAAATATATAGTGGCTATTGTGTGATATGGCTTAATCCATGAGGCTTAAATCGTGAAAGTGCAAGTTCTTAAGCCGTGAGATGGAACTCCTTGAATTGTAATTCCGTGAATTTGCGGATTTTGACCCTCTTTTTATTTTTTTTTATTTTTTTTATAATGGGTCATCTAGGTCATAATTTGCAGGCAAGAGCTTCTTATGCGCTCATTTCTTACTTCCAGAGGGGTGACAAGAGCATTGCTATTATGTTCTTGATGTGCTCCTAAGTCTCTGTATTGCTTCTTAAATTTGTTGCTGAAATGATATCGAGGCAGTAGGGAAGACTGCTTATTGTTTGCTTGAACAAACAAGCTCTTGTGTTGGTGCTGAATGCACGAGAGTGGTTGAGGGATTTGCTTGTTGTTGCTTGGGCCTCCATTCTTGTTGAACTATAGGTGAAGTTGTTGGGGTTGAAGTCGGTGGTGAGGTTTTCTTCACATTGTTCGATTTTGACAACCATATGATGGAATTACCATCATAGTATCCTTGTTGTTGTTGAAGTACATGCACATGCACCCATCTTTGAGACGAACACTGTAATTTGGTTGCCAATGTGCTTGGTGTCGAGGCTTTCATCATTGTGCAGGCTTAGAGGACTTTGTGATGCGCTTGGGGACCCAAGCTTTGGTATTTCTTTGGTAGTACCCTTGTGCTTGCAGCAGTGTTTTTGTTGCATTCATGGAGTTCTTTGAGGAACTCGCATAGGCTTTTATGGACGGTGTTGTGGAGTACTCTTCTTCTTCCTTGGCTTCCAAGTGCTACATTGAGGAAGAGGTTTTGACTGTCGAGGCACCCAAATTTGATTGGCACCTTCATAGTAGCCTTGAGCTACAAGTAGTTGCTTCTCCACCCACATTTTGATACTATTAAAATATCGTGATTGTGGGAGTCTTGGTGGAGTTTTCTTTAGGGTTGATGTGGAAGGTTTGGGGCCCTCCTTGACTTTGGCTAGTGCTGAGGTTGCGAGTTTGAGACTCATGGGCATTGTTGATGATGATGAGGTTAGAGTCTCTTGTGGAGTGGATGTCGAGATGACGAGGCCTTTGAGCATGTGGTTGTCTCCTTTGTTGAGGTTTTTCAACAATGAAGATGCACATAGGCTCCAGGGTCTTTCCTTTGAGTTCCCTGTTAGACATAGATGGTTTGGCTATGGGAACTTCTTTAGGATTAGCTGTTGATTGCAAGGTTTTGGCATCGAACTTTGTAGGTGAGGATGGGATTGAAGGAATTGATGCTTTATCAGAGTCGGTCATTGTTTGTGATGGAGATGGTAGGTAATTGTGTAGAGGGGCTTTTTTGGAAGAGGCTTGTATCCTTTGCGTTCAGCATCATAGAAATCCATTAAAGTTGGATCCTCTTCCTTGCAGTATGGTATTGTCAACTTTTTGTTGTTTACCATCATGATGACTCTATCGCTAGCAAAGCACAGTGGTGCTTGGGAGCAACAGTCCATTTATGCCCCAAGATTAAATCTACTTCCAACACATACTCAACCACAAAAAACTTGCAAGTGAGGGGGCTAGTTTCAATGTACATTGTATGTTCAAAGTACCCATACATGGCCTGTTCAAGTCTTGTGTAAAGGTAATCCTTTCAGGATGTGCCGTGAGTGTTGGTTGACCTAACAAATCCCATAGCTCGAGAGTCATGAGATTGTGTTCTTGTGTTGGATAAAGCTGTGCTTAAGGTGTGGTGATTTTATTTGAAATTTCCAATCCCACCAAAATCCTAGGGATCTTTTCAATAAGATGAGCTTGCTTTTTGTGTTTTGCATATGTCATGTGATCATTATTATCCATTTTGGGGTGGTTGGGTGGGTTCTAGTTTCTTGATTGGTCTATGTGGTGCACTAAGCGAAGAGTAAGAACTTGTTTCATCCTCACTTAGTGATGTACTAGAACTTGTTTCATTTTTTGACTTTCTTTGGTTTGTCAGTATTTCATTATGTTTACCCATGTGACAAGATCGAATTTTCTTTTGGGTTTTTGTATCATGTGTCACACATATGGGTGTTGAGGTTTTTGTGGTTGTCTTTGATGTGAATGCTTCTGCATCATGTATAGCTTTTGGCTCTTTCGTGTTTATGTCCCTTTTTAGGTTTATGTTGACTACAGGCTCCTTTTCCCTATCTTTTAATTCGACCTTGGTTTCGATAGTTTGTTGTCCTTTGTTTTTCTTGGGTTTAGAAGGGTTTGTTTTCTCTTTTGGGTTATGTTTTAAAGCATGTTCTTCTACCCATGTTGAGGTATTGTCTTTTGATTTCCTTTTGACTGTTTCTCGTGCCTTGGCTTATAAGCATATAAGGACATTTAAGGGTATCGTGGACAATTGCCCGTTTTGTACACTTAAGATGTTAAGAGTTGTATTTTGTAAGACAAGTTGCATTGAAGCAACTCATCTTGGGAAATCTTGGAACATGTGATCAATGCCACATCGTTCACACATGGGTCACAAGGTGTTAACTATGGACATGGAAGTATTCCAAACTATGCAATCTGCCACCTTGTGAGGTCCACGATAATAGAAACACTGAAGTGTCCGATTAACTGCTTCATGAGCAGTTTCTACCCTTTGGACTATTTCTATTTGGTGCACGGGAGGTTTTGAGTCCACTGTGGATGAAGTGGGACACTTTTTAGTATCATGGTCAAAGGTTTTACAATATATGCAGTATATAAGGATAGGTGCCTCGTATGCACAATGAAGATTGGGATGGCCATAGTGATTGCACTCAACACAAGGTATTTCGTTCCTCACTGTTAGAGGCATTAAGGATGTCTGGTTTTGAAGATTTTTATCCTCTCTTAGAGATGTTTGCTGTAAGGTTATAAGCAAGGTTGCATAAAATTCAGGGAATGTCAATTCCGAGATCGATCTTTCTTTCGTCATTGCTTCACATGGTTTAGATGAGGAACACCTCGTAGCATGCTCAACTTCTAGCATGTTGTCATCTAAACGTATTGCTTCTTTACAACATTAATCGAATGTTTTCGGATTAGATACAATGATCAAGTTATGTAAGCTGTTATTCTTCAAGCCCATCATGAAACATCTCCTCAATTGAACATCGTTTAATTTTTCCCATGAGTCACAACGTGAGTCCAAGAGCTTTATCCCAAGGATAAAATCTCTGATGGATTCATTTGGTCGATGCCCAATTGAATAGAGTTCTATTGTTACACTCCACCGATCACCTTGTCTCAAAAAGCCATGTATAAAGGCTAATTTCAAAGTTTTGAAGTTAGACAAGGGACCAAAGCCCAGTGGGATCGAAGTCATAGGGGGTGTAAAACCCGATGACACGCCTGTTATAGGCATAGCCAATGGCATTGGGAGTTGAATTGGCGGCATAAATCTCAATGGCTCGAAGATGACAGCCATTGGGTTTAGTCCTTGTGTGATCCATGGCACTCCCTTTATCGTGGCCATGTCGGAGTGCCTAAATGCTCCTTAATGAGAAATTACAGTTTTTTTTTCTTTCTATACTTTCCCACAGCCCGTTACAACATCAAGAGGCTTGGCGTACTCTTCGTTGGATCAAATGGGTGTCCGTTTACCCTAATTAACTTAGGTGTTATACGCATGTGAATGACCTGAGATTTTTTTCGAAAAAAGCGTATGCTAGAAACTTCCCAAATGGAAGAGGAGGTCCTAAAACCTATTTTCCATCACTGTCTCAAGATGAAAAATTTTCTCAAGAATTTTTTCCCTGTTTCAGCACGTTTTTGAGGGCGTTCCAAAAGAAATTTTGAAAAACTTTGTATGAGGGAGTTGTAGTATTTTTGGAGTACTACAACTTTGTTTCCCTGAGTCGTCCGTGATTTTGTTGTTTAGGCCCTCAAAAAATATCCCAAATATGGCTCATCGTCGTTTTCGTGCTGTTTTTGTGATTTTTCGTAGTTTTTGGGTTTTTTGCCTCGATTTTTGTGTCGAATTTTGAGGCTGCTGGTCGAACGCCAAAATGGTAGATTTTGAATTCAGACGACCACATCCAAAGTCGAAGAGCTCGATGTCAGCTTTTCGATGAGCCCTAGCGATGAGCCCTAGAGTGGCTTCATCGGATATACGGTTTAGGAGATATAGGCCTCCAAATAGAGGTGGTTTTCATAGTTTTTTTTAAATAGTAAAATCATTTTTTTTGGACCTTTTCACGGGCTAAGCCGTTCACGTCCCAAGCCGTTCACGTGCCAAGCCGTTTACGTGCCAACCATTCACGTGCAAGCCGTTCACGTCCCAGCCGTTCACATCCCACCTTCATGTGCAAGCCGTTCACACCGAATCTTTTCTTACAGCCGGTAAGCTCTTGACTTGAATAATGTATTCTATATATCTTGTATGTATCCATGAGATAAAGAAAGGCCAAATTTTTAAGGAAGTTGAAAAGCTAAGAGAGAACATAATAGTATCCTTATTTGTGTCCAGCTTTACTTTACCCCATGAATTTTGCTATTTAATATATGACATGCAGCTCATCTAATTAAATGTTGGCAAATAAAAGTAGTGGTTTGTGTAACATTGTCTAGGCTATAAATGAACACATGAGACAATCTCATTGGTGATGTGTGAGCTAGAGAACCATGGTTAGCTATTATGTGAACATATGTAGAAAGGTAATGGTGTTGAGACACTAACCTCCGTATCCCATTGGTGATGCACGAACTAAAGAACCATGGTTGGCCGTTTATGAACATATATAGGAAAGGTATTGCCACTGTAGGAGAAATGGAACCAAATTTACTCTAAGATAAATGGAACCATGGTTGGTTGTTATGAACAAATTTGGGAAAGGTATTACCAAATTTCCTAAGAGAATTGGCCCTAAGGTAACCTTTATGTTCATAGCATGGTTCAAATTTCAAGGTGATGGATAAAGTTTACAAGCCAAGCCCCATAGGTGAGAAGCAGTCAATAGGGATATTAGGGATGTGATTAAGTCCTTTATCTAGGGCCTCAATTAGAAAGGGATGGCGATAAATGGAAGTGTTAGTGGTGAGAGCACGTTTCCCAAATGGCTAAAGTGCCAGCTCACAAGCCCCATAGATGAGAAGGGGTCAATAGATGTGATCGAGTCCTTTATACAAGGCCTCAATTAGAAAGGGATGGCGAATAAATGGAAGTGTCAATGGTGAGAACATGTTCCCCACAAGGGTTCATATGTCTTCATCAAAATGATTTGACTATTTGCTAGTAGAGAAAATGCACGGGTATGAAAGGTCAAAATGGTCTAAAGAACACCTCATTAGGCTTTGTTTTTTTTTTTTGAAGGTTCAATATACTTTCATCTAAATTTCAAAGTGTTAATAGGTAATATATTTAAGGCTCAATATATTTCCATCTAAATTTCAAAAGTGCTAAACAAGATCAAACTAGATCCAAATCTCAAAATATATTGAAGGTTCAATATATTTCCATCTAAATTTCAAAGTGTTAAAAAAGATCTTACTAGGTCCGAATCTCAAAATAGCATCAAGAAATAAAATTTTTAGTTATAAAATCATTAAGTTTTTTAAATAAAAGTGATGTGAACATCTCTTCCTTTTTAAACTCTAGAAATTACCAAAGTTTTTAGTATTCTTGAGTGTTTTTTGCTTGCTTTGTGAAGTTCATTTTGGAGGTTACAATCATGTCACAATATCCTGATGCTTGGCTATTTAGTTAACTCACCTTAGTTTGACTAGAACAACACACTCCAGTAAATCTCTATTAGTCCAGAGGTACCAACAGCATCACCAAAATGCTTGCCTCTCCATTATCTTTTATGGCTATAGTTTTTATTAAAAGCATTGAAGGATGGACATTTTCAAAAGGACCCTTCAAAATTATAATATTAGAGACTTCAAGGAATCAAAAGGAAACTACTAGTATAAAGAGTTTACTATTTACTAATAAGTACATCAAGGGTGTTACTAGATGGGCAAGTAAGGCTCATAAGAGGGGTTAAGGACATGAAAAAATTAATAAGAAATAAGGGTAGTGTGGGATTCCATTGGTAAAGAGTTGACCAAGCTAAGAAAGCTAATTCCATTAAAGAAGAGTTGACCAAAGCTAAGACAGTGAAGAGTTTAGCATGAGTGGAAGGAATAATTTAAAAAAACTCATCAAGATTATTCATAATGTACCATGGAAAGATAATACATAGACATAGGATAGGCTGAACATTGAGAGTTTATTTATAATGACATTTAATTTAGGTTCTAAAAGTATTCCATTAGGCTTTAAAATAATTAGTGTCCCTAGGAGCTTTAAGATTAGGAGCCTTAGTGCAAAAAATGACTTAGTCTATGGCACCACTATTGAAAATAACTCACGCCTAAAAGTGATTTAGGATATTTCAAATGGTCAACATCTTGTCTATGGTGCCACTGCTAAAAATAACATAGGCCTAGAAGTGATTTAAAAAGACTTATAAAGGTGGATAATCACATAACAAAGGATGGTTTATTGGAGTGGAGACAAAGGTAGCAACACACATAAATGATATAGCAACCAAGTAGAGATAGAGAGAAGCATGATACTAAAAGTAGATTGATGAGAATGAGTGAAGTACAAGTGAAGTGACATGATAAATTCACTTACACACTCACTCATAAGAGTGTGTACACACGCTTAGAGGAAAAAACCTCCTAAAAAGAAGAAAAAGTACCCCAGCCAAATTATTAGCCTATGCCCACACATCACTACCATCTAAATGGCTATAAATTCCCCTTATAGTGATGATGTGAACATGTACAAGGAACATGTGGCTAATCAATCTCCAAAATAAAATAATTTTAAAGCTTTAAGTTCTCATAAGAGATCCTTCATGAACATATCTGTCACATTATCGTATGTAGAGATATGAGCCAAGCTAATCTCTCTTGCTAAAATGAGCCTCTCCCTGACTTATAATGATAATGCACCTTAATGTGATTTATGCGAGCATGAAGCACTACTAGGTTCCTTGAAAATGACCAATACACTCTATCTATCATGAAGATGGATGTTTCCTGCAAATGAGCCAATGCACTCTACCTATCATGAAGATGGAGGTTCCTTGCAAACGAGCCAATGCACTCTAGCTATCAATGAAAGATGAAGGTGGGGGACATCTGTCCACCAACACCAAGATTTACCAAAAGGTGTCTTAGCCATATACACTCTATAATCATTGTAAAACTTATCGTTTACTCTACTTCACAGCTCAGTGTGGCCACCTTTGGCTGCTGCTTGTTTGTTGAGCCATGATATGTATGAATCACCCCAAAATGAAAGAAAAAGCCACTAGTGGACACTTGCATGTCATAACATCCAGTCCAATCAGAGTCATTAAAAGCATGCAGCTGAATATCACCCCCTTAGCATAGAAAATAAATAATAATGGCCATATCCACCAGCTTACCCATGTCACCAAGTAGCTTTTGAAACTAAGCTACCTTACAAGATGCCATAGCAGTGCCCCTATACACTGCTTGTGTACTTGATAAAATAATTGTCAGATGTTTCTTGCTGCTCCAACTCATAGTAGCACTCTCAAAAGAAAACATGAAGCCACCGGTAGATCTCCTGTTAGAGACACTACTAGCCAAATCAGCATTTGTATACCCATGTAGATGTACATATCTACCATATGTCAGGATCACTATAACTAATCATAATCAAGTCATCCACATAAATGACTAACAACATAATCCCTCTATTTGTCTTTTTCACATAAAGTGAAAAATCTACATTGGATGTAACGTACCCATCTTCACTAATAAAGAAATATCCATGTAATTATGAGTTTTTATGGTATAAATATCAATGATTTTATTATTTGAATCATTTCTACTTAGAATCTTCAAATTCTGAGCCCAAATTTGGAATCTGCACGCGATTTTACCCTAATATAGGATTTTACAGCATCCAAAACGGACACCGGATCAAGCCTATACGCTAATTTCAATCATTTTAGTTAAAAAACGGCGACCTTTAAACCTTAATAAATGCACGACCGCACGTCCGATTGACGAACGGTCTGAACCCCTGCCACCAGGAGAACCTCCCGGACAAAAAAAAATTTCGTCCCCGGGGCGGGCCGGCACGCAAATCGAGGCGGACGCCCCAAATTTGGGTACCCCGTCCCAAAATTTGGTCCGTACACACTTACTAGGACGCACGTACAATGGCCGCCCAAGAACCAAAGGACGGCCGCCCACTGTATGGTCCACGCGTACCCTTAGCCACACCAGATAAGGTACATGCGTACCACTCCTTTCCCAGACAACCGACACCGTACCTTTCCCCTAGACCCATGCAAGCCACTGATCCATAGCCTTTGAAGGTACACCGTCCTTTCGTCCTTGCTTTGCGCAGCACCCGTACCCTCACCCCTCAGCTATATAAACCCCGGGGTGCTCCACAGACGGCACGCATTTCTGTGTAGCGTATGCCCTGTTGTGCCGTCGTCCGTACCGTCGTCTGTCCCTGTGTAGCGTACTTGCTGCAAGTACAGCCGCCCTTGCAGCCACCCCTCTCACACCCCCTCATTTGGCTCTTTTCAGATAAGCCAATTTTCCTCCATCCCCCTCTTGCTAGAGGCCAGTGTCCTTAACTCTTCTCCCCCCCGTGTGAATAGACTTACAGAGAGGCTTGCAGCAACCCCTCCCAGCCCTCTCCACGTTTTTGCTTTGCCCTTAAGGATATCTCACAATTCCCCCCCCTCCCCCTCCATTTGCGTAGACTTTAGTAAGGGCTTTTTGACTCAAGCGAGGGTTCGTGCGCCATATTCTTTTGCTCGTACGGTAAGCAAACGAGCTCGGAATTCAGATCCGACTGAAGCGTTTTGATCGCAGCAGCGAGCTCTACAAGGCGACGCCTAAGATGGCCTCATCCCGAAGACGACAAAATATTGCCTCAAGAGTAGCTTGTAACAACGAGATGGGGGAAGATGCGCCCAATGCGGCTCCAGTCCTTCCTTTTCAAACCCCTCAAGGAAACGGTGGCCAGGTTAGCTTGGTTAATTTTCAAAAGAAGAGATTTTTCCTTAAATTAGTATTAATGAATGGTGTCTTTTTCTTTTAAAATGAGGACATAAAAATTATATGAAGTTACGAATTATGTGATGTTGTATTCGATAAATTGCGTTGAAATTGTTATCTTCATGAATTGTGAATGCTATATTTAGTAAATTGCATTGAAGTTGTTATCTTTAGATTTCAAGATTTTTTTTGGCTTCAACGCTAAATCCGTTCCGTGCTTGTGTAGCCGGGCGGCGTCGTTAGCAAAGCCCGGAAATGGCCCAAGGTATCCCTCATACCTTTGGGAGAATAAGGATCGCCGATTGAGGCGAGAGATTATGAGGCTGCCTAGTTCTGAGGGCCCAGGCTAGTGCGGTAAATAAGCCCACCCTAGTGCGCAGACATCCCTCTGAGGGGCGGGAGGATCGAGCGATGGAGCCTGAGAGGGCGACAGGCCGGCTTGAGTCCTCGCCAGCGGTCGATGAGGTGTATGGTCCCGTAGGGTTTTGCACAGCATGTAGAGGCTGGAAGGCCGAATTCTAGATCATCGGCAGAATAAGAATAAGAGAGCCGGTTTGGCTTGTATGGAAATGGAATCATGTATAAACTTTTTATATAATTACATCTTGTCTTTGGTATGATTGTATTGTGTAAGAAGGCTGTTTTAACGAACCTTGTGAAGAAGGGCCCTAATTAAGGAATATGTTTATTTATGTCAAACAGTGTGATAGTATTAATTAGAAAACAAATTGATGCGTGAGTAGGGTGGAAAGTGGGAGGATGGAATGCCCTGACGGCACCATCCTACGGATGGGTGGACCCGATTAGTCGGGTAGCTTTCCAACAGATTAAGTGAAAGCCCTACGTTAGATAGCTAGGTTCTTGGGCAACTCTATTCTAGAAGACTAGGCCAGCGGCTGTGCCTTGCATAAGATGAGGAAAAAAGCGTTGTCTCTAGAAATCAAGTCTAGTAGTTGCCCAATTTTTGATCAATTGCCCTATGGGTGATTTGATGTTTAGAAAATCACGCTCCCCCTGCGGGATAGAGCTAGGTCATACCTATGAATCGTATCCTTGAATCTCTACAGGGTCAAGGTGTCGATGAATAGGAAATTTTTCCAAGATAAGACTTAGCGGACTATCTTAAGTGTTTCTCCTATTTTTAAAGTGAGGAACCTTACATTGGATATCTACAATCCAATGGTAACAAGATAGTTCTTGATCTTGTTTGACCATCCTATGGGTGCATGCTTCAAGTCATATAAGGCTTTGCATAACCTGCATTACAAATTTCCATGCCTATGTATGTTTTTGGATATGGAGACTTGTAGAGTTTGCTTGCATATGTAAGTGCTTGAGTGTGTGTCTGTGTTGTAATAGAGGTCAAACCATTTTTTAAATATAATAGCCCAAGGGATTGAGTACTTTATAAGTATCTGAATCCTTGCCTCATAGCCTGCCAATGTTTTCTTCCACAGTTATGCATAGACCTGCTCAACTAGGAGACCCCAAACTGAATGTCTGATGACCTCATATTGATAGATAAATGGGGATCCAATGACCCACCGAATAAAGTGATGTATCAAATGGTTCACGTGTATCTTGGAGACTAATTCTACCACCTATCTCTATTAGTATAGTAATAGGCTAACAATCTTCAAGACCAAACCGTGTAAGTAGCCTCTATATGTACATTGACTGCAACATTCACAATACGATCTTCATATTGCATAAACTATACCCAAAAAATTATGCAACAGCCCCAAATCTATCATCTCAATGACACATATAATTGATCCTTGAAGGCTAAAATCTTCCCCTCATTAGGGAATGTCTCATCAACATATAAAATGATGACCAAAAAACAATCTTTACTCCTCTTTACATATAGGGTACTCTCAATTGGACAGTTATAAAAACCCTTTGTAACCAAGTATATGTTTATCTTCTTACACCTTGATCTAAGAGCCTATTTAAGACCATATAAAGCTTTTCTTAACCTTTATCCTTTAGGCTCATGTCCCTTTTGAACAAGACCATGAGATTGAGATACATAAACCTCCTCACATAAATTACCATTCGAGAAGGCAATATTGATATCTAATTGATGAACATTCCATCTATGATGTGTTGCCAATGCAATAATACAATGGATTGTAGTCATATAAGATGTGGGGCCAAAGGTCTCATCATAATAATCTATGCCCTTGTCAAATGAACATAACCATTTGCAATAAGCCAAGCCTTGTAGTAGTCACACACTACCATTAGCTTTATGCTTAAGTTTATAAACCCACTTCATAACAATGACCTTATTATCTCGTAAGGTAAATTCACCAAATACCAAGTGCGTTTTTGAGAATTGAGTCATACTCATCTTGCATGGCATGCATCCAATGATCATTTTCATGTGCTTTCTCAAAGGAAGCATGTTGCATATACTGGCAGTGAAAGCATGATCCACAAAAGAATAAGATATATGATGAGAGCTTGCATGTGTCATCATGCTAGGCAATGCAGAAGCTAATTTGTTTTCTCGTAATATCTGCACTAGCCATTTTGGGATACTCTTAGATGCCTATATGGTTACCCTTTCCTCATTCACTAATCATTAACAATTCTCTCATTAATAAACTGATCTATGGACTGACAAAAATTGAGCTAATTTTAAGCCATATGGATTGAGTTGCAGCACCTTGTTGAGAAATTATTTGCTCCACATATGGCTATTTGACAGTGTGCAAAGGTATCAAAGATGTCCTATAAGCATACATTTTGTTGTTTTTGCATAGAAGCATGGGTTGAATTGAGTTCTCAACAAAGACAACATCCCTACTCATGAAAATCCACCTTATGGCCAGATGATAGAGTCTGTACCTTTTTCTTTCCGAGTTGTATCCCACAAAAAAGCATTTTATCACCTTATTATTCAACTTATTGCCTTGTTTGCTGAGGCACAAGAGCATAAACAAGACAATCGAGAACACGTAAATGAGCCAAAGAGGGCTTCCTACCATTCCAAGCTTCATAAGGCGTAAATGTCTACAAGGCCTGGCGAGGCATCTATTTAGCACATAAATGCCACACATAATTGCCTCCAACCAAAAAACATGAGGCAAATCTTAGGTTTAACCATGCAACATGCCATATCTATGAGAAATTTATTGTTCCTCTCAACAACACCATTTTGCTGAGGTGTGTAAGGCATCATGCGTTAATGTTTTATGCCTCTTTTAGCCACATATGCATGAAACTTCTTTGATGTATCAACTTTATACTCCCCCCCTTGATCTATACAAAGGGTGCCAACTTCCTTGATAGATACTCCCCGCCTTAATCTACCAACTTTACATGAAGACACCTTTTTAGCCATAGAAACAAAGTGTCTAAAAAGCCTGACTTTTATTTTAATGTATACACCTAGGTGTGCCTAGGAGCAGTCATCATCACAATAAAAGTCACAAAGTAGAGATATCCCTTGATTGATGGTGTTCTCATAGGACCACATATATCACTATGTATACAACCGGGCCTTTAATTTTCTTGAAGAGAATAATCAAAAGACTCATAAATTAAATCAAATATCAAAACAACTACTTGAATTAAATTGAAAATTAAAGCATATAACAAAACATAAGACAAGAGAAAGAAATACATCACCATCAACACAAGGCAACACAAGACTGGGTGCAATCTTCCCCCCCCAACGTGAGTGGCTTCTTCTCGCGTGGGTATTTTTATTATATTCCCAAAAGTAGACTTTCAGCCAAAAATAAAGTATATATCCATATTTGGACTTTGCCATTTAATTAGCCTTTGTCCTCAATTAACTTTTGTCCTCAAACCTTCTAAGGTTTGCACAATTTTTCTAATGCAATAATCTAACTTGTGCACATATGCACATTACAAAATAAATCAACTAGTGCTCGTACGCACACTGTACAATAAATTGACGTGTGCACACACACACATCACACTGATGTCAAAATAATATCAAATGTCATAATACAGCCACAAAATATTATGAGATCGGTCCACACGCCATGACTCAATCCACCATCCGTGCGACACCTAAATCGGTACCCTCGCATTGTGCAACACCTAAATCGGTACCCTTGCACACCTCATCACCTAAACTCATAAACATAAACCACGTTGGTAGTAACAATCAATTGACATCACATCAATCAATCCTAACGTGTTCATGAGAAATAGGCATCATAAAAAATATATAAATTTAAATGACCATGATTATCATTCGTCAAATAACATGGGTCATAACAGTCCCCCTGTTGGGAATCAACTGTCCTCAGTTGTGCAATCAATGAGTGGATGGCTTCATGGCACAAGTGGAGGACAAGATCATCACATCAAACAATTTCTGAAAATAAAACCAAACAAATGAACGCATGTGAAAAGGATCTAAGTGTCCCATACCACATAGGTACCTTCCAAAAAAAATGAATTAGGTCGAAATGAAAATTCTTATCAACTTAAGATTGAAAAAAATAATCACTTACATGACTGTCAATAACTTGATGAATTCTGGGGATTTGTTCTTGATCTTAATCTTGTAATTGTCTAACTAAATTTCAAAAATTATATTCTTTGAATAGGTCTATAATTCTTGAATTTGTGAATCTTTACTTGTAAACAATGAAATCTAAAGGGAATCTTGATCTTAAGCTTAATCTTAAACTTGAAATCAAAACTTGAATAAAATTAGACATCTTGTGCCCTAGTTGATAGCAAGAACTTGATGTACTAGTAATAAATCTTGGCTTAGATTAAAAATACTTGAATAGATAAAAATTGAGAGATTAGTCTTTAATTAATCATAATTGCAATGCAATTCTTGAATAAATCTTGTTCTTAAAGGGGTTTAAATCTTGTGGTTGAATATATCTTTGACTTAGAGCAATTCTTGGTCTAGAAAGAATCTTGTACTTGGATAGATCTTAAACTAGAACACTTGAAAATTTAAACAAAACTTTACTTGAATTGGTATAAACTTCGTAATTGTGATTGGTATAGAACTTAAGCTTGGTTTCTAGTCACTTGAGAGCTATTTCTTTACTTTTCTGATCATCACTAAATTCGATGGTGAAGAAATTGATAACTTGAATCAAAAACTAGAGAAACTTGCTTGGTTCTTGAATCTTCAAATTGGTCTTAATCTTCTATGAAATGTCTAGCAATCATTTTTACTTGAATTTGGGCAACTAGATCTTAAAGATAACTTTTGCTAATCTTGTCTGGATCTTTCTAGTTAGGTCACGGTATCTAAAATTCTTTTCAGGAGCTAAAGTTTTTCTAACTAGGTCTAGAAGGAAATAATATTGAGAAATCAGATACAAAAGCAAACAAGAAATTGTATACAATAAATAAATTTTTTTTAACACATACCTCCACCTTTGGTTAATGTGTCAAGTGCGTTAACTTCTTCGGTGTAAAGCATGTCCTTTGATGCAATTTGGTTCTTCTTTCTAGTTGGGTAAGATTTAGCATATGTCCCAACATCTTACACCTGAAACACTTGACAATAGACAGCTTGGATACGATGTTATTGGTCGGACTATGTCTTGTGTTGCCTTGTGTTGATGGTGATGTATTTCTTTCTCTTGTCTTATGTTTTGTTATATGCTTTAATTTTCAATTTAATTCAAGTAGTTGTTTTGATATTTGATTTAATTTATGAGTCTTTTGATTATTCTCTTCAAGAAAATTAAGGGTCCGGTTGGAGTGGTATCAGAGCTTTGGTGTAATTTAATTTTCTTGAAGAGAATAATCAAAAGACTCATAAATTAAATAAAATATCAAAACAACTACTTGAATTAAATTGAAAATTAAAGCATATAACAAAACATAAGACAAGAGAAAGAAATACATCACCATCAACACAAGGCAACACAAGACTGGGTGCAATCTTCCCCCCCAACGTGAGTGGCTTCTTCTCGCGTGGGTATTTTTGTTATATTCCCAAAAGTAGGCTTTCAGCCAAAAATAAAGTATACATCCATATTTGGACTTTGCCATTTAATTAGCCTTTGTCCTCAATTAACCTTTGTCCTCAAACCTTCTAAGGTTTGCACAATTTTTCTAATGCAATAATCTAACTTGTGCACATATGCACATTACAAAATAAATCAACTAGTGCTCGTACGCACACTGTACAATAAATTGATGCGTGCACACACACACATCACACTGATGTCAAAATAATATCAAATGCCATAATACAGCCACAAAATATTGTGAGATTGGTCCACACGCCATGACTCAATCCACCATCCGTGTGCGACACCTAAATCGGTACCCTCGCACTGTGCAACACCTAAATCGGTACCCTTGCACACCTCATCACCTAAACTCATAAACATAAACCACGTCAGTAGTAACAATCAATTGACATCACATCAATCAATCCTAACGTGTTCATGTGAGAAATAGGCATCATAAAAAATATATAAATTTAAATGACCATGATTATCATTCGTCAAATAACATGGGTCATAACAATGTATAAGCTATAATTTTTGGATAGCCCTTAATGATCCACCTTTCGAGAATGATGCCCATTGCATCTTACCCAAAATATGCCCCTCATACACACCTCAAGCTTTGCCCTCCTCCCATTGTTTATGCTTTCCCACTTCAGTGCATAGAGCATCAAAATATATCCTAAGTCTCCTTGAGGGATTTACTTGATACATTTATGTAAAAACACTTGTGTGTATGAACTTTTGAGAAATACTCACGTAGATATAAAAATGTCGATCTTCAATACCCTCTTAAAATGTAAAAAACGTCAATTCTATAACCATCGTCTATACACAAAGTTTAGTCTCTTTAAACATATAGTAGAGTATGAGAACCAAAGTTGCATAGCCCCCGTTGATGTGCATTAGGTTTCTACATATCTTTTAAAAAACCACAATTGGATTATGGCAACCAAACACAGTGCTTAATTTTTTCTTTAAAAAGGCGGGACAAACATAGTAAGAGCAATCTAGGTGCTATCTTAAAACAGTTTATATTTAATGTGCTCCCACAAGGGACTACCTCAAATCATCTTAAACAAATACATGTTACATCACGAGATGACATGCATAGCCAAGTGTGGATCACAAAGAGTTCATTGGATGCAAGCCATGCTGGATAACTACAACTCAATCCTAAAAAATGACTCTTGGGATTTAGCAATTTGCCTTATGGTAAAAAGGCCATTCATACAAAGTGGGTTCATAAGCTTAAGCGTACAACTGATGGTAGTGTTTGACTGCTACTATAAGGTATGGTTTGTTTTAAAGGGCTATGCTCAGGAGAAGGAATAGATTGATGAGACCTTTGCACCCGCATCTCGTATGACTACAATCAAGTGTATTATTGCACCCGCATCTCGTATGACTACAATCAAGTGTATTATTGCATTATCAATGCATCATGTTGTATTCAAAGTACATATAAAGGTTGCTTACATGGTTTGATCTTGAAGACTGGAAGCCTGTTACTACACGAATAGAGATAGGTGTTAGGATTAGTCTCCAAGATGCAAGTGAACCATTTGATGCATCACATTATTTGTGAAACATTCAGTTTGGGGTCTAATAGTTGAGAAGATTTATGCACTATCCTAGAAGTAAGCATTGACAGGATGCCAAGGGAGTATTTTGATACACTTAATTCCTTGGCCTATTCTATGCTAAGGTGGATGATATTCATCTACATGCTTTCAGTGATTCCAATTGGGCTGGATGTTATGATACACAAGTCCACTAGTGGCTTTTGATTTCATCTTGGTGATTCATGTACTATCATGGCTCATACAACTGTGACAATGGCCACTTTGCGTTGTGAAGTTGAGTACATGGTAACTTTTACATTGACTATTGAGTGTGTATGGCTGAGACACCTTTTGGCAAATCTTGGTGTTAGACATCGGTCCCGCACCTCCATCTCACTAACAACTAGAGAGCATTAGCTGTTATTACGAGGAATTGAGTGTTGGACATCAGTCTTACACCTCCATCTCACTAACAACTAAAGTGCATTAGTCATTGTTTGCAAGGAACCAAGTGTTGCACAAAGCACATTGAGGTGCATAATCATTATGTCAATGAGAGGCTCATGCAAGAGAGATTAGCCTAGCTTAATGGTGGGACCAATCACTCTATAAGTAGTCTTGTTTGTGCGAGGCATTAAATAGAGATTTTGATGTTAATCTCTGTCATTGTTAGGGAGGAAGACCTCAAATTTTTTGATGACAAGTGTATACTTCATGATAAAAGTGATGGAGATATAATTATAGTGGTATCCAGTACTCTAAGCCATGGGCTTTACATATTGGACATATATGAAAGATCGAAACATAGTGCTTGTTCAATTATTGCCACACACATGTGCTATGAGTGACGCAGAGCTATGGCATGCCCATTTTGGTCACTTGAACTTTGGCAGTTTGTTGCACCTCAAAAGGAAAGAGATGGTGCCAAATTTGCTATGGGCTTTATAGAGTGGACATATGTAAGAGATTGGCACATAATTCTTGTTCATAACTATACCAGGAGACATTTAGCCTGGTTGCAAGAATGGCAACCACGAGAGCCATCATTACTATGGCTACAATGAAGGGTTAGTCTGTACACATCAGATGGATGTAAAGAATGTATTCTTTCATGATGATTTCTAAGAAGAAGTTTACATGATGTAGCCACTAGGTTATGAGAGCGGTGCACATCCAAATTTAATGTTTAGCTTACGCAAAGCCTTGTATGGCTTGAAGCATGCACCCAGAGCTAAACAAGATCCTGTTACCATTGGATTGTAGATATATAATGTAGATTTTTCACTTTATCTAAAAAAGTCAAATAGAGGGCTCATGTTATTAGTCATTTATGTGGATGACTTGATTATGACTAGTGATATTGATGTTGACATACATGATGTTCAGATGCTTTTGAAGTAAAAGTTTGATATGAAAGATTTGGGATGCCATGTTTTCTTGGCTTAGAGGTGGTGAAATCACTTGGCATTTTGGTGTTACACAAAGGTAGTATGGCTTAGACATGTTTTCCAAGTATGGTATGATAGGCTATGAGCTTATTTCAATGCCATTGGAGCAGAACACTAAGCTTTTCATAGATACAAGTGAGCTTTTGGACGACCCCTCTATGCACATACACATAGTGGGTAGCTTGATCTATATGGCCATTACTAGGCTAGATCTGAGCTATGTTGATGAACTTGTGAGTTAGTTTATGTAGGCCCCCATAGAAGCCACACTTGGATGTGCCTAGACAAATTCTCAGATACATAAAGTTCGTTGTTCATTATAGAACTTTCTATGAGGTTGATAGAGAGATACAGCTACATAGGTATACAAATGCTGATTGGGTTGGTAGTGTCTTTGACAAGAGATCTACAAGTTGGAACAACAAGAAACGGGTAACAATTGTCTTCTTGAGTACAAAGGTATTCTATAAGGGCATTGCAATGCCAGCTTGTAAGGTAGCTTAGTTTCAGAAGCTACTTAGTGATATGGGTGAGCCCATGGATAGGGTCGTTATCATTTATTGTGACAACATGAGGAGCATACAGCTGGCCAGTAATCTAGTCTATCATGCTATGATAAAGCACATTGAGGTGCATTATCATTTTGTGAGGGGGAAGGTTCTAGCAAGTGATGTGGATTTGGTATATGTCAGCACAAAAGATCATATGGTAAACATCTTCACAAAGGCATAAGGTACAGAGAAGCTTTGCAAGTTTAGGAGCTTACTTAGAGTACAGTGTGTGGAGCTGAGCTCAAGGGGGACCATTGGCTGGGTTGGTGAGATTATGGGCCATATGCCACCAATGGTGTACAGGTTGTGTGACAACCACTTTATTGTACTAGAGGTATGAAATAGTTATAGCACCAGCCCATGTATCCGGGTTCACACTATGGATTGACCTTTGTATGTTATAGTAGGATAGTACTTCCCCTTATAGTATATACTCTTATCTCTTTATGTTATGGTTATAGAGAAGAGAAGAGAAAGAATAAAATTTAGCCATCCACCTGTCTTTCATGATTGTTTACTCGTGTGTGTGTGTGTGTGTGTGTGTGTGTGCGCGCGCTTGCAAATGGCTCAAGCTCATCCTCTCCCTCACATTCTTCTTAAGTTTGAAATTAAGATTATGTTTATACCATGGGAGTTTAGAGAACAATAGTCTAATGGAAATGTGAGAGTGATTTTGCAATCAAGATCATGTTTATACCTTGGCTATTAGAGAACCATAATCTAATGGAAATGCGAGAGTGTTTTTGCAATCAAGATTATGTTTAATTTTTTTCTTTTTACCTTGGTAGTTTAGCGAACTATAATCTAATGGAAATGTAATAGCGATTTTGCAATCCAAGAGTATGTTTATACCTTGGTAGTTTAGCGAACTATAATCTAATGGAAATGTAATAGCGATTTTGCAATCCAAGAGTATGTTTATACCTTGGTAGTTTAGAGAACTATAATGTGAGAGTAATCTTGCAATGATCTTGAGATTATCTTTCAAAGCTTCTTGTCATTCTCAATTAACAATACAATTATCCTTAGTGTTTTCAGATTAGTTATCTTCTCATTTTCTTATCATTTAAAGTAAGACTAATTATGGATTTAAACTTGTGCTATGATCCTCTTTAAATCCAAGTTTTGACTTGATATTAGAGCCTTATTATAAAGTTTATTATCTTAATTAGTTTCTAGATTAGCATAGGTATGGCCTTGATTAGTCACCTATATCTTCTTCTCTAATTTCTCTTCCTTGACACTCTTAAGTATCCATATGATGTTAATTCTTTAGATGGAACGAGAGATATTATTTATTAAAGAGAGAAAGAGAGAGACATTATTCTTTGTGTGGCTAAGAGAAAGAGAGAGAGGATAAGATTATATTCTATAAAGTGGCAACCTTGATCTTGAGCAGAACCCCAAAGAAATAACAAATTAGCCCCAACATTCTCATATAGAGATAAGTAATACAACTCTCTAAGCTCCACAACATTCACATATAAATATAAGTAATATAGCTCTCTAAGCTCCACAACATTCACATGTGGCAAATCTAGACGACTTTTAAACCAATCCCTTCTCTCAGAGCAGTGTGTGTGCCTAATAACAATAGGAATCCACTCTGTAGCAAGCACACCTCGTTCCTCGCAATCTTACTATTCTTTGTGGCCATTCAAGCTATAGTAGAGAGGACCCGCAACAACACCTCCTACCAGCTCAACAACACCACTGTCCTTCTCTACATAAACACATAACATCATGTAAGGTGGGCTTCCAAGATGTTGGTGTAGGGGGGCTCTTGTGTAGCAATCAAGTTGCTCGAAAGGGCTCATCAAATTCTATACCTCCTCTTTGACATGGCAGCAAGCTGTCCTATAAATTGGCTCTTTTTCATGAGGTTTAAAGATTGAAAATATTAATATTCTAAGAGGGACTTCAAAGCTTTAGTGTAAAGAAACATGTTCATGTGGAAACTATTCAAATGTATAATAATGTCTATAAAGGTGTCTCTAAAAAGCATGTAATCAAACTCTCCTCACCAAGACATTCTCAAGAAACAACAAACCAGTCCCAAAATTCTCATCTTGAGATAAGTAAATAATTTCTAGGTGAACATGATTTTATGCTTTATTTACTTATTTGTTAATTCACCTAAACAACGTTTAGGTGTAATAACCATGGATTCCTCTAAGTATATTGATTCTCAATTGATTTCATGGTGTATGAGCTTAGGCTAGGATTTTAGGTCCTTCTTAGTATGATCATGGAGAAGCTATAGAATGTACATTTTCACTTTATGCATACCCCCCACCCCCTGCAAACAACCTTTAAATGATACACCTATGAAAAAAAAAATGAGAGAAAGCTTGGACAATGAATTTAAGGATAAGTTATTAATGATGAGGTTAGGTGAAAGTTTAAACCTCTACCCAAGACTCTACCCAAGATGGAATCTCCACTAGAACCTAATCTTAGTTATTGTGATGTCTTGAAATTTGCATAGGTGAAATTTTAGACCTCTTCCCAAGATGGGTTCTCCACTATCACTTAGGCCTAGCTATTGTGATCCTTGAAATTTGCACCAGACGAGGTTCCTGTCTAAGTTGGAGCATTGAATTTAATTTAGGCTATTTTATCACTTGTTCCCTTAATTGTATCACTACTTTTGTGTGAGCAAACTTCAATAGAAGTTGATCTCATATGTAAGAAGTAATCATCCTTTAAGAGAGAAGATTGAAATTCATATTACTAATTTGGGAGGTGATTGTGGACTTCCTTGGATGGGGTATTTTCTTACTTTATCTCCTTAATTTTATGTCGCACAACCATTTGAATCTTAAAAGCATTTTGCCTCTTGAAGACCTTATGTGTGATGTGGTTCTTCTTATATGGGAAAGGGAGCTATTCATCCTCTTTCTTCCATGTCTTCTTCTTACTTTTACTCCATTTGTTGCTACCCTCCTCTTATATAGGAAAGGAACCTAGATATTCTCTTTCTTCTCCCTAACTTCTTTCTTCTTTACTAGCATTTTGATTCTTGAAGACCTTATGTGTGATGTGGTTCTTTTTGTATGGGCAAGGGAGCTGTTCTTCCATGTCTTCTTCTTACTTTTACTCATTTTGATTCTTGAAGACCTTATGTGTGATGTGGTTCTTTTTGTATGGGGGCAAGGGAGCTATTCATCCTCTTTCTTCCATGTCTTCTTCTTACTTTTACTCGAGTTTCTACCCTCCTCTTATCTGGGAAAGGGACCTAGACATTCTCTTTCTTATTTCTTCTACTTTTTCCCACATTTGCCACTCTCATATTTTCTTTAGATCACTTTTCTTCCTTGACTTCTTTCTTCTTCTACTTTTCCCCACATTTGCTACCCTTTTCTTTAGATCACTTTTCTTTCTTGACCTTTTCAAGCAAGTCATGCACCTATAACACATTGTACACACCAAGTAGTGTGGCTAACATGAAGGGAAAAGAAGTCATTGAAAGTTTACACAAAAGAGTGGAACATGGAAATTCCAGCTCTAGAGAAAGTTCCCTTGAGATGGATCACCATGAGAGGAGGGTGTTAGATACCATCGGCATCTATTTTTGTCTTTAAGGGGAGGTAGGCCATTCTTCTACATTTAAAGATTTAGAGGAGGCAAGAGTTCATGCATTTATAAGGTTATTATGGTTAAAGTTAGTCTTGTATGGGTGAAATGAAGTCAATAAAGGGTGGTGCATAAGCTAAAATATTCCAATGATGTAAGCAATGATGAAAATCTTGAGTGAGTCTTGGAGGTGGAGTGTGAACATTTTCTTTTTACCTTGGCAGTTCAAAGAACTATAATCTAATGGAAATGTGAGAGTGATTTTGCAATTAAGATTATGTTTTTTACCTTGGAAATTTAGAGAACCATAATCTGATGGAAGTGTGAGAGTGAATTTTCAATTCAGATTATGTTTTATACCTTGGGAATTTAGAGAACCATAATCTGATGGAAGTGTGAGAGTGATTTTTGCAAGGTTATGTTTATACCTTGGTAGTTTAGAGAACCATAAACTAATGGAAATGTGAGAGTGTTTTTGGAATCAAGATTATGTTTATACTTTGGCAATTTAGAGATTGTTTTTGCAATCAAGATTATGTTTAATTTTTTATTTTTACCTTGCCAATTAGAGAATCATAATCTAATGGAAATGTGAGAACAATTTTACAATCAAGATTATGTTTATACCTTAGTAGTTTAGAGAACCATAATCTAATGGAAATGTGATAGTGGTTTGTTATGAATATTACATTTATACCTTGAGCTTATCTTTCAAAGCTTCTTGTCATTATCAATTAGGAATGCAATTATAGTGTTTTAAGATTAGTTATGAATATTACATTTATACCTTGAGCTTATCTTTCAAAGCTTCTTGTCATTATCAATTAGGAATGCAATTATAGTGTTTTAAGATTAGTTATCTTCTCATTTTCTTATCATTCAAAGTAAGATTGATTATGGATTTAAACTTGTGCTATGATCCTCCTTACATCCATATTTTGACTTGATATCATAGCCTTATTAAAAAGTTTATTATCTTAATTAGATGCTAGATTAGCATAGGCATGGCCTTGATTAGTCACCTTTATCTTCTTCTCTAATTTCTCTTCCTTGTCACTCTAAGTATCCATATGATGATTGCTTAGTGATTGAACAAGAGATATTATTTATCAAAGAGGGAAAGAGAGAGACAATATGCTTTGTGTGGCTGAGAGAAAGAGAGAGAGGAGAAGATTATTCTCTACAAAGTGGGAACCTTGATCTTGAGCAGCTCAAGAAACAACAAACTAGTCCCAACATTCTCATCTAGAGATTAGTAATATAGCTCTCTAAGCTCCACAACATTAACATGTGGAAATCTAGCAACGACTCTCAAACCTGTCCCTTCTCTCACCAGCAACATGTATGCCCAATAGCGATAGCAAGCCACTTTGCATTCTGTACCTCTCAGTATTACTATTTTCTGCGGGCCATTTAAGCTATAGTAGAGAGGAACTGCAACAACAACACCTCTTACTAGCTTAACAACACCAATGTCCTTCTCTATGTAAACACACATCATTATAAGGTGGGATTCCAAGTTGTTGGTGTAGGGGGGCTCTTCTTTAGCAAAATCAAGTTGCTCCAAAGAGCCCATCAAATTCTCTACCTCCTCTTTGACATGGCAGCAAGCTATCCTGTAAATTGGCTCTTTTTCATGAGGTTTAAAGATAGAAAATATTAATATTCTTGAGGGGACTTCAAAGCTTTAGTGTAAAGAAATGTGTTCATGTGGTAACTATATAAATGTATACATTGTAGCTACTACATGTCTTCGATCAAGTAATCGAGTAGCCTAATCCAACAAGGGTTTATTTGACTTGGACTAGACCATCCTGACCAAGTGTGTTTAAGGTATAGGGTCCTAGAGGGAGTTGAGTTTAGGAATGCATAATTTCATGGAAATGTGAGAGTGATTTTTACAATAAAAATCATGTTTATACCTTGTCAGTTTAGAGAGCCATAATCTAATGGAAATGTGA
This sequence comes from Cibotium barometz, assembly GCF_041138505.1. Lineage (NCBI taxonomy): Eukaryota > Viridiplantae > Streptophyta > Polypodiopsida > Cyatheales > Cibotiaceae > Cibotium > Cibotium barometz. The sequence goes on along the minus strand of NC_141097.1, from coordinate 6,260,226 downwards.
AAGTGTTTTTGCAAAAAGATTCTATTTTTTCTTTCTACCTTGATAGTTTAGAAAACCATAATCTAATGGAAATGTGAGAACGATTTCCATTAGATTATGGTAGTTTAGAGAACCATAATCTAATGGAAATGTGAGAGATTTGAAATGAATATTATGTTTACACTTGAGCTTACCTTTCAAAGCTTCTTATCATTATCAATTAGCAATGCAAGTATCCTTAGTGTCTTGAGAGTAGCTGTCTTCTCATTTTCTTATTATTTCAAGTAAGCCTAACTATGGATTTATACTTGTGCTATGTTCCTCCTTACATCCAAGTTTGACTTGATATCAGGTCCTTATTAAAAAGTCTTAATTAGTTTCTAGATTAGCATAGGCATGGCCTTGATTAGTCACCTTTATCTTCTTCTCTAATTTTGTCTTCCTTTCCACTCTAAGTATCCATATGATGTTATTTGCTTAGTGATTGAATGAGAGATATTATTTAACAAAAAGAGAGATTATTTATCAAAGAAAGAAAGAGAGAGACATTATTCTTTGTGTGGCTATAAGAAAGAGAGAGACATTATTCTTTGTGTGGCTATAAGAAAGAGAGATATGATGTTAATTGCTTAGTGATTGAACAAGAGATATTATTATCAAAGAAAAAAGAGAGAGACATTATTCTTTGTGTGACTATAAGAAAGAGAGAGAGGAGAATATTATTCTCTACAAAGTGGCAATCTTGATCTTGAGTAGCTTAGGAAACAACAAACGAGTCCCGACATTCTCATCTAGAGATAACTAGTACAACTCTCTAAGCTCTAGAACATTGACATGTGGCAAATCTAGCAATAATGACTCTCAAAAAAGTCCCTGCACCTTGTTACTCTCAATCTTACTATTCTCCCACATGGACCATTCAAACTCTAGTAGAGAGGAACAAAAACAACGCCGCCTACTAGCTCAATAACACCACTGTCCTTCTCTATGTAAAAACACAACATCATGTAAGGTGGGCTTCGAAGCCATTGGTGTAGGGGGGCTCTTATGTAATAATCAAGTTGCTCCGAAGAGCTCATCCTATTCTCTACCTCCTCTTTGACATGGCAGGAAGCTGTCTTATAAATTGGCTCTTTTTCATGAGGTTTAAAGACTGAAAATATTAGTATTCTTAGAGGGACTTCAAAGCTTTAGTGTAAAGAAACGTGTTTATGTGGTAACTATTCAAATGTGTAAGAATATCTATAAAGGTGTCTCTAAAAAAGCATGCAATCAAAATCCCCTCAAGACATGCTTCCAACGAGCATCTATTTTAGGATGTTCATTTGGTAGCATTGGGCTTCTTTAACGTTTCATCATCGTCGACAAATATGTTCGGCATCACCATTTTCCTTTGTAATATTTTTCGAAGATAACCATCATCACTCGTAAATCGGCAGAGTTGAGACATATATTAAACTAATTTCTTGACTGTAATGGTGATGATAGGGCTCTCTATGATGGAGAGTGTTTTGGACCCTTGTTGAGACGCAATGCATGTGCTTTTGACCTAGTGCAATATTGCTATAGACTTATGGGAGATTGATTGTCCCACCATTTGCAGCAATGAGAAGAACCTTTCCAACTCTTGTCATTATATATGAGGAGTTGTTTGCACATGTGACTGTGCCTTCTTGAGGACCAGACTCAAGGGAGGAAAACAAATCACGTTGAGAAGTAATGTGTTAGGTAGCACCACTCTCAAAATACTAGATATATAAAGGTCATAACTATAGTGCACAATGAATGCCCAATCATCCTATGCATAGTTCGCTAAGCAGGTGAGGGCCAAAGAGAACCTACTCTAATACCAATTATTAGAGAGGAGAAAAAGGTAGCACTTACACACACAGATGTAGCAAGCAAGGAGAGATAGATGGAAGCACAACACTCAAAGTAGATTGATGATGAGAATGAGTGAAGTACAAGTGAAGTGACATGATAAGGTCACTTACACATAGTCAGAAGAGTGTGTACATAATATTGAGGAAGAAAACCTTCTCTAAAGAGGGAAAATTACCTCGGCCCCTATGTCCACACATTATTATTATATAAACGACTACATTTGAAATATAAAATAATAAATGAAAAGATGCAGGGGAGAAGAGAGCTTGAGCTCTTGCAAGCACACACACTCACAAAACCCTAAAAGAGAGCACACAAGGTGAGAGGCTGAAAATCTTCTTCTTCTTCACACAACACTCAACACACCATATACAAAGATAAGAGTACACACAATATGAAAAGGTACTCAACCAAATACATACTAGGGTTCTCTATAGTGTGAACACAACTAAATGAGCTGGCGCTATAACTATGCCAGTCTTTAGAATGGCTGTCACACAGCCTGTCATCCCACTAGCCGCATATCACCCATGATCTCACCAACCATGCCAGCGGTGTAAGTGTGGGGCCTATCCCCCAGGCGGGTCATCAGTGTCCACCGCCTCACTAGATGAGCTCGATATCTCAACACTCCCCCTCAAACTCAACTCCATCTCAGGTACACCAAGCAAAGCCTTGAATCTGTGGAGCTTCTGTGTACCCAATGCTTTGGTGAAGATGTCAGCGACCTGATCCTATGTGCTGACATAAACAAACGTCTATAGCCAAAACCTTCTCTCTGACAAAATGGTCCTGGACCTCTATATGCTTCGTGCGAGCATGAAAAACTGGGTTCCTGGCCAACTGTATACTACTAATGTTGTCACAGAAAATGACAACTTGTCTATCCACCACTGATAGACCCAAATCAAGTAGCTTTCTCAACCAAGCTACCTCACATGCTGCCATAGCAGCACCTCTGTACTCAGCCTCTGTACTGGATAGAGCAACCGTAGGCTGCTTCTTGCTCCAAGTCATAGCAGACTCCCCAAAGAAAACATGAAGCCACTAGTAGATCTTCTATCTGAGATACTACCAGCCTAATCAACATTTGTGTACCCATGTACACATATCTCTGTCCCAGTTTCCTAAAATAGTCCACAATGCAAAGTAGACCTCACATACCTCAGTATTCATCTCAATGCATCCAAATGCGGCTTCCAAGGAACTTGCATAAACTGACTCACCAACCCAACAACATAGCTCAAATTTGGCCTGGTGATCGTCATGTAGATCAAGCTTCCTACTATGCGCCTATACATAGTAGGATCCTCCAAAATCTCTCCTGAATCTACACTCAACTTGCCATTCTGATCCAATGGCACCGAGATAAGCTTACAGCCTGTCATACCATACTTGGACAACATGTCCAAGCCATACTGTCTCTGCAGTAATCCAATACCATGTGGTGACCTAATCACCTCAATGCCCAAGCAATATCTGAGCTCCCCCAGATCCTTCATCTCAAACTTCTGTCTAAGCAAGAACTTTACATCAAAGATCTCTGCATCATGGTCCCCCCCCATAATGATCAGGTCATCTACATAGATGACAATAAGCACAACCCCTATATCACTGTGTCTCACATACAGTGAGAAATCTGCATTGGCTACATGAAAGCCAATAGTGACAAGATATTCAAAAATTTTGTCAGACCATACTCTTGGTGCTTGTTTTAAGCCATATAAGGCTTTCTTCAACTGCAAACATGCTCGGGGTGACTCACATCATCCTCATAACTAGTAGGTGGCTGCAACATATACACCTCTTCTTGCGAATCCCCATGCAAGAATGCATTCTTTACATCCATCTGATGTAAAGACCATTGCTTTGATACAGCCACTGCTATCACAACTCTCACTGTTGCCATCTTGGCAACTGGGCTGAAAGTTTCCCATAATCAATGCCATATGTCTGCGCATATCCTTTGGCTACCAATCTAGCCTTATACCTGCTTATGCTTCCATCACTATTATGTTTTACTTTGTACACCCACTTGCATCCAATTGCTTTCTTGCCTTCAGGCAATTGCACTAAATCCCAAGTCTCATTTCCATATAGTGCATCCATCTCCTCATCCATAGCTTTCTCCCAATACACATTTCCAACAGCCTCATCAATGCATGTGGGCTCTACAACCTGTACAACTTTTGCCATGTATGCATAGTGATGTGCCACATAACCATCATAGGTAAACCTCTGCACAGGATTCTTCACTCTCCCAGATCTTCGTAGCTTTGCATTCATGGCTTCCATAGCCTTCTTTACACCAGGTGTGCTCGTTAGCTAGTATCCCAAGTTCCTCATCAAGGCTCATCTCTGAGCCACTAGACTCTCCATCAACATGAGAATGCCCTACAGAAATGTCAGGCATACTAAGGGGCTCAACCACTTTCTCTTTGCCTTTATGTGATGTAGTAATCACATTTGCAGGACTGGTATTATGACGCAGCCTGCCACTCCGTGGTTTATCAACTGAACCACTAGATGAGGACTCTCCTGGTCCACTCAAAGACTGTGATTGCTGACTTGCATTATGTGCAACCACATGTCCACTCACATCAGCCCCAACAACTTCTTTTTCAGCAGCATACCAACTGCTCATCTCATCAAAAACAATATCCCTGCTTACCCTCAACTCACGTGTAGCAGGGTTATAACACCTGTATCCCTTTTGCTCAAGGGAATACCCAATAAACACACATTTTTTAGCTTTTGGATCTAGCTTAGTTCTCAGCTCATCTGGCACATGCATATATGCAATGCATCCAAAGACTTTTAGATGAGACAAATCAGGTTTTTTGCCAGTAAACCTCTCCTCTGGAGTTACATCATGTATGGCTGCAGTTGGAGTCCTGTTTGTGATGTAAACTACTATAAAAATAGCCTCAGCCCAATAGCTATGCGGCATATTCTTCTCTCCCATCAATGCTCGCGCAATTTCAGCAATGTGCCTGTTTTTCCACTCAGCAACTCTATTTTGCTGTAGAGTGTATCTGTATGTAAACTGTCTCTGAATACCATTCTTCTTCAAAAATTCAAAGAACTCATTGGAGAAGTACTCTCCCCCTCCATTTGACCTTAGGCACTTTACGTGTTTCCCTGTTTGCTTTTCAACCATAACTCTGAAATTCTGAAAATGAATGAACACCTCACTCTTCTCCTTCATGAAGTATACCCACACTTTCCTTGTGTGGTCATCAATAGATGTCACATAATCCCTGCAACCTCCCATAGACATGGTCTTCATAGGACCCCATACATCTGAATGCACAACATCTAGTGCGTTTCTGCTCACATTTCTATCACGTGGAAATACATGCTTTGTTTGCTTTCCAAATTGGCATGCTTCACATATTTTCTGCATACCTTCAAGTTTAAACTTTGGCAGTCCTGTCACGATTCCTTTAGTCTGCATAGACTTCATTCTCTGCACATTCACATGTCCAATTCTTTTATGCCAAATGTATGTGTCTGCAACAATTCCTAAACCATTTGCAAACATCGTAGCATTCACTTCAGTCATGTTTACATTCAATGTAAACATTATGACCACTCTGTTGCCTTTTACAACCAACCTGCACTTGTCTTTAAAGTCTTCAACATAACAACCATCGGGGTTAAACCTGCAAACCTTGCTCAATCATCTGGCCAACTGAAACTAGATTCTTGTTATGTTCGGAACATGAAGTACATCTGCAAGGTACTTCACTTTGCCATCCTGCATAGACAATGGCACATCTCCAACATGGGCAATCGGATGAGCAGTGTCATCCCCTATTTCCACAAAACCTGGTCTTTCAAGATTTTTCATCCTCTTGAAACACTCCCCATGACTTGTCATGTGGTTCGAAGCACCTGAATCAATGTACCATACATCATCTTTATGTGCTGCTTCAACATTTTTAGACATGGCATTAACGACATGCTGCATAATAAACAACCTTTCATTATCCTCATTGTTTTTGCTCAAGGATGCATAGTTATTTTGCTGCAATTTCCCATTTTGCATGTCAACCTGCTTCTTATGACAATCTGCATGTACATGTCTAGGCTTACCACAATAAAAGCATCCACGTGTATCATTATACTGCCTTTGCCAATTTCCACGAGACCTCTTTGACTCCCCCTGCCTCTGAATTGGCCTCTTCCACCCGCATGTTATTGTTATTGTGAATTCTGGGACTGTTGTTGTTGCTGCTGCTGTTGGCCATAATTTTGATTACCTATTCGACCACCTCCTTGGCCATGTCCATGGCCTCCTCTACCTCGTCCTCTTCCTGAACTTGTGTAGAAGGCCTGTTGCTCTGAACTGTTTTTGTTTTGTGAAGACTGTTGGTCTTCACCCAAGCTCTTCTCTTCTATAATCAACATAAACACCAAATTTGTGAAATTGAGAATGTTTTCCCAAGTCTGAATAGACGTCTTGAACGCCTTGTATTGTGGCCCGAGACCACGTAGACAGACTTCCACCTTATCATCATCATTTATTGAAACACCAATAGATGCAAGGGATTCCACAATACCCTTGATCTTCAATGCATAGTCATTCATAGACATACTCTTTTTCTCCACAGTATGAAGTTCATTCTTCAACTGTATCTTTCGTGCCTTGGTATTCGTTTCATAGAGTTTTACCAAGGTGTCCCATGCCTCCTTGGGGGACTTTGTGCCCAATCATGGTATCCTATATACTAATAGAGAGCCAATATATAACTTTTCTGGCTCCTTGGTTCCAATCCTTGGGAGACTTTGTGCCCAATCATGGTGCCCAATCATGGTGTCCTATATACTAATAGAGAGCCAATACATAACTTTTCTGGCTCCTTGGTTCCAATCCTTGAACTCTTTCACATTTGTAGCAGTCGGATTGATCTCCGGTATCTCCGATGCCTCTTCATGCTGCTCACCTTCTATGTAGTCCCAGTAACCCTTTCCCATCAGGAAATTTGTCAACCTGAACCTCCAAGCATGGAAGTTGTTCTTATCAAGCTTCTCAGCAACAATCTGGTTTATGCCATCATTTGACATCTTGCCAGACACACAAATTTACCAGAAACAGCACTCTAGTTTGTCCTGCACAAAATGCTGTATTTTTTGCAGTGGTATTGTACTACACTCAAATGTCACAACCCCACTGACCTCAATGTACATACATACACCCAATGGCAACTGTTGACCTCCTTGCAGCACACAATGTCTGCACAACCAATTTGTCTTCCTGCAGTTCTTAAAACAGAGTTCTGCATAGAATCGATGACTTACCCCGCAGTGCTCGAAATCGCCTACTTTCTGAAAAACAGAGGTCCTAACATGCCCGAAACGCATTTTCGGCCCGTAAAATTTAGTCCAATAGGACAGTATAGTTGCCCTATAGCTTTACTCCCACAAAGAAAGCTCCTCAATCAGAGATCATTTGCCGGTGTCTCCCGTAGAGCTCCCGAGACAAGGGTGTAGTTGCCAACACAAATAGGGAAGAGTAGATGAAGCTCTTACCCTCGTAATGTTGAGATATCGAGCTCGTCTAGTGAGGCGGTGGCCATTGACCCGCCTGGGGGATAGACCCCACACTTACACCACTGGCATGGTTGGTGAGATCATGGGAGATATGCGGCCAGTGGGATGACAGGCTCTGTGACAGCCATTCTAGAGACTGGCATAGTTATAGCGCCAGCTCATTTAGTCGGGTTCACACTATAGAGAACCCGTGTATGTATTTGGTTGAGTACCTTTCATATTGTGTGTACTCTTATCTTGTATATGGTGTGTTGAGTGTTGAGTAGAGAAGAAGAAGATTTTCAGCCTCTCACCTTGTGTGTTCTCTATTAGGGTTTTGTGAGTGTGTGTGTGTGCTTGCAAGAGCTCAAGCTCTCTTCCCCCCTGCATCTTTTCATGGTATCAGAGCCTGGTTCGTGCTAAGGGCTGAGCTGCAAGCAAGAGAACCACAGGAAGCGGTACAAGGGTAAGAGCTTCAACTACTCTTTCCTATTGTGTTAGTGACTACACCCTTGTCGGGAGCTCTACGGGAGGCACCTACAAACGGTCTCTGATTGAGGAGCTTTCTTCGCGGGAGTAAAGCTATAGGGCAACTATGCAGTCCTATCGGACTGGGGACTGAGTTTTTCGGGCCGAATACGCGTTTCGGGCACGTCTGGACCTCCGTTTTTCAGAAAGCAGGCGATTTCGAGCACTACGGGTAAGTCATCGATTCTCTGCAGAACTCTGTTTTAAGAACTGCAGGAAGACAGATTGACTGTGCAGACAGTGTGGGTGCTGCAAAGAGGTCTACAGTTGCCATTGGGTGTATGTATGCACATTGAAGTCACTGGTTGTGACATTTGAGAGTACTACAGTACCGCTGTGCAGAAAATATAGCAGTTTGTGCAGAAAAAAACCAGAGTGCAGTTTTTGGTAAAATTGTGTGTTTGGCAAGATGTCTAATGATGGCATAACACAGATTGTGGCTGAGAAGCTGGACAAGAATAACTTCCATGCTTGGAGGTTCAGGTTGACGAATTTCCTGATGGGAAAAGGCTATTGGGACTACATAGAAGGTGAGCATGAAGAGGCACCAGAGATACCGGATATAAATCCGACTGCTGCAGATGTGAAAGAGTTTAAAGACTGGAACCAAGGAGCCAGGAAGGTTATGTATTGGCTATCCACCATTAGTATACAGGACACCATGATTGGGCATATTCAGGATGCCAAGTCCCCCAAGGAGGCGTGGGACACCTTGGTAAAGCTTTATGAAACAAATACCAAGGCACGTAAGATACAGTTGAAGAATGAACTTCATACTGTGGAGAAAAAGAGCATGTCTGTGAATGACTATGCGCTAAAGATAAAGGGTATTGTGGAATCCCTTGCATCTATTGGTGTGTCAGTAGATGATGATGACAAGGTGGAAGTCTGTCTACGTGGTCTCGGGCCACAATACAAGGCGTTCAAGACGTCTATTCAGACTCGGGAAAACATTCCCAACTTTACAGATTTGGTGTCTATGCTGATTATCGAAGAGAAGAACTTGGGTGAAGACCAACAGTCTTCACAAAGTAAAAATAGTTCAGAGCAACAGGCTTTCTACACGAGTTCAGGAAGAGGACGAGGTAGAGGAGGCCGTGGACGCGGTCAAGGAGGTGGCCGAACAGGTAATCAGAATTATGGCCAGCCAGCAGCAGCAACAACAACAGTCCCAGAATCAACAACAACAACACGCAGGTGGAAGAGGCAAATTCAGAGGCAGGGGGAGTCAAAGAGGCCGTGGAAATTGGCAAAGGCAATATAATGATGCACGTGAATGCTATTATTGAGGTAAGCCTGGACATGTGCATGCAGAATGTTATAAGAAGCAGGCTAACATGCAAAATGGAAAAGTGCAGCAAAACAACTATGCATCCTCCTCAAGCAGAAATAATGAGGATAATGAAAGGTTGTTTGTTATGCAGCATGTCGTGAATGCCATGTCTGAAAATGTTGATCCAGCACAAAAAGATAATGTATGGTATGTGGATTCAGGCGCTTCAAACCACATGACAAGTCATGGGGAGTGGTTCAAGGAGATGAAAAACCCGAAAAGACCAGGTTTTGTGGAAACAGGGGATGACATTGCTCATCCAATTGCCCACGTTGGAGATGTGCCATTGTCTATGCAGGATGGCAAAGTAAAGTACCTTGCAGATGTACTTCATGTACCAAACATAACAAAGAATCTGGTTTCAGTTGGCCAGATGATTGAGCAGGGTTTGCAGGTTCGGTTTAACCCTGATGGGTGTTATGTTGAAGATTTTAAAGACAAGTGCAGGTTGGTTGCAAAAGGCAACAGAGTGGGCAGAATGTTTACGTTGAATGTAGACATGCCTGAAATGAGTGCTGCGATGTTTGCAAATGGTTCAGGAATTGTTGCAGACACAGAAATTTGGCATAAAAGGATTGGACATGTAAATGTGCAGAGATTGAAGTCTATGCAGACAAAAGGAATTGTGACAGGGCTGCCAAAATTTAAAGTGGAAGGTATGCAGAAAATATGTGAAGCATGCCAATGTGGGAAGCAAACAAAGCATGTGTTTCCACGTAACAGATATGTGAGAAGAAATGCACTAGATGTTGTGCATTCAGATGTATGGGGTCCTACGAAGACCATATCTATGGGAGGCTGCAGGTATTATGTGACTTTCATTGATGACCACACAAGGAAAGTGTGGGTATATTTCTTGAAAGAGAAGAGTGAGGTGTTCACTCACTTTCAGAATTTCAGAGTTTTGGTTGAAAAGCAAACAGGGAAATATGTAAAGTGCCTAAGGTCAGATAGAGGGGGAGAGTACTTCTCCAATGAGTTCTCTGAATTCTTGAAGAAGAATGGTATTCGGAGACAGTTTACATGCAGATACACTCCGCAGCAAAATGGAGTTGCTGAGCGAAAAAACAGGCACATTGCTGAGATTGCGCGAGCATTGATGGAAGAGAAGAATATGCCGCATTGCTATTGGGCTGAGGCTGTTTCTACAGCAATATACATCATGAACAGGACTCCAACTGCAGCCATACATGATGTAACTCCAGAGGAGAGGTTTACTGGCAGAAAACCAGATTTGTCTCATCTGAAAGTCTTTGGATGCATTGCATATGTGCATGTGCCAGATGAGCTAAGAACTAAGCTAGATCCAAAAGCTGAAAAATGTGTGTTTATTAGATACTCCCTTGAGCAAAAGGGATACAGGTGTTACAACCCTGCTACACGTGAGTTGAGGGTAAGCAGGGATGTTGTTTTTGATGAGATGAGCAGTTGGTATGCTGCTGAAAAAGAAGCTATTGGGGCTGATGTGAGTGGAAGTGTGGTTGCACAGAATGCAGGTCAACAATCACAGTCTTTGAGTGGACCAGGAGAGTCCTCATCTAGTGGGTCTGTTGATAGACCATGGAGTGGCAGGCTGCGTCATAATACCAGCCCTGCAAACGTGATTACTACATCACGTAAAGGAAAAGAGAAAGTGGTTGAGCCCCTTGGTATGCCTGACATTTCTGCAGGGCATTCTCATGTTGATGGAGAGTCTAGTGGCTCAGATATGAGCCTTGATGAGGAGCTTGGGATCCCAGCTATGAGAACACCTGGTGTAAAGAAGGCTATGGAAGCCATGAATGAAAAGCTGCGAAGATCAGGGAGAGTGAAGAACCCTGTGTAGAGATTTACATATGATGGTTATGTGGCACATCACTATGCATATATGGCAAAGGTTGTGCAGGTTGTTGAGCCCACATGCATTGATGAGGCTGTTGGAAATGTGGGTTGGGAGAAAGCTATGGATGAGGAGATGGATGCACTATATGGAAATGAAACTTGGAATTTAGTGCAATTGCCTAAAGGCAAGAAAGCCATTGGATGCAAGTGGGTGTACAAAGTTAAACATAACAGTGATGGAAGCATAAACAGGTACAAGGCTAGATTGGTAGCCAAAGGATATGCACAGACATATGGGATTGATTATGAGGAAACTTTCAGCCCAGTTGCCAAGATGGCAACAGTGAGAGTTGTGATAGCAGTGGCTGCGTCAAAGCAATGGTCTTTACATCAGATGGATGTAAAGAATGCATTCTTGCATGGGGATTTGCAAGAAGAGGTGTATATGTTACAGCCACCTGGTTATGAGGATGTGGGTCACCCCGAGCATGTTTGCAAGTTGAAGAAAGCCTTGTATGGCTTAAAGCAAGCACCAAGAGCATGGTCTGACAAGATTTCTGAATATCTTGTCACTATTGGCTTTCATGTAGCCAATGCAGATTTCTCATTGTATGTGAGACATGGTGATAGAGGGGTTGTGCTTGTTGTCATCTACATAGATGACAACAAGCACAACCCCTCTATCACCATGTCTCACATACAATGAGAATTCTGCATTGGCTACATGAAAGCCAATAGTGACAAGATATTGGTCTGACAAGATTTTTGAATATCTTGTCACTATTGGCTTTCATGTAGCCAATGCAGATTTCTCATTGTATGTGAGACATGGTGATAGAGGGGTTGTGCTTGTTGTCATCTATGTAGATGTCATCTATGTAGATGACTTGATCATTACGGGGGACCATGATGCAGAGATCTTTGATGTAAAGATCTTGCTTAGACAGAAGTTTGAGATGAAGGATCTGGGGGAGCTCAGATATTTCTTGGGCATTGAGGTGATTAGGTCACCACATGGTATTGGATTACTGCAGAGACAGTATGGCTTGGACATGTTGTCCAAGTATGGTATGACAGGCTGTAAGCCTATTTCTATGCCATTGGATCAGAATGGCAAGTTGAGTGCAGATTCATCAGGAGAGATCTTGGAGGATCCTACTATGTACAGGAGCATAATAGGAAGTTTGATCTACATGACGATCACCAGACCAGATTTGAGCTATGTTGTTGGGTTGGTGAGTCAGTTTATGTAGGTTCCACGGAAACCGCATTTGGATGCAGTGAGACGCATACTGAGGTATGTGAAGTCTACTTTGCATTGTGGACTATTCTATGAGACTGGGACAGAGATATGTGTACATGGGTACACAGATGCTGATTGGGCTGGTAGTATCTCAGATAGAAGATCTACTAGAGGATTCATGTTTTCTTTGGGGAGTGCTGCTGTGACTTGGAGCAGCAAGAAGCAGCCTACGGTTGCTCTATCGAGTACAGAGGCCGAGTACAAAGGAGCTGCTATGGCAGCATGTGAGGTAGCTTGGTTGAGGAAGCTACTTGCAGATTTGGGTCTATCAGTGATAGACAAGTTGTCATTTTTTGTGACAACATTAGTAGTATACAGTTGGCCAGGAACCCAGTCTTTCATGCTCGTACGAAGCACATAGAGGTCTACTACCACTTCGTGAGAGAGAAGGTCTTAGCAGGAGACCTTGACCTTGTTTATGTCAGCACAGAGGATCAGGTAGCTGACATCTTCACCAAAGCATTGGGTACAGAGAAGCTCCGCAGATTCAGGGCTTCGCTTGGTGTACATGAGATGGAGTTGAGCTCGAGGGGGAGTGTTGAGATATCGAGCTCGTCTAGTGAGGTGGTGGCCACTGATGACCCGCCTGGGGGATAGGCCCCACACTTACACCACTGGCATGGTTGGTGAGATCATGGGAGATATGCGGCCAGTGGGATGACAGGCTGTGTGACAGCCATTCTAGAGACTGGCATAGTTATAGCGCCAGCTCATTTAGTCGGGTTCACACTATAGAGAACCCGTGTATGTATTTGGTTGAGTACCTTTCATATTGTGTGTACTCTTATCTTGTATATGGTGTGTTGAGTGTTGAGTAGAGAAGAAGAAGATTTTCAGCCTCTCACCTTGTGTGTTCTCTATTAGGGTTTTGTGAGTGTATGTGTGTGCTTGCAAGAGCTCAAGCTCTCTTCCCCCTTGCATCTTTTCACGTACCGCTTCCTGTGCTTCTCTTGCTTGCAGCTCAGCCCTTAGCATGAACCAGGCTCTGATACCATGAAAAGATACAGGGGAGAAGAGAGCTTGAGCTCTTGCAAGCACACACACACTCATAAAACCCTAAAAGAGAGCACACAAGGTGAGAGGCTGAAAATCTTCTTCTTCTTCACACAACACTCAACACACCATATACAAAGATAAGAGTACACACAATATGAAAAGGTACTCAACCAAATACATACTAGGGTTTGTTAACCTATGACAGACATTGAGACGTACTATGTTTTACGTCATTAATTTAAATATTCTGAGTCATGGGCCGGGCTTGTCGGCACCATATGTTAAGGATAACGGGATTGGGTGATCGCCGATGAGAGGCGCACCTTGAATATCAACAGGGTAAGGGTTAGGATCGGCCGGCCATGTATGGACGCCCATGTGTGCCAAGTCTCCTATAAGAGCCAAATGTAACCCTAAAACTCTCATTATCATGTGTTGAATACAAGAGTGCTCTTGCCTTATCCTCTTGGTTTCCTTCTCCTGCGTGTGTGAGAGAGAGAGAGAGAGAGAGAGTGAGAGAGCGATCGAGCACTGTGTAGCGGTACGGCGGCGGCAAGGCAGTAGAGCAGCGACGGGGCGGCTCCTCCTTCATGGCGGCTACGATGCGGGAATCCTTCACGGCGGCTGCGATGCGGTAATCCTTCACGGCGGCTGCGATGCGGTAATCCTTCAGGGCGGCAGTTAGAGCGGTGAGTGACACACCCTTGCATTCTGTTTGAGTTTGCTTTCCTGGTTGTATGCTTGCAGCCATTCGTGGCTCGCATACGGTGCTCGACAAGTCCCCAGCTACGACCTGTGCGGCAAAAGCGCACATTTTTGGTGCCACTACCGGGGAGATGCCTTGCACCAAGCTCCAGTTTGCAGCTCGGTCTGCTGCGTGAAGTGAAATTTACACTGTAGGAAAGGTGATTGTGTGTTTATTGTTGAGGTGTTTTTGTGTTCTGCAATCTGTTTTTATAATGTGTCTTCTGCATTTCTGTTTCTTTTGTTATTTTTCCGCTCTACGTGTGGGCGTGCGTTCTGTTCTCTGGTTTTCTGCATGTGAGGGGGGATTTCTGAATCCCCAAGCCTGCACTGTGTGCGAACTGCACCGCGGCAAAGTCTGAACCCTAGAAAGAAACCCTAGAAAACTTATCCAAAAGCAATATATATATATATATATATTTAATTTTGAAAAAAAAATATAAAAATTTAAAAAAATAATTTTAAAAGAAAGAAAAAAAACCAAACGTGTGAAGAGGAAATTTATTTGGAGAAAAATTTTTGAAAAGAAAAACCCCCAATGACCCCGGCCTCGATCTTTTGATATATATGTATAGGAGAGTGAGCCTCCATAGCTTTCTTTCAAGTGAGAGCTTATGGGAAGTTATGCCCTATATGTAGCCCACTCCCCAAGGAGTAAAGTGAGCATGTGGGATAAATCCCTCACCCTTTCCTCCACAAGCAAATAGGCTTTCGCCCCTTCCCCCACAAGGAAACAGACTGTTTTGAGGACTACAGGAGCTCTGGATAGGCGAACACGGTGCTGTAAAGCACACTAGGACCCTTTGAACGATACGCTCGTTTCGAGCTATCACACGCCCTAGTCCAGGTTCGACCATAAGTAAGGGGGTCAAAAATGGGTTAAAAACAATCTAAAAACAAGTAAAAACGGGGTGCGAAATACCCAAGAAACCACTTGTGTGGGCTTCAAGGGTAGTTACCAACGCACGTAGAGTACCCACGTCACATGCATCTACGCTCTGGTCAGGTGCTAGAGTCTGAGCCACTAGAAAGCATTACAGTTTACGCAGGGTCACACCATCCCTCCACGTTAGCATCTTGGCCTTCCGGAACCCAGGGAAGTGCAACCCAAGATCCACGAATAGCGGATAGTGATTCGTCCTCTGACTCAGAATCCATGGAAGGGCACCCTACCAAGAACCCTGAGGAGACAAGCCAAAACATGCCAGTTTGGGCTCCACAACCCGGATCTACCATGTTTAGTCGTCTAATAGAGACCTTTAGTAGAGCTACACGCTCTAAACATGCGACAAGCGAAGTAAATGAAGAAGGAGGTGTAGTGGATTCGCCATTCACATCAAGGTTAATCAAGGTTTATAACTGGCCTAAGTCAAAGAAAATAACCAAGCTTAATAAATAAACAGATGACCACACTGTGTCTACTCTAAGAACAAGTTAATACCACGAGTCTAGAGACACAAGAAACATTAGAGTTACAGGAGCCTTTTGCCTTTTTTTTTTTTTTATGCACGTGATAATTTTTACACACAATGGCGACCTTCCTAAGGCAAAACTAACATCGATCCTGGTACCATGTTTAACACAAGGCATTATCCAGGAATCTATTAGTTCACCTTAGGCAAGGCTACCCCCTACCAACTAAGGCATCGGTCTGGAGTAGAATACTCCTCGCCTACCAAGTATCAATAAGGCGATAGGCCAACATTAAAGCACATCATAGACTTGTATTGCCATTTATTGTAGGCTTTTTTTTAAAAAAAATTATTTCTTTTGATCTTCGCTCCTGAACTGTAATTTGTCTTGCATCCTTTCGACAAAGGGGTAAAAGCTATGTCCTAGAGGTCAACACACACATGGCCAGGTGTCAATCATTAAGATGGTTTGACCCTAGACCTAAGACAATTGTATTCCAAGGTTAACTAAAGACTGCATGCATTCTCAAGAATATATCCAATAAGGTTAAACTCATTAATGATTCACACTAGCACGTCAGGCAACTTCAAAAACTAAGTAGTACATTGACAATTTCCATGTGGTCATGCATTATAGTTCATGCAATTAATTGAACAATAAAAACGAAAGAGAGTGGGTATAGAAGAATTACACCTGTATTTTGGAGATCTCCTTGATTCGATGAGAAAAATGCCTGTAATTTGATGAGATATTTATGTATGAGCGTTGCGGCTATCTCAGGACTTGAAAGCGAACCCACCTCAAACTTTTCCACTTGTACAACCAACTAACAAGCACTATACCTTGAGAGGCACATCAGTGTGAAAAATTAAAGACTCGTTTAAGGAATCCAAACTAGAAAAAACTTAAAAACACTAACCTACCTACTACCAGTCACACTACTACTGAGGATACGGTAAGAGGATGTTGTAGAGTCCTGGCTCTAGCCCTAAAGCTAAGCCTCTATCCGCATCATCCAAATAAATAAAGTCAACCTCAGTAGTGCCATGAGTTTCATGCGTCCATTCATCATTGTCAGATATTTCCTTTTCATTTTCCCATCCACATAAACTCATCAAAAATGTAACCATGCGAGGATAGTCATCTTGTGGAAAAGGAAAGCATTGGGCTATCGGGGATATGTCCTCTACGGAGTAGGGGTCAGTCATGGTCAATAGGCGAATTAGCCATTCTAATTCCTCAACATTTTCCTCACTGGGGCTAGTACATCTATATGATCCCATTCAGTTTCAATTACAGGATAGCATATGTGAAATGTCTGAGAAAGGTACAGATGATACCTCTCACCAAAGGTGGGAGTGGATGAAGTGTATGATGATCGTGCATCTGCCATATCTGCAAACACAGATATAGCATCAGTAGGTTTATGACAGGTCAATCTAGTTCCTGATTGTATACAGATATTTCTCCTCTTTTTGTGCTCTTGCTCTTTTTACTATTTTTTCTTTTTCTTTTTCTTTTTTTGTTGTTAAATGTATGAAGCTATATATGTACATCCCCTTGAATTTGGCAATTACATGGTCGGGGGGAGAAGGTTAGGGAGGAAGCAATAGAATGTCGAGCGTGAGTATATGCTCCCCCTTTCCTTGGGTAGATCATATTTTCTACAATGATGTTGCAGCCTCTTGGAACCAATTTGTCCAGCGGGTCATAGGTTGTGATGTGGGCAGATAGCTTTTTATAACCCTTGTGGCCACATCCAATTGCAGAGATGTTAGTGTACGCTCCCATTGAGGAATGGTTTCCGACGATGATACTTTGACAAAGGGAGACATAGACTCATTGGTCTTTTGTTGGGTGTTGACAAGAGTAGGTGTAGAGCATGTAGAAACTTCTATATCAGTGTGTGCCTGGCATGAGGAGCTAGAAGCTTCATGTGGCTCCCCCCTTCCTGAGCTAGGTGGTAATGATCGATATCGTTTGGGAATCCAAACTAACTCTGGAAGAAGTGGTGCGGAGCACTCTGTTACCTTTCCCTTACCACGGTCTTGAATTGTCGTTGGAGTGGCAACATTTGGTTTGCAAGGTTTTACAAGTGATGTAGAGGGATTCAGCTTATGCTTAGGAACCCAAATCTGGTCATTCCCTTCGTAATACCCTTGGGCTACTAATAATTTTTTAGGGATCCATTGTGATGTCACATTGCCCTTTTTCGGGTGGGTAGCTGCTTTCCTTCTACGAGGCTTTGTGTCTGAACGAGATTGAGCAGGGGAAGTAGCTGTTAACGAAGCTTTTGGGACCCATTTGTATGTACTCTTTGGCATAGTAAGCGGAGCTTTAGGGACCACCCTGCATGTTTCCACTCTTGGCGTTGAAGCGTTAGAGGGGTGGCAAACAATCAAAGATGGTTTTGCCACTGGACTTTGTGATTTTTCATTATCTAACATTTGAGTGGATGACTTAGGTGCGGGATTTTGAGCGGTCAGACCTAGTGTTAGTTCTTGTGTTGTGACTCGTCTGGTTGCTCGATATTGCACTTGGTGGCCATCATCCATTTGTGCCCTAAGTTTACAGTGCCTTCCATGGTACCAGCAGGCATAACCAAAAAGCTTTGAATTACGGTCCCCTTATCATAGGCAACCGGAGTGTGCAGAATTCCTGAGACAGGGGTTTTCTTCTTGTTGATACCTTGAACTTGGATAGCACTCTTGGATAAAGGTGGTTTTCCAAGTTGACACCACATGCCATATGATAGCAAATTGTGTTGAGCTCCTATATCCAATAATGCATTATACAGCACCTCCCCGTAAGGACTCTGTAACTCAATTGGGTATCTTAGAGGTGGGTCAGATTCCAGTGAATCCTCCTCTACCTCCTCGAAAAATACTTGTGTAATTCCCAAGTTGGCTTCTCGTTGGTGCCTAGCACGCTGTTGACGTCCTTTGGCTTCAACTCTCGCTTGTATTTTCTTAAGCTCAGCTTGTTCTTTAGCTGCCTTCTTTTGATGGATTGCATATAACTCCTCTTGGCTCAGGGGGTCATAATATCTTTTAAATTTACTCCCATTAAGGAATCCAATGGTTTCAACTCCGTCGAGAGTCTCCACTCTGATGGTACCTTGCGGGGTAATTTCACATACTCTATACGGTCCCTTACCAGCATATTTGAGCTTCTTCTTTTTGTTTCGCACTCCATACATCAGGACTTTATCCCCAACCTTGATGTCCTTGTCTTTTAGGTGGCGATCAAACCATTTTTTCCTTCTATCCTTCTCCACAAGGGCATTGTACATAGCCAATTGTCTTTCTTCGTTTAGCCGCTCAAGGATATACAGACGCTCTGCTAAGGGATTACCATCCCAACCCTCTTGAGTAGCAACACGAAGACTAGGAATGACAAATTTCCATGGCATGACTGCTTCTTGGCCATATACCATTTTGAATGGTGTGTAATTAATAGCCACTTTGTACGCAGTACGATAGGCCCATAAAACTGTCGTAAGCTTTAGATCCCAATCTGTGCGATGAGCTTCAACTGTCTTTGTCAAAATAGAGATTAAGGTTTTGTTGGTGCTCTCGGCTTGGCCATTCGCTTGCGGATAGTAAGGAGTAGATTTATGATGGGATATCATGAAATTTGTTGTGAGCTCCTTAATCACTTCATTTATAAAATGCGTACCATTGTCACTCACAAGTTCAAAAGGACAACCGAAGCGTGTGATTATATTTTCAAAGAGGAACTTGGCTGTTGTCCTTGCATCTGCCTTACGTGTCGCTTTCGCTTCAGCCCATTTGGTCATATAGTCAGTGGCCACAATAATATAGCGAGATTGTGTGTTTCGGGCCGCTGGGCTAATTGGACCTACAAAGTCTAAACCCCACTTTTCAAATGGTTGGTTTACTTTGATTGGATGTAGGGGCATCTGATCTTTTTGCTGGGGTTTCTTGTATCATTGGCATTCATCGCAACCCTTCACAAAGAGTGATGCATCTTGGAACATAGTGGGCCACCAATACCCCGATTGTAAGATCTTTCGCGTAGTTAAGTCTCCTGAGAAGTGACCACCGGCTACACCCATATGTGCCTCTTGCAAAATGTATAGATACTCATCCTCTCGGGCACAACGCCTAAGAACGTCATCCTTTCCTCTTTTATAAAGAGTCCCGGCTATCAGGCAATAGGGTTCGCATTCTTTGATCAGCTTTCAAGCTAAATCTTTACGAAGCTCCTTGGGTGGAAAGTCATTAACCAAAAAGTTAACAATCTTCTCACTCCATTCAGGCATTGTCTCCACCATGAACAGGGAAGTGTCAGGTAAGTCATCATCAACCCCTGTAGGAGCCTCACCATTAGGTATGCGAGACAAATGATCAGCCATAACATGTTTTTTGCTAGGTCTCACAACAACAGTGAAATCAAACTCAAGAAGAATCAATAGCCATTGTGTAATTCTTCCTGTGGAGCATGGTTTGTTTACCAGATACAACAATGCTTGATGATCCACATAGAAAACAAACTTGGTGGCAAGGAGGTAATAACAAAATTTCCTGACTGCATATATCATTGCCAACCCTTCTCGCTTCGTAGTGGTGTAGTTCATCTCAACATCGTTCAACTGGCGACTCGCAAAGCTAATGGGGTAGTCTAGCTTGTGTTCTCCAGGTTGAGTTAACACACACCCACCAATAGCAAAGTTTGATGCATCAATATGCACATGGAAGAGTAAATTCTAGTTAGGCATTCTCAAGATTGGAGCACTCGCCAAGGCCTTCTTTAATAGCTCATAGGCACGGTCACATTCTTTGGTCCAAATAAACTCAATGAGAAGCTTATACAATGGTCAAGCTATCTCGACGAAGAATAGAATAAACCTTCGATAATAACCAACGTGGCCCATAAAGCGTTGGACTCCCTTATAGTTGGTGGGTGGGGGTAATTCTAGAATGACCTTGATTTTACTCTCATCAGTGGAAATCCCATTTTTGGACACTATATGCCCTAAGATAACTCCGTGTTTAACCCAGAATTGGCATTTGAAAGGATTCAATGAAATGCGATATAATCTACACCTTTCAAATATTTTTCGTAAACACATCAAGTGCTCGTCCCAAGAGGAATGAACACAAAGATCATCTAAGAAAGCTTCATAGAAGTCCCTTAGATATTCCTTAAAGGCCGTGTTTATCAATCGCTGGAATGTTGCAGGTGCATTGGTCAAGCCAAAAGCCATGACGCGAAAGGCAAACACTCCAAACTCTGTGATAAATGCTATTTTAGCTTGGTCCTCGACTGCAATTGTGATCTGATTGTAACCCGAGTACCCATCTAAAAAGCTATATGCCTCCTTGCCTGCCACTCTTTCAAGCACATGTTCAGAATATGGCAAGGGGTAATGATCCCTTCTGGTGGCTGCATTAACCTTTTTGAGATCAATGCACACTCTGAGTTTCCCATTCTTCTTTGGTACGATGACTATCGGAGAAACCCATTCTGAGTGCTCAATAGGGTATATGAATCCACATTTTACAAGCTTTTTAATTTCCTCTTGTACAATCTTTGCGTACTTAGGATTCATTGGGTAGGGACGTTGCTGGACTGGTTTAGCAGTGCTAATCATTGGAATCGTGTGTTGCACCACCGAGGGTGGAACACCCTTCATATCATGATATGTCCAAGCAAATATGTCCATGAATTCTTTAAGAAGCTTCTTAAGTACAGCTTTCTCTGACTGGGTGAGGTCTTGAGCAATAAAAACTGGTTTAGACTCCTCACAACACCATATTGGGGAATATGGAAATTTCCCAGTAGTTTGGGACACGTGGTCAAATCTTTGGATTAATCATAACTTGAACACCATTACTCCAAATTGAGCGCTCTATAGCTCACTAGATTCCATTTTCCAAGCGCTTTCCAATGATAGGTCACATGATATGGTTTTGAGAAGCTTATAGGCATGTTATCCAGGTCCCACCTTTTTAGTATTCAAAAAATGGGAGTTGGGAAATTTCCAAACTCACGAATATAGTGTTTCACCTGGATCTGCTAAGTCTATCTCCTTAACTACCGCAGGGCCATCGTAGACACCGCTACTCCCATTGGTAGGCGTTCGTTGGGCTTTTGTGTAGACCACTTTATGTTCCCCTCTGTGGTGAATGATTTGAAAGGCTCGGGTGCGGGGTGTAAGTCTACTGGTTCTTGTTGTGGCAGGCTTTTTTCTTTCAATTCCGCCTCCTTTTGTTGCTGAGCTAACTCTTTTGGTTTTGCCGCCTTCTTACAGTACGACTTAGTTTCGGCTTCTCTTCGATTTCTAATTGGGCGACGTCATGAGGTTGCGGAATACACCACATGACACTTTGGAGGTATTGTCCAATTATCTGCTAACTTCCGATGAGCGTCAATAGCTCCTACATAACTAAGCCATTCTGCGGTGGATCTCTCCTTGTTTATTGCAGTGCATACATTAGCTCGATAGCGTTGGCGCTTATGTCTCGTTTTCTTCTTACCAAGTTTTTGATTTTTGTTTCTGTCAGATTCGAACTCACTTGGTCGATTTTCACTTGTGTCCCTCTCACTTTCGGATGAACTGCAGGAGGTCACCGTCCTAGGCCTTGAGCACATTGCTTCCACATTTGGGTGAATATTTGATTCATCCCCCCCATCAGGCTCAGGGTCAGTTTCTTCTTGAGATTCATACTCAGAGTTGCATTGGTCAGAGTCTTCGCTGCTTTCAGTGTCAGTGGAGTTTGCCACTTTCTTGGAGTCAAGTGCATAACACTTATCATGTTTATTGGCACTAACGGTGGTATATCTTGCCCCTCAGGTGTTACCCAACTTGTGCCTCTATTTTCCCATGTGTCTATGGTTGCCGCTATGTGTACCCAATCCACGTTATCCAACTCAATCATACCCGGTAGGACATCCATATAAGGAGAATCTTTCACATCATCAGTCTCTTTTTTGCATGTATAGCAATACCTTAATGGGGCGGAGTGAATAGTGGTATCCGATCGATTATCAATGATAACCTTGCTCCTAAAGGATGTGCACGACCATTCTCAAGATCAACAGAGTCCTGGAATTGTAGGTAGACATGGTTTTTTGACCAATCATGCACCATTTGTGCTTCCCTCATGAAAGGACATCCTAAGATCATTTGATATGACATAGGATGCTTGGAGAAATCCATTACAATGAAGGTATGTTTTACCTTGTATCCCAGGACCTTGATCTTAAGGTCCCTTAACATTCTAATAGGTTTAGCTATGGTTCCGTTTGCCATCTTAACCACTATGTTTGTGACTTCAAGGTGAGGTCTTCCCATAGATTCCCAACAGTTTTTAGTCACAATGCTCATGCCAGCACCACCATCAAGGATTCCCTTTAGAGTTAATCCCTTGGTAGTAATGGGGAGGGTTGCATTAGATTCGTCCCCTTCAAAGTACTGTCCCAACTTGTTAACAGGTATTTCCACCACGACCGAGTTTTCATCTAGGTTGGGTTGTAGATCCCAATGTTCCTCCTCATCTTGAAGCGTGTCGGGTCTATCCATATTTGCAAATTGTGGTAGCTTGCCTTTAGTTCTCCATTGAGAAATGCCCGAAGAGCTAAGAATAGCTCAGGATCTCCGTATAACTTGGAGATGATCATGGTTCTGATTTCTGAGGACATGAAATCCATTAACTTGGACACATTCAATGGTACTTTTCAAGATATCGCCCCTTGACTAGGGACTGGCGAAGATGGAACCACTTCCTCTTCGATGGGGTCAGGCATTCCCTCACTAAACATTCTTTCAAGCAAAAAGGGTGTTTGCCCACTTCCTGATATCCTATCCTCACTTTCTTCCCGAATGATACTAGGTATCGCTAACGGTTTATAGTTCCTGTGAGGCTTGCATAGGAAACACTGTGTCTGGAATTTTGATTTTTCTCAGGTTTGGCTCCAGTTCTCTTTGTGTTTCTTCCACCAAACCCCTTAAGTGTTGCACTTGTTCAATCTCCTCAACTGGGTTTGGGTAAGTTCCAATCTTTTTCTTGAGGGTTTTTGGCTCACGTGGCTTGTCTTGGGGAGTCTCAGTCAGTTTGGGTGGTCGAGAGGGCATTAACTGACTTGGTTGTGGGGCTGAGGAAGTTTCCTTTTGTTTCCCCTGATTTATGTGTTCGCTTGATTCTCCTTCGTTGAGCTCCCGAGTGGGATCCTCCCTTAAGGTAGTGGCTTTGGTCCCCATGGTTTCTATTGAATCAGAATCATCTTCAGGATCATTCATATACACGGGGTCGTCTCCTATCCCTATGTTAGTCTTTGAACTAGGCTTGGAGCTCATGGCATTAAGCGATCTCTTCCGCCGCGTTTTCTTTTTCTTTGCTTGAGCAATTGATGCAGTATCCCTCTCCTCGTGCAAGCCTTATTAGAGATTTTATTATCTTAATTAGTTGCTACATTAGCATATTAATTAGTCACCTTTCTCTTCTTCTCTAATTTCTCTTCCTTGTCACTCTAAGTATCCGTATGATGTTAATTGCTTGGTGATTGAACGAGAGATATTACTTATCAAAGAGAGAAAGAGAGAGACATTATTCTTTGTGTGGCCCAAGAAACAACAAACCAATCCTGACATTCTCATCTAGAGATAAGTAATATAGCTCTCTAAGCTCCACAACATTGACATGTAGCAAATCTAGCAATGACTCTTAGACCAGTCCCTTCTCTCAATAGCAGTGTGTATGCCCAATAACAATAGCAAGCCGCTTTGTAGCAAGTGCACCCTGTTCCTCTCAGTCTTCCTATTCTCTACGACCACATTCAAGCTATAGTAGAGAGGAACCGCAATAGCAACACCTCCTACTAGCTCAACAACACCACTGTGTTGCTCTACGTAAACACACAACATCATGTAAGGTGGGCTTCCAAGGGGGGGGAGGGGGGGCTCTTGTGTAGTAATCAAGTTGCTCCGAAGAGCTCATACCTCCCCTTTGACATGGCAGCAAGCTTTCCTATAAATTGGCTCTTTTTCATGAGGTTTAAAGAGTGAGAATATTAATGTTCTTAGAGGGACTTCAAAGATTTAGCATAAAGAAACGTGCTCATGTGGTACCTATTCAAATGTATAAGAATGTGTATGTAAAAAGCACTCTCCTCACCAAGACGTACTTCCAACAAGAATCAAATTTAGG
Source organism: Cibotium barometz (assembly GCF_041138505.1). Lineage (NCBI taxonomy): Eukaryota > Viridiplantae > Streptophyta > Polypodiopsida > Cyatheales > Cibotiaceae > Cibotium > Cibotium barometz. The sequence continues at coordinate 6,235,517 of NC_141097.1, read as the reverse complement.
ATATTCATTGGTGCAATCTACATCAACATTGGGCTTCTTCAGCGTTTCATCATCGTCTCGCGGGGTTGACGAAATATGTTCGGCATCGCCGTAGTCGGAAGAGTTGAACCGATTTGTTCACTGTAATGGTGATGATAGGGGGCTCTCTATGATGGGGAGTGTTTGCACCCATGTTGAGATGCAATATGCATGTGCTTTTGAGAGACGAGGTGCAACATTGCCTATAGTTGATACATGTGTTTGATCAAGTAGACCATCTTGACCAAGTGTGTTTGAGGTATAGGGTCTTAGAGGGAGTGGAGTTTAGGAATGCATCCCCGAGGGACAGGGCGTTAGAAATTATGGGTGCACATTAAATACAGACTATTTTAAGATAGCACCTAGATTGCTCTTACTATGTTTGTTCCACCTTTTTAATGAAAAAATTTAGCATTGTTTGGTTGCCAATAATTGAATTGTGGTTTTTTAAAAGATATGTAGAAACCTAATGCACATTAACAAGGGGGACCATGCAGCTTTGATTAGCTAGCCAAAACTGAAGACAACCAAAAGTGCACTTGGTAACTTTCATTTGAGTTAATGCAATGGTAAATCTCTATGTTGGGTCAAAAGAAGCCAGTTTGGGCTAAGTTAAGGTCGTTCATGCTCCCCATGTTAGCATACTACATAAATAATACTATGCTTTATCACAAATACTACTATGCTTTCTTTTTTACACCATGTTTAAACGTGTGTATAAATTGTACTCGATATAGCGTGAGTGTGTTTTAATATTTGGTGTAGGTAGTAGTAGCCTAAAGAATGTAATAGGGCTAGGCGTTTGTTAATGAAAAGCATGCAATCAAACTCTTCTAACCAAGACATGCAAAACCTTGGTATATTGTGTCATATCTCTCTATAGAAAACCTAATTACGTTAAGTGGTGAACTTCCAATGTTGTGTGTCTCTCTTTATTGTCGTGTGAGTGCATAGTGGAGCGAGATAGAGAAGCTGCATATCTCCCTAGCTATGCGGGTATACTACCCTAAAGCAAATCTCGTGTGACACCACTGTGTCACCACTTCGTAATGGTGGGGAAACCAAGTTTTCTCTACAGTGTTCATCTCATTTTTTTAAAATCATTTTTATTACAGCATAGCTTTAGATTTATACTCGTGTTATGATCCTCAAAGTTCGAAAAAATATTGAGGTATTTGCGTGGCTTTATCCAACAAAGTTGCTTCACCTAGGGTTTTGTTGAAAAGGTTTATCAAATACTACTATGCTCTCTTTTTTTGAACATGCATATATGAATATTATTTTTACACATTGAGCTTATCTTTCAAATCTTATGATCATTTATCAATAAGCAATGCCATTATTCTTGAGCTTATCTTTCAAAGCATCTTATCATTGTCAATTAGCAATTATCCTTAGTGTTTTGAGATTAGTTATCTTCTCATTTTCATATCATCTAAAGTAAACCTAGAGGGAGTGGAGTTTAGGAATGCATCCCCGAGAGGACAGGGCATTAGAAATTATTGGTGTGCATTTTGTGAAGACGTGTCATTCTCCCATGTGTGAAGATATCTTATGGAATGTGAGGAGCACGAGAACAGCATGTCCCCCCCTGTCTCCTCCCACAAGATATTATGGAATTCTTCAAGTAAGTGCAAGTTGCAACCTTAGCGCTACAAGGGCACTCTCATAGGTTGTTAAAAAAGAACCTTAGAAGAAATGTCCCATAATAGGTTGGCGTGTAGGCACCTACAAAAGGTCGTTCATGTGCACCTTGGAAGCATACTTACCTAGGCGGGGTCGATCGGTGATCAGAAAGGCCGATGGCCTAGGGTCGGCCCCTCCATTGCACTGCCGGATGGGCTACACCCTACGTCAGGGTTCGGGAAAAGTCGAGTTCGCTTCAACCTTGGGCCAGTTCAAATTATGCAAATACTTGTTCATCTAGAGTCGGGGAGGAAGTGGTAATTTGTTAAAAAATTCCATAAAAAGGATTGAAACCTCGTGGAGCTTTTTCGAAAGGGATTCCGACCGGTTCACACTAGCACTAGGAGGATTAATTTATATAGTATATAATATATAGATTATACAATATAGTATATAATATATATTATACTATACTTAATATTAGTATATAGTATATAATTTATTATGGTGGATTTAAAGAGAGGTAAGGGGAGAGAGAGGCCCGAGGGGGTTTTGGGGACTTGGAAGTTGGGTGCATGGGTAGGGAATTGGGATAAGGTTGGGGATGGGCAGTTGAGCGCTATGTGCCATGTGGCTTCACCTCGACATCACGCAGCCAACGAGAACCTTGGAGTTTGTACTGCCTGCATGAAAACTGCCACACCCACACCTTGTGCTCAAATGTTGCCTCATGCTTCTATTTCCCATCAGCACAACACTAGTTCTCTCCCTCTCGACAGCACGAAACCTACGGCCGTTTGCTATTGATTGTGCTTCTCAATTGAGAAGAGTTGTCGTCCTCTTTCTTCTGCCTGTGTGTGCACTATGCGGCGACAATGGCTTCGAAGCGACGAAACCTGCTTGCCATCGCTTGCATCAAAAGCAACACTAAACCTTAACTAGGGTTTTTATCTCTCCCTTGCCCACCGCCGCCGGCTCGTGAAGAGGTAATCTTCTTCTCTCTCCCTGGTTTTTGCTTTTTTGTGAACATTTGCATGGTTTTTATTCTCTGTCTCTATCCGAGGTCAGAGGCTATGGCGGCCTCTGTCTTATTTATTTTCTGGCCCTGTCGATTTCCCTTTTTTTACTTCTTCTTCCTGGCGTTAGAGTTGTACTTGCCATAGCCTGTAGCTTCATAATCAAAATCCAAGGAATCAACCTGGAAAGACTAGGAAAACTAGGTTTTTCTTGCGATTACCTGTGCTTTTGAACTTTTGCTTTTTTTTTCCCTTGTTCATCCTACGGCTATGGCGGCCTCTGTGTTTCCCCTTCCACTAAATTAAACTCCGTAAAAGGTTCACGTCTTGTAGGGCATTGCCTGCAATAGGGGCCTCATGAGAGAGGCCCTCTTTCCCGCCCTGGCAAGCGAGGAAATTTTACAGCTTTAGAGACGTCCAATTTCAGCTACTTTTACAAGGCACTCACGAGGTTTCAATCCTTTTCATGGAATTTTTGAACAAATTACCACTTCCTCCCCGACTCTAGTATTTGCACAATCTGAACCGGCCCAAGGTTGAAGCGAACCGGACTTTTCCCGAACCTTGGCAGGCATACCTAAAGGCTTGTGTGTGTGTGTGTGTGTGTGTGTGTGTGTTTGTTTGTGCGCGCGCGCATGCGAGGTTCTTATTCTTTGTATTATCAAATTGTAGAAAAGGTGTCTATTTTGAGGTAAGGTTTATGCTTCATCATGGCACCTAAATCAAAAGATTAAAGACAAGGTACACTTCTTACTTGGGCTAGCATTGATGTAACTAACATTTCTAAAAAGGCTAAAAAGGTTGTTGAGAATGAATCTGGTCCATCATTAGCTTGTGTGAGTGTTGCTAATGTTACTGATGAAGCCTTGAAGTGTATGTCTCTTGAAGAGAGGGCCGAGTATGATCAAAAAAATGAAAGGCGTGCACTCTTTCAAAAATAATGGCTAGATGATTATAAGTGGCTCGAGTATGATGATAAGGAGGTGAAATTATTTTGCAAATTTTGCTTAAAGTATCCTCATCCACATTCTGCGTATTCCAAAGGTGGATCGATAAACTTCAAGGTAAGTAATTTTAAGTCTTATGCACAAACTAATTGTCATAAGGTAAGTAATTTTCAAGGTAAGTAATTTTAAGTCTCATGCACAAACTAATTGTCATAAGGTAAGTAATTTTAAGTCTCATGCACAAACTAATTGTCATAAGGCAGCTATGAATGCCGTGCTTATTGAGAATAAAGATTGCATTCAAAATAGTATGCAAAACATAGTAGAGATAAAAGATCAAGCTTTATTATGTTTATTTAGAGGTGCATATCTCATTGCAAAGAGAAACATGGCATTTGCAGATTTTCCTCATATCATAAAATATGTGCAAGATTGTCATGCTCCATACACTACTACTCTATATAATGATGATAAAGCATGTGCTGAGATGATATTTTGTATGGCAAAGTGTCTTATGGATTTTACCATAAAGAAGGTTGCAGCTAGTCTATGGTTTGGAGTTTTAATTGATGTGTCTAATGATGTCTCTCGACATGGTCATATGGTCATTTATCTTTGCATTCCAAAATGAGCTTCTATGGAATTGTGCGTGTTCATGATGGTACTGCTAAATCTATTTATGAGGCGATTCTTGAAGAGCTCAAGAAAATGAACCTTGATTTTTCTAAATTTGTTGCTTTTGGGTCTGATGGATGTGCTACAATGGTAGGAAAAGATAATGGAGTTCAAGCATTGCTTAAAAAACATGTGGATCCTTTCTTGACTTTGATACATTGTGTAGCGCATCGTGCTGCTTTAGCAGTATCAAATGTGGCCAAAGAGATGGAGTATTGCAAAAAGCTTGACAAACTAGTCAATGCTATTGCAAGCTACTTCAATGGAAGTTCCAGGAGATTAGAGGGCCTTGAAATCATGCAAGCTGATCTTCCATGCCCTATTCTTCGATTAGAACACACATTTGATATTAGATGGCTAAGCAAGTATCGAGCGGTAAGTAGAGTTGTGAAATCTTTGGATTCTATTCTTACCATTACAAAGATTGAGGCCCCTCATATTTACCGTGATTTATCAAATTTTGAGTGTCTTTATTGCTTGCACTTTATGGCTAACATTTTAAGAGGATTAGCTACTTTGAGTCAAATGTTCCAAAAGAAATTTGTTGATGTCACTACTGTTGAAAGTACACAATGAGATTGCTTGCATCAAACAATATTATGTGGATGCCCCAGATGTTGATATAAATGCTTATACATATGGAGTGAATGGATATGCTTTACTTCCAGAGTATGGTCCGTCCTGAAAAAGGATATTTATATGGTTTGAGAAATGCTTTGCGTGGTAATAGAATGTATGATCATGATTTGACTCGTGATTTGTTTGGGGAAGATTTGAACAGAGCATTGGATTTTCAAATATCTTTTGCAAATGTTGTGATTGGAAATTTAACTTCTAGGTTTGATGACAACTTTGGGTTGAGTTGTATGAAGGTGTTGGTGCTTGCACAACATCCATTGTTAGAAAGGCCTTTGAAAACCTATGGCATCAACAAGGTCGATCGAATATGTAAGTTCTATGGTTCCTCTAAAAAGCTTCATGCGCAAGATTTTAATGCAGTGATCAATCTTGAGCAGTTCAAAAAGTATACAAAGTTCAAGCATCAAGCATCAAGCATCAAGCATCAAGGGATTGGGTGAGGTATAGTCTCCCAGAGGTAACTTCATCTATTGCATGCAATGATTTGTGGAAAGATGCATTCCCCAATGTATTATCTATTTGTCAAGTTACCCTTGTACAATGTTCCAGTATTGCAATTTGTGAAAGAGGCTTTAGTGCATGTACTATGATAAAAGACAAGCTAAGAAATCGTCTAGAGATAAAAAGTTTAGATGCTTTAATGAAATTGTATGTTGAAGGTCCTGAGGACTTGAGTGATTCAGAGTTTGCTGATAGTATAGCCTTGTGGGCTAGCAAAGCTCATCGACATTTATTCACAGCTAATGGTATTTGCTCATTGGTCTTGCAATAAAGTTTGTAAGACATGGGTTTTATGCTGATTTTTTGCTTTGTAAACAACTAATGGCCGATGATGAGATATGGAAGTAGTTGTGGATCCTAAGCTCACATGTACTTAGCATTTTTTCTTTCTTTTTTTAGGTTTTTTTATACATATGCTTAGCTTTTTTCATCTTTTATTGTTTAGAGTTCTTTTTAGCTTTTGACAGTTAAGTTGTTACTAGTTAGTGTTTATTTAATTTTATGAGTTGTGCTTTGTACTATTTTTTAGTTTTCTTACTTGTATGTAATTTTTTTCATGTTTTTTCTTTCTTTCTTTCTAATGCTTTATATTTTATTATTATGTACTTCTTTTAACATGCTTGTCTAATTGTTTAGCTCAGCTTTTGTCATCAGGCGCCTGCTTCTGAAGGGCTAGGCAGCCTGTATGGACTTCCCCATACATACCCTATAGCCATATAAAGGCTGTAAGCTCCTAGAAATAGCCTTATCTTTGCCCTAGGGCTGTCTTACAACCCCTCCATGGCTGGTGGGTCTAGCCTAGGCCTTACTGGCCCACATGGGGATGGTTTCACACCCTTCCCATGCCCATACTAAGCTTCGGGGTAGCCCTATGGGCTGGCCCACATGGGGATGGTTTCACACCCTTCCCATGCCCATACTAAGCTTTGGGGTAGCCCTATGGGCTGGCCCCTTGTCCTAAACATAATCTACTCAGCGATCTGGCATCCGGTACCATACTAGATACACAGAACCACTGACATCATTCTAGAGGGAGACTCACAGCGTAGACTGGCAGTGTTTCATGTGCAGGAGGACAGTGCACACCTGACCTTGGACTCATGTGTAGGACAATGCACACCTGACCTCAGATGACTGAGATGGATCCTTGGGTGGCTGACTCGGCTCACATGGGACCAGTTCAACATCCCAGGTCCTGCACCTTCTGTACAGAAATGTCTACGTGGCATCCAAATGCAGGATGCACGTGACAGACCCATTGGATGGCAATGATGCCAAAACAAGATTTATATATGAGAGGCAACGATGCCAGATGACCCATTGGACAGCAACGATGCCAGATATATTGGACTTCGCAGTCGGGCGGTCATTTTACGACCAGACGACCCAGATGACTGTATTGGATTTCGCAGTCGGGCGGTCATTGCGACCAGATGGCCTAGAGGATTGTATTGGATTTCGCAGTCGGGCGGTCATTGCGACCAGATGGCCTAGAGGATTGTATTGGATTTCGTAGTCGGGTGATCATTCAACCAGATGGCCTAGAGGACTATATTGGATTTCGCAGTCGAGCGGTCATTGCGAGCGACGACCAGATGGCCCAGATGACTGTATTGGATCTCATAGTCGGGCAGCCAATGTGAACAGATGTCCCAGATGAACTCTTAGGTGGTCCTAGTGACCAGATGGCCTTGAGGATAGTCTGAGCGGTCCTAGTGGCCAGATGGTTCAGCACAGTTTTGATGAAACCAGACAAGACAATCCATGAACAGGAGGATCATTACTTGTGCATTGCATACTGATGTATGTTTGAATTTCTTTAACTTTGTGTGATGTCTTTGATGTATGGACAATGCTTGGATTTATGGCATGTGATAGTCCACTAGGCTCCATCCTAGCCAGTACTTGGCGTACCTAAAAGACGCGAATGATGCATACTTGTTTGTTGACTAGCTTATGTCTAGATTTTACAGAAGTTGAGAATGCATTTATTTTATCTAACACATGTGATTGGCCATGACGAAGTACCATCAAGAACAAAGCTATTGGTCAAAGAAATGTTGGAATTAGGGTTGCAAGAAAGCACACAAAGCTTGGAATTAGGGTTGCAGGAAAGCACACAAAGCTTGGAGAAGAAGAAGAAAGAATGCACACAACACATAGTGTATTAGATTGTGTCAATGTACAAAAGATAAGTTAGCCCTAGAATAATGGGCGTATATACAAGCGGGGGGGAAAAAACCTCCTAAAGAGGGAAAAAGTGCCCCGGCAGTCCTAAGTATGTTCACACACATCACTGCTTATATATACGGCAACAAATCCCCCCTGGGAGTGATGGTGTGAACGAGAGCTAGCACTCATGTATAGGTATCATGTAAATCTGGCGGCAACGATCCCCCCTTGGGATAAAACAACCCAAGATGTATGGTGCCACTCAAGTAGCGAAAGATGCATTTAATTGCCTTCCAATGCTGAGACCCTGGGCTATGCATAAACCTGCTCACCTTTGAGACTGCAAACTGAATGTCCGGCCTCGTAATGTATACATAAATGAGGCAACCAACAGCTATCTGATAGAGTGTGACATCAAAGTGATCTCCAGCATCATGAAGACTCAACTTCAAACCTGTCTCCATTGGAGTAGCAATAGGCTTGCAGTCTTCAAGGCCAAATCTCCGCAACAACAATGTATCAATATACTTTGTCTGACACAAAGCAATACCTCCATCACACTGCTTAAATTGTATCCCCAAATAATGATGCAAATGTCCCAAATCTGACATCTCAAAAGAGGCATTCAAATCAGCCTTAAAATCAGCAATATGATTCTCATTTGGTCCTGTGAGTAGCATGTCATCCACATGTTTAACATACAAAGTGCTTTCTGTTGGACTATTCTGAAAACCATGTGCAGTCAAATATGCATGTATCTTTTCATACCAAGCTCGTGGAGCTTGCTTTAAACCATATAAAGCCTTTTTCAACCTGCACACTTTGTTTTCCTACCCTCTTTGAACAAAACCACGAGGCTGCGATACTACATACACCTCCTCATGCAAATCTCCATTCAAGAACGCAGCAGTCTTTATGTCCAACTGATGTACATTCCAACCATTATGAGCTGCCAATGCACAAATGCTACGAATGGTAGTCATACAACAAGTGGGAGCAAAGGTCTCATCAAAATCAATGCCCTTTTCTTGAGTATAACCCTTTGCAACAAGTCTAGCCTTATAGTGATCAACACTGCCATCTGGCTTTCATTTCAACTTAAAAATCCACTTACATCCAATGACCTTTTTACCAATAGGCAAATCACACAAAGACCATGTACCATTCTTCATTATAGCATCATATTCACTTTGCATTGCAGCCAACCAATTTTCTGATTTTTGTGCCTCATCAAATGAAAGAGGTTCTTCCTCTTCACACATACTAGACACAGTCAAAGCATAACAATCTGATGCATAAGAGGCATGCTGAAAACCTGAACGAGTACGACTAGACATAGGTGTATCAATTTTACTATCACGCAAGGTTTGCATAAGAGGCATGCTGAAAACCTGAACGAGTACGACTAGACATAGGTGCATCAATTTTACTATCACGCAAGGTTTGCACCAGTCATTTAGGCATACCTCTAGCCTGCTCATTTTCAGCCCTATCCTCATAAATTACATCCTGTAAATCTGCATCAGAAATAGGCTGATCTATGATGTCGTTTGAAATTTGCATTGGCTGAATATTTGCCTCATTAGGACTTACATTTGAATTCCCACCTGTAAACAGAGGCAATAATGTATCAAATACATCCCGTGAGCTCACACCTGTCTCTTTGGTACATGATAACAAAGGCTGCACAGCATCTTCCACAAAAACAACATCTCGACTAATCAAGATACGCTTTGACTGCGGATGATACAATCTGTAACCCTTGCTCTAAGCACTGTAACCAACAAAAATGCATTTGACAGCCTTATCATCCAATTTTTTACGTTGTTGCATATACACTAAAGGTATGGAGTAACAGACTACAGGGCCTTAGTGGGACACCTGTTGAGTACATATGCAGCACACATGACAGCCTCAAGCCAAAACGCATGTGGCAAAGCTTGGCTCTTGACCATACATCGTGCCATCTCCATAAGTGACATGTTTTTCCTCTCAGCAACACCATTTTGCTGAGGGGTATACAGCACTGTACATTGGTGTTTTATCCCATGACCAGCCAGAAATGCATCAAACTCTTTAGACATGTACTCCCCCCCTCGATCAGAACGGAGGGTGCCCACAGTACAATTGGATACATTTTCAACCATAAGCAAAAACTGTTTGAAGCACAAAAACACTTCGGACTTTGCCTTTAGTGGATATACCCATGCATGCCTTGAGTAATCATCAATGAAAGTCACGAAGGACAAGTGTTTACCAAATGACGAAGTTTGCATAGGCCCACATACATCACTATGTACAAGTTTTGCAATTTGCGAGTGGCCTGCATAGAACCATCCTTTGGAAACGCAGAACGCTGCATTTTGCCCAAAATACAGCCTTCACAAACATGTTTCAATGGTGCCTCAAGAGGGGGCAATGAAGCAACCATATCAAATTTCTGCAAACGCAGCAAACTAGCAAAGTTCAGATGACCAAAACGAGCATGCCATAGTTTTGCATTTGAAACTGCCTTTTCATCAAAAATTGCATTTGCTGAATCTTCCACACACTTGTCATAAGAATTGAGCCTATACAGCCCATGAAACAAGGTGCCAGATGCAATAATCATATCACCAGAAGTCAAATCATGAACAGTATATCTGTCATCCACCAAATTAACTCTACAAGTCCAAGTCTAGCAAAGTGCAGAGACAGACAATAGATTCTTCTTTATCCCTGGCACATACAAAGCATCTGAAAGTGTGAAAACGCTACCATTTGCAGCAGTAAGCATAATTTTACCAACGCCCTTTACTGGGTAAGAAGTATTATTGGCACATGTGACAGTATTCCCATTAGAGACAGCCTCAAGACAAGTGAACATATCATGATGCGAGGTAATGTGCTTTGTAGCACCACTGTCAAAATACCATACATCAGAGTCAACAGAAACTGCCAAACATGCATCATGTACAGAAGGATCATACTGGCAATACACGCTAAACGTCCATTCTGTATCATCCTGCGGAACATTTGCAGAATCTTCATTTGTAGAAGCATCCGCTATTGTGGCTGCATTTGACTCTTTCTTCTTTGCCTCTTTAGCCTTTAACTTGGGACTGCCTTACCACTTCTTCTCTGTTGAGCAGCAACAAATGCCTAATCAACTGCATGCTGCCTAGCCTTGTCGCTTCTTGCAAGAGCTTGTTGACTAAAGTATCATACTTGACAACATCAGCAGGTCTGTCCTTTTAGTAACAAGTCTCCACGTGGAAGCAAAAGTTTGATATGACTTAGGTAAAGCATCAAGAGAACAGTCTCTGCACAAGAGAATGATCAGGAATAATCTCACCTACAGAAATCAACTGTTCCTTGAGATCTTTAATCTCAGCAAAAAAACATTCATGTCATCATCTTCCTACATAATCTTCGATTCTAGCTCTTTACGCAGGTAAGAGATTTTTGCCTCGTTATGCCCTGCATACAAACCAGCTAGAATATCCCAAGCTTGTTTTGCTGTTTTAGCTGAACGAATATGTGGGGTGATGTTACGTTTGATAGAAAGTGCAATCAAGGCATGAGCCTGCGCATCTTTGCCATCCCAACGAGCTTGTTCAGCAGTGGGTAAAATAGCAGCAACAGTAGAGCTGCTAGAACCTGCAACATCCTCAACAGATCCTACATCCACAGAACCTGGACGTACATCCATACCCTGCACAATGTTCCACACTCCTTTTGTAACCAAAACATGCTGCATCATGTATGCCCAAAGTGGGTAGTTGCTATCTCCATCCAGTTTGTCATCAGCAGAGACAACATGCGAAATACATCATTGTTGTTATCAGCCTTTCAGGATTGATCGACCATACCCTATATGTGTTCATATCATCACTCCAGGGGGGATTTGTAGCATTATATGGTAGTGATGTGTGTGAACACACTTAGGATGCCGGGGTACTTTTTTTCTCTAGGAGGTTTTTTCCCCCATGCGTATGTACACCCTCTTATCTACTCACTTTGGGGTGTGTACTTATCTTTTGTATCTGGCACACATTTGTTCTAGTGAGTTTGTGTGCTCTCAAGCTTCTCTATCTTGTGTGTGTGCATTTTTATAACCCTAACCCTAATTCCAATAGGCTTGGGAATTCCCAACATCATGGATTTTGCGGATCGAATGGCAGCTAAATGGATAGTCTGAAGTTTCTTATCACCTCAAGAAGATTTGGCCATCCTGCTCAAAAGAAATGTGGAACTATACAGTATTGCACGCTTCCCCGAGTGGAAGAAACTCCCAAAGCTGATGATTTTATTTAGTACAGTCAAAATAAAACCGTAGGGCGGCCCTCTGCTGATCCAAGTAATGTGATGATCGTGGAATAGATGTAAACCAAAAATTCAATTGCATAGCAGAATATAGAAAACATAGCAAAATTCAATTGCATAGCAGAATATAGAAAACATGTACATGTTTTACATCTGGATTCAGTTTGGTTCTCTACTGCTGTTAATGAAAAATAGCCATGCAAAACAATATAAACATGCATTTAAACTCCACAAAAAGGGGATCCAAACTTGGGAGGATGTGTGGTGCAGTGTCATGGGTAGCTAGAAATCGGATCGAGATCTATGCACAATGTATAGATTGTCTGCAGGCCACTGACTAAAACTGATGCAAAAGCTACCTGTAATGAAGCAAAGACTGAACAGAAAACAACTCATGCTATGTAGCACGGTCCATAATAGAATATGTATGCCTGTTTTGCAGAAAACTGCACTGTCAAAATTTCTGCAGAAAATGGCGAAAACACTTGTGCAGAACTTGTAATGCAAAAACGGAGCACGAAACGACCTAAGATGCAATTTCTGAGAACAGAAAGGCCTATAGGCTTATCTATAGAGTATAGGGACCTAAAAGCACTCGTGAAAGCTCACCTCAATCGAAGAACGTGAGTCGGAGGGTGCTGGCGGCGTAGCCCTGGGAGCCGATGCCTGCTCTAATACCAATTGTTGGAATTAGGGCTGCAGGAAAGCACACAAAGCTTGGAGAAGAAGAAGCAAGAATGCACACAACACACAGTGTATTAGATTGTGTCAATGTACAAAAGATAAGTTAGCCCTAGAATAATGGGCGTATATACAAGCCGGGGAAAAAAACCTCCTAAAGAGGGCGGTCCTAAGTATGTTCACACACATCACTGCCTATATATATGGCAACAAGAAAAGGCATTGAGATGTTGCCACACGAGTAGATGACACTACATATATGGGAAAGACCAGATACACAAGCTCACCAGATTGGACTAGTACCTTCAAACATATGGAAGTACTTCATGTACTTGGAACACACAGTTGGCCCTCCTAGCTCTATTTAACATGATGAAATCCATGCTCGGACACCAGACAAGTGGAAGAAGACATGGGGACAGGGTCCATAAGGTTTGATTAAGAAAAAGAAGCTCTAAAGATAAAAAGCAAGGCCTTCAAGACAGAAAAGCAAAGCACCAAAAGTTGAGTAATATTTTATTAATAAAAGTAAAAAGAGAAAAATCAAAGGCAAAAAGAGAAAAGCAAAGCATAAAAAGGCAAAGCAAAAGCATGAAGGCTTTTTGGCAAAAAGAAGGGTCTCTTACAAGTATAAAAAGGATTGGACTTCTCTTGTAGTACCATGAACAAGATCATTGAAGATTGAAGGAGATCGTGGAGTGTGTGTGGGCATCATTATGATCAGAGAGAACTACTTCTGTCACGTAGGCTGTAACACCTGGCTTTAAGAGAGGCCTCAAAGATGATTACCTTGAGTACGTAGAGCCCTTACAGCCTAAAGACTTAGCAGAGGCAATTAAATATGCGCAGATATTTGATGACATCAAGCGCCATAGTGCGCGTGGTGGTTCTAGCAGGGCCGAGGGTAGTGAAAAGAGGAGGTCAGGCCTCAAAAGAAAAGGTTTCTGTAGTGATAAACAAGGGGATAGGACGGACCAGGAAGGACAGGGTGGTCATTGGTCTAAAAAACCGTGACCATCCAAGAAGAAAAGAGACAGCGAAATCCAAAAGAAAGAGCAGTATATTAAAGCGCGAAAGGAAAATCGCTGCTTTAATTGCAATGATGTAGGGCACACGAAGGCTGAGTGTCCAAAGCCTAAAGCCAGCACGAGTGGCAACGAGCCCAAAAAAGATGGTAAATCTTCTAGGCAGTTGCATACAGTGCAGAGACTCCCTCTCAGTTCCGCAGAGCTCATCAGAGAGGTGACAGTGTGTCATTGTGATGAGCATCACGCTTGTTCAGTGACACCAGCAATGTGGCAGCCTACTGTAGGTCCACATGACATGGTGCACATGTATGGCACCATAGGTGGCCGTAGAGTCACAGTTTTTATTGATGATGGAGCTAGCCACAACTTCTTGAACTACTTGTTAGTCAAGAAGTTGGGGTTGACTGAGACCCAGAGTGATCATGAGTATACTATTAGCCTAGCCAACGGATATGACAAAACGGTATGGAATACTGTAGTATTGGGGGTCCCATTATCTATGCAGGACTATGAGGCTCCGCTTGACTTTCAGGTCATGCACTTAGCCAGAGCAGACGTATATCTAAGCAGGGAGTGGCTGTATGGATTGGGCCCTAGTCTAGCTCGGAATTACTTACATAATACGCTATGTTTTGAGCACGGAGGTAGAGTCATTACCCTACAGGGCGACCGTATTGTCCCTGCCACACCACTTATTTCCTCCATGGAGCTGTGTACAGTGGTCCGCAGAGACCAGATAGCAGAGGTATATGCTTGTTACCCTCTTTTAAATTCTGTTTCCGTAGATGAAGCTGTAAATGATGTTTATGTAGACAAACAAGGAAAACAAAATAGCCTTGGACGAGACCCACTGTTTGAAAACCCTGTTTGGCATGCATGCGATTCAAACAAGAAAAAATCCAAGATGAAAGAGACATTAAAGAAAAAGTACGTAGATACTTTAATGAATTTATTAGAGGAATTTCAAGATGATTTTCTTGATGATTTGCCAGATGGTTTACCACCATCTAGAGAAGTAGACCATGGCATCGAAGTTATGCCAGGATCAAAACCTATAAGCAAACCTGCTTATAGATTAAGCCACTCCGAGGCACAGGAGGTGGAAAAACAATTAACGGAATATTTGAACAAAGGCTTTTTTCGGCCTAGTTCAAGTCCGTGGGCATCGCCTATTCTTCTGGTAAAGAAGAAAGACGGATCTATGCGGATGTGCATAGACTATAGGGCTCTTAATCAGATAACGATTAGGAACAAGTATCCAATGCCACGCATGGATGCGTTGTTTGATCAACTCTATGGATCTAGATACTTCACAAAAATAAACCTGAGATCTGGGTATCATCGGGTTAGAATAAAAGCAGAAGATGTTGCGAAGACAGCATTTAGGACCCGTTGTTGCGGGCATTTTGAGTTTTTGGTTATGCCATTTGGGCTAACCAATGCTCCAGCGATGTTTATGACGCTGATGGACAGCATTTTACGTCCATATCTTGGAAAATTCGTAGTAGTTTTCCTAGATGATATTCTTGTGTACAGTAAGACACAGAAAGAACACAGAGCATTTGCGTCTAGTGTTCGCGTTGTTACGAAAGCACAAACTATTTGCAAAGAAGAGCAAATGTGAATTTTTTGAAACAGAAATTCACTACCTTGGCCATATTATATCCGCCGATGGTACGCGGATGGAGCCAGAAAAAGTAGAGGCTATTCTTAAATGGCCAGCGCCGAAGAATCTCGAGGAACTGCAGATTTGTCTTGGCATGTCGGGGTTCTACTGGCAGTATGTAAAGGACTACGCGAAGATCACAGTCCCATTGACTGACCATTTACAGTCAAAAACTAAAAACATTAGTTGGGGGGACGCCCAACAGAAAAGCTTTGATAAGCTCAAGGTGACCGTTAGCAGCTGCACCTATTTTGACTATTGTCGATCCAAATGAGCCATTTGTTTTGGAAACAAACGCTAGTAATGAGGCCATTGGGGCCATACTTATGCAAAGGGGACGTCCAATTGCATCTGAGAGTAAAAAGTTAGATCGTGCGCAGTGTAACTACTCGGCTTATGAGCAAGAGTTACTAGTAGCGATAGTTCATGCACTAAAAAAGTGGAGACACTATTTATATGGTGCTACTTTTGAGGTCCGGACAGACCACGAAAGTCTGAAATGGCTTTCAAGTTTAAATGAACTGAAGGGTAGAAAAGCTCGGTGGACGGAGATTTTATAGGAGTTTGACCTTCAGATACGTTACCAGAAAGGTAAGTATAACGTGGTGGCAGATGCACTTAGTCGCATGCCACAGATTAATGAACTTAGTTTCACAGTCTTCAAGAATGATTTCTTGGAGTCACTACGTGGTTTATGTGAGCACGATCCATCTTTTACAAAGGTTTGGCATGCTGTACACGTATGCACTTCTTCACAGACGCGATCACCTCCCTCGTTGGCACATATTGCTAGTCCGGAGAGAGACTGGCTGAAGGCGCAATGGGAAGGGAAGCGAGAGTTAGTCCGGAGAGACTAGCCGTGTCTTCTGGGTATAGTTTGGAGCCGGAGAGCTCTGACGTAGGCCCTTCATCACCTTTGACTGCCATGGCTTCAAAGGGGGGTGATAAACTTCGTCGGGGAGAGAAATATGCTAATTACTCCATTGACGACGGGTACTTATTCTACAAGGGTAGAGTATGTGTACCAACTATTGGTGACTTTTGGGCCCAAATTCTTAAATAAAGTCATGATAGTCCAAGTGCGGGTCATCCTGGGATTCAGAAGACCTATGCACTAGTAAAAAGATAGTTTTATTGGCCTAGTTTGTTTAAGGACGTCTAGACTTATGTGCTGAAATGCAGTAAGTGCTAGGTCAATAAACATGAACGTCTTAAGGTTGGAGGACTACTCCATCCGTTGAAGATTCCTCAAGGGAAATGGGAAAGCATTTCCATGGATTTCATTACTGGTTTACCCAAGACGAGTCGAGGGAATGACTCGGTGTGGGTGGTAGTGGACAGGTTAACTAAAATGGCAAAGTTTATCGCCACGAAGAAAACTGTTAAAACACCAGAGTTGGCAAAACTCTTTATTGAACATCTCTACAAGCTATATGGCCTGCCCGCAAATATAGTGTCGGATAGAGATAGAAAGTTCAACAGTCATTTTTGGAGGGAAGTCTTCAAAAAGTTGGATACTACTCTAAGTATGAGTACGGTAGATCATCCGGAGTCTGATGGTCAAACCGAAAGAGTTAACCAAATTCTAGAGGATATGTTGCGTTCTTATGTTAGTAAGAAGCAATCTAATTGGGAAGAGTACTTGCCCTTATTGGAGTTTGCCTATAACAGCTCCAAACACTCAGCGACTGGATTTACACCATTCATGTTAATGTATGGATTCCAGCCGAGATCTCCGATGGCTGTAGGCCTAGAAAAGGAGAAGATTCAATCTGTCAAGGATTTCCTTGAAGATATGAATGATATGCTCAGAGCCGCACGTGAGATCATTCGTAGCGCTCAGGATCACACTAAAACTTATGCGGATAAAGGACGTAGAAAGGTGACCTTTGCAGAAGGTGACTTTGTATTCCTCAAGGTTCCTGCGCAGTCAGAAACCATGAAAGTGTGATAAACTTTCTCCAAGATATTGTGGTCCTTTTAAAATCCTTAAGAAGATTGGGGACGCAGCATATAAACTTGAGTTACCGGAGAGTTCTCAAGTCCATCCTGTCTTCCATGTCAGTAAACTGAAGAAATTAGTTCACGGGTTAGAGAACACATTTTCTCCAGAGATTTTGGTGGACTTGATAGAGCCACCAAAGATACCACATGAACCTGAAAAGATTCTAGAGTATCATGACAGACAAACCCAACATAAAGTGTACCAGGAGGTACTTGTTAAATGGACAGATAGGGATGAGGAGGTAGCTACCTGGGAACGCCGTAGTGCAATTTCCAAAAGGTTTCCCCAGTTTGTTTTCGAGGATGAAAACTCTTCTTAAGGGGGGGGTAATGTCACGTAGGCTGTAACGCCTGTGTGACCGACGGCAGACCGGATGGCCATATCCGGGGTTCAGTGGGAGAGGACGCCCATGTGGAGTCATGGGCGGCCAGGCTAGTGTGGACGGCAAGCCACACACTATATAGCCTGGGGGATGAGGGGAAATCCTCATTCTTCCTCTATGGCTGGGTGGTGAGCCAGAGGCCGTCCCCTCTTGTGGTAACGCCCGTAGCGGCGTTACAGGTATCTAACAACTTCTGTGCTATCAACACCTTCTCCAACTTACTTTTCACATGTACGGTCAGCCCTTAACTTGTATGGAAATATGCATGGATGATATGGGCGTGTGTACAGAGCTGTACAAAGATGTACAGAGCTGTATGGACACGTACAGAGCTGTATGGACATGTATGGACATAACTTTCAGAAACCCTTAAAATTTTTAGAAACCCTAAAACTGCTCCAAAAACTGCTTTTTGGAGGTTTTTATCGCCCAAAAACCATTAAAATAGGTTTATATCAGTTTTCTTGCTAGAAAGAGCTTTTCCATGGTTTTCTTCATCGACAAGGTTATACGAGTTGTGGAGATTACTCATGGGAACTTTGACTACTTGAACTTGGATTTGGACTTGGATATTAACTTGGACATGAACATGGAACTTAGACATATAGCTTGGACATGGATCTGGACTTGGACTTGATCTGGACTTGGTTTTGGACTTGATCTGGACTTGGATTCATTGGATTTGGATTTGGATATTGGATTTGGTACTAGCCCGCTCAATGCGGTGTACTATGTAAGATCACTATTTCCTTGTCTCTCTCTCCCCTCTCTCTCTCTCTCTTTCCTCTCTCTCTATATCTTTATCTCTTGCGCGTCCCGCTGGTCTTACATACTGTATAGCCAGCGCACAGAGAAAGAGAAGAACAGGTTATTGCTATATGACTAGTGCTCAGGGGAAAAAGAGGAGGCTGATGCTATATGGGTAATTGCTCATGAGAGGAAGAGAGATCCAAAAATAGCTATGCTTTTCTCCTTTTTGCCAAAAGTGGTTGAATATGTCCAAAATATCAACTTATGTGATTTTCCAACTTGTTGGCCAAGTTTATGCTAGGCGCTTCCCTCTGTCCAAGGATCTCGTCCAAATATTAATAACACTTTAATGATGTGTGAACCTAGTGACTTAAAAAACCTTATAAGCCGCCTTAATGAATAAAATCCCATATTGCTCATGTTATGTAGCCATCTTTTAGGCCAAACTTTGCCAGTGAATGCTTCAACTTTCTTATGTGGAAAATCCCTACTCACACCTTGGCTCCATTCAGTATAAGACAGTTGTCTGCAATTGTATAAACTTGGAATGAGTGGAAAATACCCTTCAAGTATTGCAGATAGACTACCATAATCTGATTATTAAAACCATAATTTAAGATCCATTGTAACCATAGAATACTTGCCAGAGTTGTTGCTTTTTTGAAGTTTAGGGGTCCAGAATCCTTCTGGAAACTCTCCAACCAAAACATAAGTACGAAGTGAGCACCAAGCTTGCTAGTCCATGTCAGGTTGTATCTGCCATACATGTACTATCATGTCAGGCTGCATAAGCCACACATGTTCTGTCATGTCAGGCTTCTTAAGCCATACATGTAATCTTGCCATGTTAATGGGCTCACACACTAGAGTCCTTCTTGCCATGTTAATGGGCTCACACACTAGAGTCGTTCTTGCCATGTCAGTGGGCTCAACCAGCACACTATTAGTGGACTCAATCGACACACTCTTGACCCGACAACCCGGACATATCTTTGACCAACCATACAAGCACAGAATACCTGCCATGTTGGCTTCATACTACTCATAGTCTAAAATCAGCTAGTCCATGTTACTGATAAAAAAGTCATAGTTTTGTAACTGCATATGCGACATATTTTGGCATCCTATACCACTAGAATACTCCCCATATGAGATTCTTGTATAGGAGACAATTCTAGCATCCCATACTGCTAGGAGCCTCCATTATACAAGACTAAAACCATAAAATATTCATCAAAACCATAGAGAAGCCTTTTCTAGAATCAGAATGGTTTCCAAAGAAAACACCTTTTCTAGAATCAGAATGGTTTCCAAAGAAAACACCTTTCAGAAAAATAACTTTCTTGAAACACATCTCAAGATAGATATTTGAAACACTCTCCACTTGTGTCAGCAAGGGAGTTCGACATGTACAAAATTCCAAATATTGGGAAAAGAAAAGCATTAAAAATAAATACTTATCTTGATAAAAAGCATGTCGCCAATATATATTTATGTACAATCAAAATTTCTAGGACAAAATCCCATAAATATCATGGAGAAAGCCTAAATTTACAACACCAAAATTAGTCTCTAGATGTGAAACTTCGTTCTTCATCTAGTAAAAACACTAGCTCCCAAAACAGTCGAGCTTGGTACAACCACCCGTTGGTCTATCTTCCACCAAAGGAGCTTGTAACTTCCGTTCGTTGTGCTCCGTCCGAGACATCATCTGAGCCATCACCTCCCTAAAAGATTGCTTGTCTCCACCTCGAACAATAGGCAGGTTCAGAATAGGAGCCGTCTTTCTCTTTCTGGAAGAATATTTGGAAGCTTCCTCATCAACCATCGACTGATGGGGTTCAGTCAACCCCGGATCCGATTTTACCTTGTACTTGCCTCGTGCATCAAGGGTAATATCCCCTTCCTAAAGAAGATAGTGAAAAGCTAACTCTTGGGATTCATTTCCAACACTGATGCCAAGTCTAGGAAAACATCTGTAGCACTAGACTCCATAATCCTTTTGCTTTCCGTAACTGTCTCCTCACATGAGGGTCTTCATGGTACATCTTCAAATTTGCATTCTTTTCTTGAAGCTCTTTACGAAGAAGCTGCCTTGTTAAAGAGTTATGATGGTCAAACTGTGCATTGATGATCTTGATGTATTGTTCCACCATGTGCTCGAGAGTTATAATCCTCTCCTTGTGTTCCTCGTCGACAACTTTGGGTTTTGTCCATAACTATAGGGTTGCCTGCCTAGATAAAACAGGCAAGAAGCTATGCTTTGATACCAATGAATCCAATAAAATCACGGAACACTCGGGAAACAGACAGACAACACAATACTGAAACAATCTTTAGGATGCAACAGAAGAACCATAAACAACACCAAAACACATGTCACTGAGCCGAAATGGCCGGCCCCCCGTAGGAATTTCTTTACAATCCTACACCAGATTTTCCACAAAGCCCGGCAAATGCTTGCTCAAAGTTCTAGATACCAATAATCACCATAAACCAGTACAAATCAGCCTCAAAATAGCCCCAACAACAACAGTGGCCACTCCGAGAAAAGAGAGAGAAGGTGCTGCCTTGTTGTAAGACCATCACTCAGGAGAGAAATCTATTGTATTGCTATACGACCAGCATTGTAGAAGAGAGAACACGCCAAGTGGCTGCTGTACAACAGCTTTTTGCTGCCCTACTGTGTACAACCAGCCCGCAAGAGAGGAAGAGCATGCTGCTGCTGCTGTACGGCCAGCCCTCAAGAGAGGAAGAGCATGATGCTGCTGTACAGCCAGCACTCAGGAAAAGAAAACAGTAACAAAATAGGTCGGCCTATTGCTGTTGTACGAACAATGTTGAGAGAAAGAGAAGAACAGGTTACTGTTACTATACGGCCAGCGCTTAGGGAAAAACAAAAGGCTGATGCTGTACGGCCAGTCGCTCTTGAGAGACACAGAGAGAGAGAGAGAGAGAGAGAGAGAGAGAGAATTTTTTTCATCTGCTGCCCGCCACCCTGTCCTTCATGCGTATCCTTCCTCTTGCTTTTCCCCTTTTTTGCCTGAATATGTCCAAAATATCAACTTATGTGCTTTTCCAGCTTGTTGGTTAAGTTTATCCCTCTGTCCAGTGATCCAGGCCCAAAATATTAATAAGTATGGCAATGCTTTAATGATGTGTGAACTCGTTGACTTATAAACCTTATAATCTTCCTTAATGAAATAAAATCCCATACTGCTCATGTTATAAACCTTATAATCTTCCTTAATGAATAAAATCCCATATTGCTCATGTTATGTAGCCATCTTTCAGGCCAAACTTTGCCAGTGCTTTAATGATGTGTGAACTCGTTGACTTATAAACCTTATAATCTTTATTAATGAATAAAATCCCATACTGCTCATGTTATGTAGCCATCTTTCAGGCCAAACTTATTTCTTTTATGGAAAATCCCCGTTCGCACCTTGGCTCCATTCAGTGTGTGAAACACTGATCAAGACTGATGAAAGGACCAAATTGATGAAACCAGGCAACTCAAGCCGTGTGTCTAGATGAGTCGGTTGTAGTTTAATGTTGCATGTGAACCCCCAATCCCAACAAGTACCGACAACAGTAGGAAGACATGGAAAGCATAGATCTTGTCAAAAGACTATGTAGAGGTTAGTGGGAGGGTGTGTAGCCAATGGGCAACACACAGTGCCCAATAGGCCAAGGTCTAAGGGCAAGAGGGCACATGAGCCTTAGCCAAGCAAAAGGGGCAAAATCCCCATTTTTCTCTAGTCAGCCAGTCAGCCCTACTGGCCAGCACGACTATAGCCCCAGCTCCTTTATAAGGGTGCACAAATCCTTTAATCTTTCATCTTAAAGTCTAGCTTTTGCATAATCTTTGGCAGCCATGCCAAGTAGCACATAAGGGGATTCATGCATTCTAGAACGTTTTCTAATTGGAGTCCTCATCTGGGAGATCTTAGGCCGCGGTCTTGCAGCCAACGCATCCCCTATTTGAGGTGACCAGTTAGTTCAGTGTAGTATTTGGGAAGATTCAAACCTGTTTGTACTCGTTCTTATTTTCAGCAAATCAAAGCAAAAAGGGGGTGCCGCAGCCAATATTTGTGACCCACTTGGTATACGATGTACTTCTCTCTCTTTCCCTTTTCTCAAGTTCGTTGGTCATGCCCTTTGGATTTACTAACACACCACCACTTTCAACATGTGTGTGGATCTGTTATTCGGAAAGCTCCAATCCTCCCGATCGATGTAAAGGAACTGAGAAGGTTCTTGGGGCAAGTTAGATGGCATAGCCAAAACATACTAGTGTTTTTAGCAACCATTGAGCAGCACAAGCTTTGTTGGATGATAAACAAACTCTTCGTCAATGATAAGAAGTTCATTTTTTTCTAATTGAGGTTCATTACCTTGGATTGGAAGGTTGCCACCACGGCATATGACGTTCTTTCGTGAGAGATATGTTAAAAGGAATCAAAGATTAGAAGGCAATGCAACCATATGATGAGCCTTGCTTGGGTGCATGATATTTATGCCTTTCGCCGATGCACACAACATCGCCATTGGTGCAGTGCTCCAACAAAATGATCTTGCATGAGTCATAAGTTGAATTGCGCTAATGAGTGGATGGTCTACAATAAGAAACTCCTTGCTATAATCTAGGTCCTGAAGCATTGGAAACACTCCTTGTATGGGGACAACTTTGTGGTTTAGATGGATCACTTACATGCACCTTAATCGCTTTAGACAATGCCAGTTGCACAATGGATCAAATGTCAACACTATTGGAGTTAGCTATTCTAGTAGTTTGGTGGCATGATAAAGCAGGCAAGGCTAACAATGCTAATGCACTTAGCAAAAAATGGGGCGGTTTTGACTATTCATACCATTGCTTTAGGGTAGAAGCATGAATAGGTGGTCTCAAAAGTGGTGTCAAGGACATTGGTTTTTTGGCTACTAAAAAGTATTGAAATGTCCAAGTTCAAGTTCAGATTTAAAATCATAACCCATGTTCTTTTGTAATTATATGTGGTCCCCTCCCTCTCTCTTTGGAGAATGGGGGCTAAGAGGCCAATGGACTCTCTCTCTCTCTCTCTCTCTCTCTCTCTCTCTCTCTCTCTCTCTCTCTCTCTCTCTCTCTCTCTCTCTCTCTCTCTCTCTCTCGCCCAAGTGCTGCAGGTCAATGATGAGACCTGATTCTACATTCATCTCTTGCTCTTGGCTCAATGGCTCTACAATCGTGGTTCTCTATCGCCTTACTCTTTTGCCCACACATAGGCTTTTGGTGTAGTGGCTCTATAGTCATGGTTCTCATCACCTTTTGATTTTGCCCACACACATGTACTCTCTCTCTCTCTCTCTCTCTCCTGTCGGATAGATCAAATTTGGTCTCTTGGGATTGTTCCTATGACATTAAAACAGCGTTCTCTCTCCCTCTCTCTCTCTCTCTCTCTCTCTCTCTCTCTCTCTCTCTCTCTCTCTCTCTCTAACTCTCTCTCTCTTGCATCTCTTTATTTGTGTGATAATCTTATATGTGGCAACTTTACTCTATGTGTGTGCACGTGTGTGTGTGCATACTATCTATGCAAAACATGTTAGCATTGGCATCTTCCACAAAAGTATGATTGATTGATTAGCTTGGTTGTCTCAATATAAAAAATATATATTTGTGTGGGTTTGAAGTTTTCAGGTAGAGAAAATTGTGAGTCTTGTAGAAGGCGACCTTGCAACATGCTCAAGTGCGTTTAATGTGTAAGTGCTTGTAAGCACTCCCAAAAAAAGAACTTTGTCATTCTTGCTCTATTTGTAATGTATTCATATCAGACATGCTAGGCAATTCTTAAAGAAGCTTAATGTGCAGTCTATATTGGTTGACCTGGCAGATCCCCAAAATTTAACAAGGAGACATTTTTTATTTACCTTTGATAAGGAGTTTATAAGGTACTATGTCCCTATGATTCCCTCTATTTGTGATCTCATAAATAAATAGAGAGTAATGATGTATTTAATGGAAAAGAACATGGTTCATAGTATATTTGCTGTTCAAAATAATTTAATTTCTAGATTTGTAATGAACTAAATTCATGGAATCTTAGTTGCTTGGCTGAATTTATGTCTCTTGATCTTGCTACTAGCCATGGAGATAACATCAAAATTTTCAAACTCGGACGAAATTATGGCAACAGATTGTAGAACAAAAGAAGTTGGTAGTCCTTATGAGCTTCCACATGTACCATGTAATTTCTACTCTGGGAATTGTCATTTGCAAATCACAAGGTATTAGAGGATATTGGGTTGCTGAAAAAAGGGAGTCACTGCAAAGAGCAAGGAATTCACAACACTTGATGCACAATGAGGACAATGCCATAGTAGAGGTACACAAAAGCTGGAGCATCTATAAGCTTGTGGCACATTGTTTCGTTGAGTAGACAATGGGGATGGACTTAAATACTAGAAAAGTAATCTTTCAAGAGATTCTTTCTCATCCTGCTTCACATGCAAGACACAAGCACATATGTTGAAGTAGCAATCCTATCCAACATTCGCAAAAACACTCTAAACTGTGTGAAGATGCCAAGATTAGGAAATGAGCTTTTTTTTAAGAGATTAGTCTTCATGATGCTAGTGATGACCATAAAATAGAAGATGTGAGTGTTCCAAAAGCTGCAAAGTTTTTGGAAATCCATAAGAGGAATCTTTACTCAAGAAAGTCTCGTCTTTTACTTGTTGAGAATGGAGTGTTTTCCTTGTCCACATGCCGAAGATGGCCAAGCACCACCAAAATCACAGAGGAGATCAAGGACCTCATTTTTTCATTTTGGACATTGGACACAAAGGTCTCTCCCTCCAAGAAAGGTGCTTCTCATAAGAGGATAGGTCGATGTGCCCATATAAAGCATCCAATTCATCTGCTTGGCGAGCCTCGGGTGAGAATTTATGTGCTTTATGTAGTTTTTTTAG
The DNA here is from genome assembly GCF_041138505.1 of Cibotium barometz. Classification (NCBI taxonomy): domain Eukaryota; kingdom Viridiplantae; phylum Streptophyta; class Polypodiopsida; order Cyatheales; family Cibotiaceae; genus Cibotium; species Cibotium barometz. Next base: position 6,210,158 of record NC_141097.1, on the reverse strand, counting down.
CAGTAAGGTGTGTGCATACTTGTTTTCACTGCCTTTGATGACTTGATAAACACTTCATTAAAAGAACTTTACAAGTGTTCTTTTTGCTATACCAAAATAGTGCACATAGTTAAAGAATCATGGGGGAACAAGAGCAGAACTGGATCCCAACATCACTCACAAAACGAGGCAATGAAGCTACTAGAGGAGAAACTACAAAACGTAAAAATGGTAAGATTTCTGTGTTTCACTTCCTACAACTTTAGTTGAGGAATGGCAAAGAGTTTACCAGACCCATGCTCTTATTGGGCTATGTTACAGATCGAGACCTCCTACAGAGGTCCTGAAATCATGGATAAGAAACAATTGGTCCACCACCCGAGGCCTTATCGTTGTGAGCACACACAATTTCTTCCAAACAACTACTTATGCTTCTTGTTTAAGGAAGAAGGCATGGCGCTTAATGCGTTAGGGGCCGGCCAATGGGTTATCAAGAATTTCCCTCTATCCCTTTTCCCCTGGTTGCCTGATTTCTCCCCAGTTGAGCCTAAACTAACCCTATGCCTTATTTGGGTCGAGTTGCCAAACCTATCCGCACCTACACCCTCTAATTAAATTGCTTCTCAAACGAGTAGGTAGGTTTCTTAGGGTTTCGGCTAACGTAGAACTTAACCCTAGATGGCACCCTCAAGCCCTAGTAGAAATAGATCTAAGCAAAGCATTCCCGGAGTCCATTGTCATAGATATTGGATCAAATGTCATCCTAGACCAACCGCTTATCTTTAAAAATGTGCCCAATATATGTTTCCATCGTGGGTCGAATCACCACTTTATTAGAAATTGCCCAATTAAGTTCCCACCATCGGTGCAAACTCCTATCAATCAAGGGCTCCCAAAGAGGATAGCCAGGGTTTCCAATAGGTGGGAAGAAGAGGAAAAATGCAAGGTCGATCTCAGCCCTCAAGAAATCAACCAAGAAAACCTAAATCCAATAGATTTTCTCCTCTCTTGGTGGATATCTATGACCCTACTCTAAACATTATAGATTCATCTAGTGAGATGAGGAGGATGAAGAAGTCCTAAACTCTCAGAGCCAAGGCAGTGACTTGGAGAAGGATGTTGAAGAAATGGACTTCCAAGATGCGTCCAAATTTAACCTCGACCATGGCCCCTCTCAAGTTGAGGAAGAATCTCTCCCAGGAAAAAATAAAAAACTAACCTCCTTAGTGGTATTAAAACAACTAACCTCCTTAGCGGTATTAAAACAAATCATTAGAAATGCTGGTTTTGATTTTGAAGCATTGACCGTGTAACTAAATTCGCGGGTACAACGGGTGTGGTTCCTCATGCCTGGTTGGTGACCTCAACCAAATTCAATGGCGTAATCTTGGGTGCATTAGGATTATGTGGACATTGAGCAATCAAATGATCTATGCCACAACGATTACATGTAAGTGTCGGCATTCCCGATGTGCTCCCTTGATTTGGTTGCATCTGAGTAGCAATCTTCTGTAGCCTATTAGGGCACTCCGCTACACGACGATGCGGTCCACCACACTCGTAGCATTGAAGAGGTGGTCTCCTTGCCAAGATATTAAGGTTTTGCCCTCTTGTGGCGAGAGCAGCCGCTTGATATACAGGCTTGACTTGCCCGAAATGATCCTCCGTGTAGTACTGGGGAGTCTTCATAATCCCCGCACGCACTATGTGACTCACAACCCATCTGGTTTATTGGGGTAATCCTTGGGATGTGGAGGTTGTGGTCCTAGCACTGGCGGTGGTAACGGCACAGACTAGACTACATTCGAATTCCTTGGAACTATGTGCTGTGATGGTTGCTCGACAGGTTGTGCAGGCATTAGCACGGGTACTTGAGGCGTGTTCGACCAGGCTAGTGGTGCTTGATTTGCCAACATTCACTTAAGTACTAGGCAATCTTTAGATTGATGGCCATACTTACCACATGCATTACGATTCCCATTGAATTTGACTCTGAATGTGGGACATTCACTCGTGCTATGTGGTCCTAAGCAAACCGAACACCATTGTTGCTCTCTTCTTGGGTACATATGGCTATTTTGAGGAGCTCGATTACCCCTAAAGTATTCTTGGAGAGCCTTAGTAAGGTCGGTCACAGACATTTCAGATATCTTGGGCTCCTTGGCAATAGGTTTTACTGTCATTAGCTCGTGCCCAGATACTTGCGAACTAACGGATTTTGTCTCCGAAGACACCTTTTTACCTGCAATCATCAAGTTGTCTTCTAACTACTAGATTGCATTGGCAGTGACTGCTTCCCACGTTGTAAGACCTCTAATGACTAGGCCATTGTATATGTCCTCGTGGCGCAATCCTCGGATGAATCTATCAAGCAGTTGGTTATTATTGAAGCGCTCATCGGGAGTGCAGCGAGAATTTAGATGCTTCAATCGACTTATAAAGTCTCTCACTGACTCCCCTTCCTCGCGTTCAGCTTTTTGGAGTTGAGATGCTACTCTCCAAAGCACACCCTCACGTATGTATTCTTTCAAGAACAATCTCTTGAGAGTGGGGTAGTGAGTGCGCTCTTCAACCCTTAAGGTTCGATACCAATCTCCGGCCTTCCCACTCAAGGTTAAGCCTAACGCTTTACACTTATGCAGCTCATTGTGCTCTTCCAAGGAATCACACACGTGTTCGAAGACTTCAATGTGCTTCCTAACATCCTCGTTTTTACCACTGAAGTTCAGAGTGAGCTTAGCCACTTGTATTGCCTTGCTTCTAGGTTCTCTCTCAAGCATGCTCGGCATGTTTTTCGCAATAGATCATCCGATCGTCTAAGCAAACGCTGCGAGATCACCTAGGTGAGCAAGCATAGCTGGTGGAGGCACTTCTAGGATAGCCTGGCCTGATAGGAGTTGGCGTTGGTCTAGGTATGTTGGCAAATGACGTAGGATATGATATGTGACTAGGCCTAGCTCCTCTTGGATAAGGGTTGTGATAAGGCGATCGTGGAGCATACGCCATTGGCATACTAAGAGGCGTAGGAGCTACATGAGCATGAGTAGCGATAGGCACATATGGTCGATAGGCACTGGCATGCACTGTTGTATGTACTGTTCCACTAGGTAGCGGTGTCGTACTAACTACAGCGGTAACAGGTGCACTTTTCGTTATGCTCATCATTGGGGTAGGCATTGTGGATTCCTTAATGGAAAGTTGAGCCAAGGTTGGAAAGCTAAAGTTACTGCTCGTGGGCTCAACCTGCATTGAGACTCCAGGCGAAACAACATATGAAGGGTCTATGGGACTCACCGAGGGAGTCTCCAATTGTGATAGGGTTGGTTGTTTGGCCTTGCCTGTATCCAAAAATCTCATAGGGCCAGTGGAACCTAAGTTCACTCCCCTATTTTGCCTCTCAATTTGGATAATTCTATGAATAACCTCACATATCATTTGTTGTTGCTCCTCTAGATTAGTGGCGCTAGATGTAGATCGTAGGACTTCTAACCAACCTACATGGTATGTGTAGCCCATGTATAGGGCAGTTAGAGTCTCTGTGTGTAGATCATATTCCCAATTTTCATTGAGAAATATCCCATCCAGACTTGGTGTGCCAAACGGTTCTCTTGAAGTGGACGCAATGTTACTTCTTATGGATTGGCTTCTAGGGACCTCTACTTTAGGAGGCGCGTCGGAAGGTGGTAGCTCAGTAGGGCCCTCATTAAATGAAGTGGGTAGAATATCCACATGGACACTCTTTGGGAGGGTAGGGTCTACATGAGATGTGAATGGCGAATCCACTACCCCTCCTTCTTCATTTACTTCGCTTGTCGCATGTTCAGAGTGTGTAGCTCTACTAAAGGTCTCTATTAGATGACTAAACATGCTAGATCCGGGTTGTGGGGCCCAAACTGGCATGTTTTGGCTTGTCTCGTCAGGGTTCTTGGTAGGGTGTCCTTCCATGGCTTTTGAGTCAGAGGACGAATCACTATCCGCTATTCGTGGATCTTGGGTTGCACTTCCCTGGGTTCCAGCGGAAGGCCAAGATGCTAACGTGGAGGGATGGTGTGAGCTTGCGTAAACTGAAACGCTTTCTAGTGGCTCAGACTCTAGCACCCGACCAGAGCGTAGATGCATGTGACGTGGGTACCCTACGTGTGTTGGTAACTACCCTTGAAGCCCACACAAGTGGTTTCTTGGGTATTTCGCACCCCGTTTTTACTTGTTTTTAGATTGTTTTTAACCCGTTTTTGACCCCCTTACTTATGGTCGAACCTGGACTAGGGCGTGTGATAGCTCGAAACGAGCGTATCATTCAAAGGGTCTTAGTGTGCTTTACAGCACCGTGTTCGCCTATCCAGAGCTCCTGTAGTCCTCAAAACAGTCTGTTTCCTTGTGGGGGAAGGGACGAAAGCCTATTTGCTTGTGGAGGAAAGGGTGAGGGCTTTATCCCACACGCTCACTTTACTCCTGGGGGAGTGGGCTACATATAGGGCACAACTTCCCATAAGCTCTCACTTGAAAGAAAGCTATGGAGGCTCACTCTCGTATATATATATATCAAAAGACCGAGGCCGGGGTCGAGGTCGGGGTCAATCGGGGGTTTTTCTTTTCAAAAAATTTTCTCCAAATAAAAAATCTTTCCTCTTCACACGTTTGGTTTTTCTTTCTTTCTTTCTTTTAAAATTATTTTTTTTTAAATTTTTATATTTTTTTCAAAATTAAATATTTTTTTTGGTTTTGGATAAGTTTTCTAGGGTTTCTTTCTAGGGTTCAAACTTTGCCGCGGCGCAGTTCGCACACAGCACAGGCCTGGGGATTCAGAAATCCCCCCTCACATGCAAAAAACCAGAGAACAGAATGCAAGCCCACACGAGGAGCGGAAAACTAACAAAAAAAAACAGAAATGCAGAAGACAAATTGCAAAAACAGATTGCAGAACACAAAAACACCTCAACAACAAACACACAGTCGCCTTTCCATTGAGAAATATCCCATCCAGACTTGGTGTGCCAAACTAAGTCTCATAGCAACATCCATTGTGGTCTAACATGCTTGAATTTATACACTTTATATCTTTTGAATTCCAGCATACTTTCACACTACTTCCCTGTTTTGCAGATGGTCTACCACAACAACCCTATCGAGCTTACCATACCATAACTTCCGAGGATGGAATCTACATCAGGAAGGGGGGCGTGTTAACCTATGAGACGGACATTGAGACGTACTATGTTTTACGTCATTAATTGAAATATTCTGAGTCATCATGGGCCGGGCTTGTCGGCACCATATGTTAAGGATAAAGGGATTGGGTGATCGTCGCCGATGAGAGACGCACCTTGAATATCAGCAGGGTAAGGGTTAGGATCGGCCGGCCATGTATGGATGCCCATGTGTGAACGGCCAAGTCTCCTATAAGAGCCAAATGTAACCCTAAAACTCTCATTCTCATGTGTTGAATACAAGAGTGCTCTTGCCTTATCCTCTTGGTTTCCTTCTCCTGCATGTGAGAGAGAGAGAGAGAGAGAGAGAGTGAGAGAGCGATCGAGCACTGTGTAGCGGCACGGCGGCGGGGCGAGGTGGTAGAGCGGCGACGGCAGCTCCTCCTTCACGGCTGCGACGCGGGAATCCTTCACGGCTGCGACGCGGGAATCCTTCACGATGGCGGTTAGAGCGGTGAGTGACACACCCTTGCATTCTGTTTGAGTTTGCTTTCCTGGTTGTATGCTTGCAGCCATTCGTGGCTCGCATACGGTGCTCGGCAAGTCCCCAACTATGACCTGTGCGGCAAAAGCGCACAGGGTTCTCTATAGTGTGAACCCAACTAAATGAGCTGGTCTATGCCAGTCTCTAGAATGGCTATCACACAGCCTGTCATCCCACTGGTCGCATATCACCCATGATCTCTATGCCAGTCTATAGAATGGCTGTCACACAGCCTGTCATCCCACGGTTCGCATATCACCCATGATCTCACCAACCATGCCAGTGGTGTAAGTGTGGGGCCTATCCCCCAACATCAGTGTCCACTGCCTCACTAGATGAGCTCGATATCTCAACAATAAATGCTTAAAGTATTGTCTAAATGATATTACAATAAGAGAAATCAAAATCAAAATTATCTATAACATAGTTGTTGCTAGCAAATAATTTCATGCCACTGACATATTTTGATGTAAGCTCCATTGCTATAAGCTCACTTCAGGCCACTGATAGATTTTAAATTAAGCCCCTTTGCTAAAAAATACAAGCTCACTCTATATTAACAATGCCAACGATGAAGAATCTTATCTTTGGAGGGTTAAGGCAATCCCTGTGCATATATGTATGATCCTTATTTGCCCTGAGTGATTGTGTGGTTTCTATCTTATGTGGACTCTTTGTGATGCGCACTTGGATATGCATGTCATTGAGATGTAGCATGGATCTGAGGTGATTTGAGGTAGTTCATTGTGGGTGCACATTAAATAGATACTATTTTAAGATAGCACATAGATTGCTCTTACTATGTTTGTTCCACCTTTTTAATGAAAAATCAAGCATTGTTTGGTTTCCATATTCCAATTGGGGTTTTTTAAAAGATATGTAGAAACCTATTACACATCAACAAGGGGGACCATGTAGCTTTGATTAGTTAGCCAAAAGTGAAGACAACCAAAAGTGGGTAGTGTGATCTACATGATGATTACTAGGCTACAGCTACTATGATGTTGTTGCACTTGTGTGAGGAGTCAATTTATGTAGCCCCCCCCCCTCACCAGGAAGCCACATTTTGATATGCTAATACTAATTCTAAGGTACATAAGGTCCACTATTGATTATGGACCTTTCTAGGTGGTTGGCAGTGAGATACATCTACATGGGTATACAAATACCGATTGGGTTAGTAGTGTCTCTGATAGGAGATCTACTAGTAGCTTTATGTTTTCTTTTCGGAGTGTTGCTATGTGTTGGAGCAACAAGAAACAATTGATAATTATTTTATCAAGTACACATGCAATGTATAGGGGCATTGCTATGGCAGCTTGTGAGGTAGCTTGGTTTCAAAAGCTACTTGGTGATATGAGCGAGCCGGTGGATAAGGCCATTATTATTTATTTTATAAAAAATTGAGTAGCATACAACTCGCCTAGTAACCCAGTCTATCATGCTAAGACGAAATCACACAATGGATCAACCTTTGTATGTTACAGTAGGAGAGTGTTTTCCCTTATAGTATGTACTCTTATCTCTTTATGTTGTGGTTGTAGAGAAGAGAAGAGAGAGAAGAAATTCAGCCATCCATCTCTCTTGTGTACTTGTCTGCTCTTGTGTGTGTGTGTGTGTTTTCTTGCAAGGAGTTAAAGCTCACCCTCTCTCACTCACATTCTTCTCAAGTTTGCAATTAAGATTACGTTTATACCTTGGGAGTTCAAAGAATAATAATCTAATGGAAATGCGAGAGTGATTTTCTAATTTGTTTATATCTTAGCAGTTTGGAGAACCATAATCTAATGAAAATGTGAGTGATTTTGCAATTAAGATTATGTTTATACCTTGGCAGTTTAGAGAACCATAATCTAATAGAAATGAGAGAGTAACTTGCAATGAATATTATTTTTACACCTTGAGCTTATCTTTCAAATCTTCTTATCATTATCAATAAGCACTGCCATTATCCTTGAGCTTATCTTTCAAAGCATCTTATCATTATCAACAATCAGCAATTATCCTTGAGCTTATCTTTCAAAGCATCTTATCATTATCAACAATCAGCAATCATCCTTAGTGTTTTGAGATTAGTTATCTTCTCATTTTCATATCATTCAAAGTAATCCTAATTATGGATTTAAACTTATGCTATGATTCTCCTTAGATCCAAGTTATGAATTGATATCACCAACCATGCCAGTGGTGTAAGTGTGGGGCCTATCCCCCAGGCGGGTCATCAGTGGCCACTGCCTCACTAGACGAGCTCGATATCTCAACACTCCCCCTCGAGCTCAACTCCATCTCATGTACACCAAGTGAAGCCCTGAATCTGCGGAGCTTCTCTGTACGCAATGCTTTGGTGAAGATGTCAGCTACCTGATCCTCTGTGCTGACATAAACAAGGTCAAGATCTCCTGCCAAGACCTTCTCTTTGACGAAGTGGTACTGGACCTCTATGTGCTTTGTACGAGCATGAAAGACTGGGTTCCTGGCCAACTGTATACTGCTAATGTTGTCACAGAAAATGACAACTTGTCTATCCACTGATAGACCCAAATCTGCAAGTAGCTTTCTCAACCAAGCTACCTCACATGCTGCCATAGCAGCTCCTCTGTACTCGGCCTCTGTACTCGATAGAGCAACCGTAGGCTGCTTCTTGCTGCTCCAAGTCACAGCAGCACTCCCCAAAGAAAACATGAATCCACTGGTAGATCTTCTATCTGAGATACTACCATCCCAATCAGCATCTGTGTACCCATATACACATATCTCTATCCCAGTCTCATAGAATAGTCCACAATCCAAAGTAGACTTCACATACCTTAGTATGCGTCTCATTGCATCCAAATGCGGTTTCCGTGGAACCTGCATAAACTGACTCACCAACCCAACAGCATAGCTCAAGTCTGGTCTGGTGATCGTCATGTAGATCAAACTTCCTACTATGCTCCTGTACATAGTAGGATCCTCTAAGATCTCTCCTGAATCTGCACTCAACTTGCCATTCTGATCCAATGGCACAGAAATAGGCTTACAGCCTGTCATACCATACTTGGACAACATGTCCAAGCCATACTGTCTCTGCAGTAATCCAATACCATGTGGTGACCTAATCACCTCAATGCCCAAGAAATATCTGAGCTCCCCGAGATCCTTCATCTCGAACTTCTGTCTAAGCAAGATCTTTACATCAAAGATCTCTGCATCATGGTCCCCCGTAATGATCAAGTCATCTACATAGATGACAACAAGCACAACTCCTCTATCACCATGTCTCACATACAATGAGAAATCTGCATTGGCTACATGAAAGCCAATAGTGACAAGATATTCAGAAATCTTGTCAGACCATGCTCTTGGTGCTTGCTTTAAGCCATACAAGGCTTTCTTCAACCTGCAAACATGCTCGGGGTGACCCACATCCTCATAACCAGGTGGCTGCAATATATACACCTCTTCTTGCAAATCCCCATGCAAGAATGCATTCTTTACATCCATCTGATGTAAAGACCATTGCTTTGACGCAGCCACTGCTATCACAACTCTCACCGTTGCCATCTTGGCAACTGGGCTGAAAGTTTCCTCATAATCAATCCCATATGTCTGCGCATATCCTTTGGCTACCAATCTAGCCTTGTACGTGTTTATGCTTCCATCACTGTTATGTTTAACTTTGTACACCCACTTGCATCCAATGGCTTTCTTGCCTTCAGGCAATTGCACTAAATCCCAAGTTTCATTTCCATATAGTGCATCCATCTCCTCATCCATAGCTTTCTCCCAACACACATTTCCAACAGCCTCATCAATGCATGTGGGCTCAACATCCTGCACAACCTTTGCCATATATGCATAGTGATGTGCCACATAACCATCATATGTAAATCTCTGCACAGGGTTCTTCACTCTCCCTGATCTTCGCAGCTTTTCATTCATGGCTTCCATAGCCTTCTTTACACCAGGTGTTCTCATAGCTGGGATCCCAAGCTCCTCATCAAGGCTCATATCTGAGCCACTATAGACTCTCCATCAACATGAGAATGCCCTGCAGAAATGTCAGGCATACCAAGGGGCTCAACCACTTTCTCTTTTCCTTTACGTGATGTAGTAATCACATTTGCAAGGCTGGTATTATGACGCAGCCTGCCACTCCATGGTCTATCAACAGACCCACTAGATGAGGACTCTCCTGGTCCACTCAAAGACTGTGATTGCTGACCTGCATTCTGTGCAACCACACTTCCACTCACATCAGCCCCAACAGCTTCTTTTTCAGTAGCATACCAGCTGCTCATCTCATCAAAGACAACATCCCTGCTTACCCTCAACTCACGTGTAGCAGGGTTATAACACCTGTATCCCTTTTGCTCAAGGGAATATCCAATAAACACACATTTTTCAGCTTTCGGATCCAGCTTAGTTCTCAGCTCATCTGGCACATGCACATATGCAATGCATCCAAAGACTTTCAGATGAGACAAATCTGGTTTTCTGCCAGTAAACCTCTCCTCTGGAGTTACATCATGTATGGCTGCAGTTGGAGTCATGTTCATGATGGATACTGCTGTAGAAATAGCCTCAGCCCAATAGCAATGCGGCATATTCTTCTCTTCCATCAATGCTCGTGCAATCTCAGCAATGTGCCTGTTTTTTCGCTCAGCAACTCCATTTTGCTGCGGAGTGTATCTGCATGTAAACTGTCTCCGAATACCATTCTTCTTCAAGAATTCAGAGAACTCATTGGAGTAGTACTCTCCCCCTCCATCTGACCTTAGGCACTTTACATATTTCCTTGTTTGCTTTTCAACTAAAACTCTGAAATTCTAAAAGTGAGTGAACACCTCACTCTTCTCTTTCATGAAATATACCCACACTTTCCTTGTGTGGTCATCAATAAATGCGACATAGTATCTACAGCCTCCCATAGACACGGTCTTCGTAGGACCCATACATCTGAATGCACAACATCTAGTGCATTTCTACTCACATATCTGTTACGTGGAAACACATGCTTTGTTTGCTTCCCAAATTGGCATGCTTCACATATTTTCTGCATACCTTCCACTTTAAATTTTGGCAGCCCTGTCACAATTCCTTTTGTTTGCATAGACTTCAATCTCTGCACATTTACATGTCCAATCCTTTTATGCCAAATGTCTGTGTCTGCAACAACTCCTGAACCATTTGCAAACATTGCAACACTCATTTCAGGCATGTCTACATTCAACGTAAACATTCTGCCCACTCTGTTGCCTTTTGCAACCAACCTGCACTTGTCTTTGAAGTCTTCGACATAATATCCATCAGGGTTAAACCGAACCTGCAAACCCTGCTCAATCATCTGGCCAACTGAAACCAGATTCTTTGTTATGTTTGGTACATGAAGTACATCTGCAAGGTACTTCACTTTGCCATCCTGCATAGACAATGCCACATCTCCAACGTGGGCAATTGGATGAGCAGTGTCATCCCCTGTTTCCACAAAACCTGGTCTTTCCGGGTTTTTCATCTCCTTGAACCACTCCCCCTGTAAGATTCCTCCCCCACCCCCTTTTTGATGTCTAGTATCTTTCCTTGTAATCAATCCCTCTTCAAAAATATAAAGACCTTGTTTCTAACTATTTTAACCTAGAGAGAGAAAATATTCTAGAGAGAGAATATTCAGATTTTGAATATTTTTGGATAGAAAAATATCTCTTATAATTAAGATGAATTTTCCTGAAACAGAAATTCAAAAAGAACTTTCCAATGTGCAATTGGAATTAATTGAAAATGGGTATAAAGGACCTTAGCCTAAGGGTCTAGATTTTCAGAAATTTTTGGATTATGGTCCAATTAGAGTTCCTATGGGCCAATAGCATCAATCCATGTGTAGGAAGGAGATAAATCCAATTTGTAAAGAAGATACTCAAAAAAATGAGTAAATACTCACATAAGATGAAGAGTTGAAAATGTACAATGTTTATTAGTAAAAACCTATGAGCAATATTAAAAATATGAGATATGTAAGGAAGGGGAGTTCTTTAAAGGAGGTGCATATTTCACATAAGATGAAGAGTTGAAAATGTACAAGGTTTATTAGTAAAAAACTATGAGCAATATTAAAAATATGACATATGTAAGGAAGGGGAGTTCTTTAAAGGAGGTGCATATTTCACATAAGATGAAGAGTTGAAAATGTACAAGGTTTATTAGTAAAAAACTATGAGCAATATTAAAAATATGACATATGTAAGGAAGGGGAGTTCTTTAAAGGAGGTGCATATTTCACATGCTTGAATGAGTTTTAAACTCATAAAATTTGAGATATTTCATCTCTCCTCTCTCCTAATTCAAGTCTAGTTCCAAAAAGTTAGCTTAACTGACCTAAAAATGGTCAAAAAGTGACCAAACTGACTTGGAAAATTCTAGAATCGATTTGTTTGGTTAGGAGCTCAAATTTTCCTATAAATAGAAGCCTCCCCTTGTTGAAAAAAATATAGTGTCTTATGCATAGTTACTCTACTCCACCTTAGCCAAGAACTGTGAATTCTTTAATAATTCACTAGTTTTTGACACTTCCCTCTTCTTTAATACTCATTGGTGGCCCCATCAACATACTAAACCAATTGATTGGTTGGGGGACTCTACCGTGATCAAAGAATCAAGCAATTTGTAAGGTAAGTATGGTGAATTTTGATTTTTCTATAATTTCTCAATGTTTCTCTCTTCTCAACCCCTCTCAAGCTTGAGAAGCTTAATTGGTATGGTTTTTGAATGCTATTGAAGTTAATTAATTAATGATAGTAAAGAATTACATAAATTTCCATTTATGTTTAATTCTAATGGTTTTTTCTCTCTCTCACAAATTAATGGTTTTTCTTTATCTATGCTTTATTTTTTTAAAGGGTTAATGATCCAATTAGGGATCTAGGGATCATTCTAATCATTCCCTTAAAGATAAGCCTTATTTTTAAAAAAAATAATTGAGATTATCAGTTATAGTAGCGGAGCTATGGCAAAATTTTATAAAAATTTACACATAAAATAAATTCATTCAAAGCATAAAAAGAGGATTTCCTACCATATTCTAGGAATTATCATCCTAGATTAATTGAATGAACTTCATTAGAATCATGAGGAAATTGAATTTTTATATTATGCATAAAGGATAAATTTTACATCAAAAGTATTACTTTTATCATTTTTATTTTATGCATAGAAGTATGCAAATGGATAAAATTTTATATAAAAGTGTTACTTTTAGCGTAATTAAATTTCATGCATAGAGGTATGCATAAAAGATAAATATTTTATTATAAAAGTGTTACTTTTAACATAATTGAATTTCATGCATAAAGTTATGCATAAAAGATAAATGTTTTATTATAAAAGTGTTACTTTTAACATAATTGAATTTCATACATAGAGGTATGCATAAAAGATGAATATTTTATTATTTTATTATAAAACTGTAAAGAAAAAAAATGATTATTTTATTATAAAAAGTTATTTTCATCATATTGAATTTCGTGCATAGAAATGAAAAAAATAAATATATTATTATTTTATTATAAAAATATTACAGAAAAAATAATAATTATTTTATTGTAAAAGTGTTACTTTTATCACAATTGATATTCTTGCATAGAAATATGCATAAAGGATGAGTTAGGATGTGGTAAGATGAGTTAGGATGTGATAAGAGGTGTATGAGATGTGATAAGATGAGTTAAGATGTGATAAGATGTGTATGGGATGAGATAAGAAGTGTATGTGATGAGATAAGATGAATATGGGTTGTGATAGTGTGAGAATGGATGTGATGAAAAAGAATAGATGAGAAGGCGTATGGGGTTATATGAATGGGAATGAGGAAATGGTGTATGGATGTGTATGTATGGATGTATGCATGTAGATGTGAATGTAAGCATATAGATATGGAGGTATGGATGTGAATGATCATGAAGATGTGGATGTATGGATGAGGATGCATGAATGTGCATGTAGATGTGGATGTGAAAATAGATGCATGGATGTAGATGTAGATGTATGGATGTGGATGTGGATATATGTATGGATGTGAATATATGATATGTGATGTGAAGGAATCTGAAGTGATGAGATGAAAAATGATGTGATGGGATGAGTACACATATAACTGGAATGTGGAATAAGCAATGTGGATTGATGAGGGATAATGTGGAAAAATGAGAGTTAATATAGAAACTGTATTTTGTGACTGTTTGTAAATGCTGTTTGTAAATGACTGTTTTATGTCAAGATTGCTGGGAAAGCATTGTGACCATCTTGTGATTAAGGTCGTGGAGACCTAACTGATAAAGTTGCAATTGCTGACGGAGAGTCAATGAAGGACGTCTCGCGTAGCAAGGTCGGCCGAGGTCTTGACCAGCCTCGGTGCGATTAAAATGGTGAGCTTCCGGTACGGTGGATGAGGGGCCAAGGAAGCGGCCTATGAGTGAAGCGGTAGGTCACCTGCGAAGGATCCTAGAGGGTGCTGACCATACGGTGCTCGGGCTCTGGGTCGCCCAGGATACCCACACGTGCGTTGAGGAAGATATTGGAACAAGAGTAGGAGTTGTTTTCTGAAACGGGCATGGATCTGGTTGACTGACCTTGCTGGTCCTCAACGGATGAGTCCATGGCTCTTTATATGGATCTGTTGGTTGATCTTGCTGATCTTCAACAAGAGTCCATCTTGATAAGTGATTATATTGCCGAGTATTATGGGCTAGGGATTAGGAAACGGCCCCTGTGTGGACAGGTGGTGAGCGTCCTAGTTGCCAATGATGCCATAGATACTCTGATGAAGGAATGATGGGAAAATTGAGAATCAACTGGATAAATTGGAAGATGGTGATCAGTGATACTATGGTTTTATTAAAGGATTGTTTTAAACTGGTTGAATCTGTGAAAAGGCAATTTCATATTCGGTGTGTGAGTGGTGTGACTAGTTTTATTTTTGCATGAACATCCGGCTAGGGGGCCTTGGGACTCTTTCCTTGGTACCCGGGACAAAACCTAACCAAATTCTTAATTGGATCCCATCACTACAGTGGTTGGACGGTTGGCTACCCATGGGACTGGATGGGGTTAGGCTGGACTGATGGATCCGTAAATCGAGACTCAACTTTTGTTATTACAATAGATAAAGTAAATCCCAAACAGTAATTGTTCTATGGATAGGAATCAACGGTTGTGCCTCTTGAATGGGGAAAAAAGCATTGATCCTAATGATCCAAGTGCAAGTTTCTTCCTTGATCTGACTAAGTATCTTATAGATGCAATTAGATCAGTTTGATCAGAAATGATCTTGACTACGTTAGAGTAAAAAGTTATCCTGGTGGAATCGCCCGTGCTTCCGATAAAGGAAGTTTTTCCGGGTTCAGTTTTGGAACAACCGACGGATTAGTCTCTTATCCGGATATCTGTGGGTGAGGCCCCATATGTGGGACCCTTGTCTCGCACAAGAAGTGCTACTTCCGCTGCCAGTATCCTGAATCCGTTGCTCGGTGGGAACAGGGATTTTACAGTTGGTATCAGAGCATTTGGTTAGTAAAGATCAACTGAGAAGACAAATATATCAAAAATTTATCAAGAAACACAAAAAGGTTATAATTGTGTGAGATAATTCATACAATTTGATATTCAAACTGAAATTCGTAATTTGGTAATTGGGTCTTCTGATGGAAGTACCGCAATTATATAGAATCCCTGACTTGCTTGAGGCCTAGACATGATAATATTTACCTTATAATTCCAAGGGCCGTGACTACCCGTATATACCGAGAGTATACTGTAGCTCTTTACTGACAGTATATACGAGTAAATCTAAGACTTGAAATTATAAGCGTTAATGCTATCTAGATGATGATTTCAAATGTGATTGGTATGATTTTCAATTCTGTTTGAGAATTGATGAATTGAATTGGATTCTGATTGAAAAATGATGATTTTTGAAATTAGTTGAAATATAAAAATCTGGACAAAACCACAATGAGGATTAATGGAACGACTCCCAGTGATGATATTCATAACTGGAATGATGATGATGATTTCAGCAAATCACTATGAGATTAGTAGGTTGTGCTGTCAGATTGCTACTGTTAATACTTGATCGGTAGATCAAGTTAAGGGATGTCAAATTGAGAACTTTCTTGACTAAAATTTCCGTGGAGGAATGTTCCAAAGGAAACTTTTCGGTCTAATGGACCATTATCATGTTAAAGATATGAATGATATGATCTGAATGAATTGTTATTTAATGTTAAGTTCTATATAAGGGATATTTATCCCAGTGTTCTGTTGGGTTGACCAGAATATAAGGAACCCCAGAATAAAATTGGATCTTAAGAAAAAGAGCTGTCCTCTACCTTGCGAGATGAGGACATCTCGCACTTTTCAAGTGGGGTAGAATGTAAGATTCTCCCCAACCTTCGAGGTATACTGGAGTAAGAATCTTCCTTTCTGATCGTATAATATTTCCCTCTCTAAAATAAAAGAAAGTTTCTGTTTAAAAAAGGAAGACCCTTTCCTTAGAATACTTCTCAGGAGTCCCACCCGTTTTAAAGATTTAGAACAATGAGTTCAGAAGTGTGAATCGGTGTTTTGGATTCCAAGGTTTTGGTTTTCATTCGAGTACGGCCCAAAAAGAAGTTCTTTATCTCTTGGGGAGTATAAGAAGTTATCTCCCAGATATTGTGAACCTTATCTGAATTCAATGAAAGTAGGTGACTTAGCCTACAAGCTTCTTTTATCTCCTCATCTCAAAATTCTTAATGCCTTCTATAGAAAAATGTGCCAAACCCAAATCATGGAAGAGACGGTAAAACTTCAGTGGCAAGTTACCGTTGGCTTCTAGGTTACGCTAGCTCCTTCCTTTATATGAATCGTAACTTTTACTTGTCGCTCACAATAATCTTACTTCCATCGATCTCCTTTCTTTCTTAATCTCCTTCATGGCTTGGTGGCAACAAGAACTAATTTTATCCATAATGATTCCTCACCTTCAAGACGCAAGTGAGTCTGTGAAGAAGGATTTTATAGAACAGTATGAGCGCTCACTTTTCCCTCACTTGGGAACTTCTGTAGCGCAGACCAAATGGCGGACCTATCAAGACATAACTAGGGTAACACCCTGGGGTCAGCAACATTTTCGTAATAATGTCCACTTGGCCATGGCTATTAAAGCTTTGGGATTGGGTCCCCGATACTACTGCGTCATGAGATCAAGGCATCTTGGGTTTTCTGAGCGGGTCTTCTTACTGGCGTGTTTTCTTCCTCATGAGAAGATATGCCTTTATCCCATTTTTGGCTTGCCTCTCAGAGGTCCTTTTGTTAGATCACCTCATACCACTGAGATAGGTGCGGCAATAACCAGCAGAATCATTCCCATAGATGAGTTACCCTATACTTGTGCAGCTTGTGAGTGCTGCTTTTGTGACCATATGATGGACGGGCTTATGGAAGTGTAAAGAGTTCTTCTATCTTTACTGTATAAGTTCCGAGAATGAATAAAGTTTAAATCTTGTTCTTATCTTGCTCTCTTTGAGACTTTTCTTGGTGGTTAATCTTGATTAAAATTTTTCTCTAAGTCTCATATTCGTGCATCTTGCGAAATTACCCTAGTTTGCGAGATGAGGACATCTCGCGTTTTTTAAGTGGGGTAGAATGTAAGATTCCTCCCCCACCCCCTTTTTGATGTCTAGTATCTTTCCCTGTAATCAATCCCTCTTCAAAAATATAAAGACCTTGTTTCTAACTATTTTAACCTAGAGAGAGAAAATATTCTAGAGAGAGAATATTCAGATTTTGAATATTTTTGGATAGAAAAATATCTCTTATAATTAAGATGAATTTTCCTGAAACAGAAATTCAAAAAGAACTTTCCAATGTGCAATTGGAATTAATTGAAAATGGGTATAAAGGACCTTAGCCTAAGGGTCTAGATTTTCAGAAATTTTTGGATTATGGTCCAATTAAGGTTCCTATGGGCCAATAGCATCAATCCATGTGTAGGAAGGAGATAAATCCAATTTGTAAAGAAGATACTCAAAAAAATGAGTAAATGCTCACATAAGATGAAGAGTTGAAAATGTACAATGTTTATTAGTAAAAAACTATGAGCAATATTAAAAATATGAGATATGTAAGGAAGGGGAGTTCTTTAAAGGAGGTGCATATTTCACATAAGATGAAGAGTTGAAAATGTACAAGGTTTATTAGTAAAAAACTATGAGCAATATTAAAAATATGACATATGTAAGGAAGGGGAGTTCTTTAAAGGAGGTGCATATTTCACATAAGATGAAGAGTTGAAAATGTACAAGGTTTATTAGTAAAAAACTATGAGCAATATTAAAAATATGACATATGTAAGGAAGGGGAGTTCTTTAAAGGAGGTGCATATTTCACATGCTTGAATGAGTTTTAAACTCATAAAATTTGAGATATTTCATCTCTCCTCTCTCCTAATTCAAGTCTAGTTCCAAAAAGTTAGCTTAACTGACCTAAAAATGGTCAAAAAGTGACCAAACTGACTTGGAAAATTCTAGAATCGGTTTGTTTGGTTAGGAGCTCAAATTTTCCTATAAATAGAAGCCTCCTCTTGTTGAAAAAAATATAGTGTCTTATGCATAGTTACTCTACTCCACCTTAGCCAAGAACTGTGAATTCTTTAATAATTCACTAGTTTTTGACACTTCCCTCTTCTTTAATACTCATTGGTGGCTCCATCAACATACTAAACCAATTGATTGGTTGGGGGACTCTACCGTGATCAAAGAATCAAGCAAATTGTAAGGTAAGTATGGTGAATTTTGATTTTTCTATAATTTCTCAATGTTTCTCTCTTCTCAACCCCTCTCAAGCTTGAGAAGCTTAATTGGTATGGTTTTTTAATGCTATTGAAGTTAATTAATTAATGGTAGTAAAGAATTACATAAATTTCCATTTATGTTTAATTCTAATGGTTTTTTCTCTCTCTCTCACAAATTAATGGTTTTTCTTTATCTATGCTTTATTTTTTTAAAGGGTTAATGATCCAATTAGGGATCTAGGGATCATTCTAATCATTCCCTTAAAGATAAGTCTTATTTTTTAAAAAAAAATTTTGAGATTATCAGTTATAGTAGCGGAGCTATGGCAAAATTTTATAAAAATTTACACATAAAATAAATTCATTCAAAGCATAAAAAGAGGATTTCCTACCATATTCTAGGAATTATCATCCTAGATTAATTGAATGAACTTCATTAGAATCATGAGAAAATTGAATTTTTATATTATGCATAAAGGATAAATTTTACATCAAAAGTATTACTTTTATCATTTTTATTTTATGCATAGAAGTATGCAAATGGATAAAATTTTATATAAAAGTGTTACTTTTAGCGTAATTAAATTTCATGCATAGAGGTATGCATAAAAGATAAATATTTTATTATAAAAGTGTTACTTTTAACATAATTGAATTTCATGCATAAAGGTATGCATAAAAGATAAATATTTTATTATAAAAGTGTTACTTTTAACATAATTGAATTTCATACATAGAGGTATGCATAAAAGATGAATATTTTATTATTTTATTATAAAACTGTAAAGAAAAAAATGATTATTTTATTATAAAAAGTTATTTTCATCATATTGAATTTCGTGCATAGAAATGAAAAAAATAAATATATTATTATTTTATTATAAAAATATTACAGAAAAAATAATAATTATTTTATTGTAAAAGTGTTACTTTTATTACAATTGATATTCTTGCATAGAAATATGCATAAAGGATGAGTTAGGATGTGGTAAGATGAGTTAGGATGTGATAAGAGGTGTATGAGATGTGATAAGAGGTGTATGAGATGTGATAAGATGAGTTAAGATGTGATAAGATGTGTATGGGATGAGATAAGAAGTGTATGTGATGAGATAAGATGAATATGGGTTGTGATAGTGTGAGAATGGATGTGATGAAAAAGAATAGATGAGAAGGCGTATGGGGTTATATGAATGGGAATGAGGAAATGGTGTATGGATGTGTATGTATGGATGTATGCATGTAGATGTGAATGTAAGCATATAGATATGGAGGTATGGATGTGAATGATCATGAAGATGTGGATGTATGGATGAGGATGCATGAATGTGCATGTAGATGTGGATGTGAAAATAGATGCATGGATGTAGATGTGGATGTATGGATGTGGATGTGGATATATGTATGGATGTGAATATATGATATGTGATGTGAAGGAATCTGAAGTGATGAGATGAAAAATGATGTGATGGGATGAGTACACATATAACTGGAATGTGGAATAAGCAATGTGGATTGATGAGGGATAATGTGGAAAAATGAGAGTTAATATAGAAACTGTATTTTGTGACTGTTTGTAAATGCTGTTTGTAAATGACTGTTTTATGTCAAGATTGCTGGGAAAGCATTGTGACCATCTTGTGATTAAGGTCGTGGAGACCTAACTGATAAAGTTGCAATTGCTGACGGAGAGTCAATGAAGGACGTCTCGCGTAGCAAGGTCGGCTGAGGTCTTGACCAGCCTCGGTGCGATTAAAATGGTGAGCTTCCGGTACGGTGGATGAGGGGCCAAGGAAGCGGCCTATGAGTGAAGTGGTAGGTCACATGCGAAGGATCCTAGAGGGTGCTGACCATACGGTGCTCGGGCTCTGGGTCGCCCAGGATACCCACACGTGCGTTGAGGAAGATATTGGAACAAGAGTAGGAGTTGTTTTCTGAAACGGGCATGGATCTGGTTGACTGACCTTGCTGGTCCTCAACGGATGAGTCCATGGCTCTTTATATGGATCTGTTGGTTGATCTTGCTGATTTTCAACAAGAGTCCATCTTGATAAGTGATTATATTGCCGAGTATTATGGGCTAGGGATTAGGAAACGGCCCCTGTGTGGACAGGTGGTGAGCGTCCTAGTTGCCAATGATGCCATAGATACTCTGATGAAGGAATGATGGGAAAATTGAGAATCAACTGGATAAATTGGAAGATGGTGATCAGTGATACTATGGTTTTATTAAAGGATTGTTTTAAACTGGTTGAATCTGTGAAAAGGCAATTTCATATTCGGTGTGTGAGTGGTGTGACTAGTTTTATTTTTGCATGAACATCCGGCTAGGGGGCCTTGGGACTCTTTCCTTGGTACCCGGGACAAAACCTAACCAAATTCTTAATTGGATCCCATGACTACAGTGGTTGGGCGGTTGGCTACCCATGGGACTGGATGGGGTTAGGCTGGACTGATGGATCCGTAAATCGAGACTCAACTTTTGTTATTACAATAGATAAAGTAAATCCCAAACAGTAATTGTTCTATGGATAGGAATCAACGGTTGTGCCTCTTGAATGGGGAAAAAAGCGTTGATCCTAATGATCCAAGTGCAAGTTTCTTCCTTGATCTGACTAAGTATCTTATAGATGCAATTAGATCAGTTTGATCAGAAATGATCTTGACTACGTTAGAGTAAAAAGTTATCCTGGTGGAATCGCCTGTGCTTCCGATAAAGGAAGTTTTTCCGGGTTCGGTTTTGGAACAACCGACGGATTAGTCTCTTATCCGGATATCCGTGGGTGAGGCCCCGTATGTGGGACCCCTGTCCCGCGCGAGAAGTGCTACTTCCGCTGCCAGTATCCTGAATCCGTTGCTCGGTGGGAACAGGGATCTTACACATCCACATCTACATCCATGCATCTATTTTCACATCCACATCTACATGCACATTCATGCATCCTCATCCATACATCCATATCTACATGCACATTCACATCCATACATCCACATCTATATGCTTACATTCACATCTACATGCATACATCCACATCCCATCCATGCATCTACATCGACATCCTCATTTACATCCATACATCAACATTCACACTCACATCTACATGCATACATCCATACATACACATCCACATTTACATCCATATTCTCACCCTATCACAACCCATATACATCTTATCCCATCACATACACTTCTTACCTCATCCCTACACATCCTATCACTTCTTAACTCATCTTATCACATCCTAACTCATCTCTTATGCATACCTCTGCATGGAATTCAATTATGCTAAAAGTAACTCTTTTATAATAAAATATTCATCTCTTATGCATACCTCTATGCATCTCTTACCTCATCCCATACACATCCTATCACTTCTTAACTCATCTTATCACATCCTAACTCATCTCTTATGCATACCTCTATGCATGAATTTCAATTATGCTAAAAGTAACTCTTTTATAATAAAATATTCATCTCTTATGCATACCTCTATGCATGAATTTCAATTATGCTAAAAGTAACTCTTTTATAATAAAATATTCATCTCTTATGCATACCTCTATGCATGAATTTCAATTATGCTAAAAGTAACTCTTTTATAATAAATTAATCATCTTCTATGCATACCTCTATGCATGAAAATCAATTATGTATAATATAAAAATCAATTTCTCTAGGATTACAATGTATATCTTTCAATTAATCTAGGATGATAATTCCTAGAAATATGGTAGAAAATCCTCTTTTCATGCTTTAAATGAAATTATTTTATGTGTAAATTTTTATAAAATTTTGCCACAGCTCCACTACTATAACTAATAAATCTCAATTATTTTAAAAGATAGGTTATCTTTAAGGGAATGATTAGAATGATCCCTAATTGGATCATTAACCCTTAATGGATTAAATAAAAATAATCATACACTAAAAGCATAGATAAAAAAACTATTAATTTGTTCTCAAGCATAGATTAATCTTGGATTAAGAAAAAGCTTTATGAAAAGCTTCATTTGGATTAAGAATGGGTCATGAGTATGACTATTTCTTAAGTGAGAGAGAGAAAAAACCATTAGAATTAAACATAAATGGATATTTATGTAATGTCTTACTATCATTAATCAATTAACTTTAATAGCATTCAAAAACCATACCAATTAAGCTTCTCAAGCTTGAGAGGGGTTGAGAAGAGAGAAACATTGAGAAATTATAGAAAAGATCAAAATTCACCATACTTACCTTACAATTTGCTTGATTCTTTATTCACGGTAGAGGCCCCCAACCAATCAATTGGTTTAGTATGTTGATGGAGCCACCAATGGGAATTGAAGAAAGAGAGAAGTGTCAAAAACTAGTGAATTATTAAAGAATTCACAGTTCTTGGCTTAGGTGGAGAAGAGTAACAATGCATAAGACACTATATTTTTTTCAACAAGGGAAGGCTTCTATTTATAGGAAAAATTGAGCTCCTAACCAAACAAACTGATTCTAGAATTTTCCAAGTCTGTTTGGTCACTTTTTGACCATTTTTAGGTCAGTTAAGCTAACTTTTTGGAACTAGACTTGAATGAGGAGAGAGGAGAGATGAAATATCTCAATTTTTATGAGTTTAAAACTCATTCAAGCATGTGAAATATGCACCTCCTTTAAAGAACTCCCCTTCCTTACATATGTGTCAAAATGGAATCATTATACCCAAAATATCTCATATTTTTAATATTGCTCATAGTTTTTTACTAATAAACCTTGTACATTTTCAACTCTTCATCTTATGTGAAATATGCACCTCCTTTAAAGAACTCCCCTTCCTTCATATGTGTCAAAATGGAATCATTATACCCAAAATATCTCATATTTTTAGTATTACTCATAGTTTTTTACTAATAAACCTTGTACATTTTCAACTCTTCATCTTATGTGAGCATTTACTCATTTTTGGATACCCAAAATATCTCATATTTTTAATATTGCTCATAGTTTTTTACTAATAAACCTTGTACATTTTCAACTCTTCGTCTTATGTGAGCATTTACTCATTTTTGGGTATCTTCTTTTACAATTTGGATTTATCTCCTCCCTACACATGGATTGATGCTATTGGCCCATAGGAACCTTAACTGGACCATAATCCAAAAATTTCTGAAAATCTAGACCCTTAGGCTAAGGTCCTTTATACCCATTTCCAATAAATTCTAATTGCACATTGGAAAGTTCTTTTTGAATTTCTATTTCAGGGGAACTTATTTTAATAAGATGAGATAATTTTTTATCCAAAAATATTAAAAATCTGAATATTCTCTCTCTAGAATATTTTCTCTCTCTAGGTTAAAACAGTTAGAAACAAGGTCTTTATATTTCTGAAGAGGGATTGATTACAGGGGAAGATACTAGACATCAAAAGGGGGTTGGGGGAGGAATCTTACATTCTACCCCACTTAAAAAACGCGAGATGTACAAGGTTTATTAGTAAAAAACTATGAGCAATATTAAAAATATGAGATATTTTGGATATAATGATTCCATTTTGACACATATGTAAGGAAGGAGAGTTCTTTAAAGGAGGTGCATATTTCACATAAAATGAAGAGTTGAAAATGTACAAGGTTTATTAGTAAAAAACTATGAGCAATATTAAAAATATGAGATATTTTGGGTATAATGATTCCATTTTGACACATATGTAAGGAAGGGGAGTTCTTTAAAGGAGGTGCATATTTCACATGCTTGAATGAGTTTTAAACTCATAAAAATTGAGATATTTCATCTCTCCTCTCTCCTCATTCAAGTCTAGTTTCAAAAAGTTAGCTTAACTGACCTAAAAATGGTCAAAAAGTGACCAAGCTGACTTAGAAAATTCTAGAATCAGTTTGTTTGGTTAGGAGCTCAATTTTTCCTATAAATAGAAGCCTCCCCTTGTTGAAAAAAATATAGTGTTTATGCATCGTTACTCTACTCCACCTAAGCCAAGAACTGTGAATTCATTAATAATTCACTAGTTTTTGGAGCTTCCCTCTTTCTTCAATCCCCATTAGTGGCTCCATCAACATACTTAACCAATTGATTGGTTGGGGGCCTCTACCGTGAACAAAGAATCAAGCAAATTGTAAGGTAATTAGTGAATTTTGATCATTTTTTATAATTTCTCAATGTTTCTCTCTTCTCAACCCCTCTCAAGCTTGAGAAGCTTAATTGGAATGGTTTTTAAATGCTATTCAAGTTAATTGATGAATGTTAGTGAAGAGTTACATAATTTGATGAATGCTATTGAAGTTAATTGATTAATGATAGTTAAGAATTACATAAATTTCCATTTATGCTTAATTCTAATGGTTTTTATGTAATTTCTCTCTCTCACTCAAGAAATGGTCATACTCATGACCCATTCTCAATCCAAATGAAGCTTTTCATAAAGCTTTTCTTTAATCCAAGATTAAGCTATGCTTGAGGCCAAATTAATGGCTTTTTTTTTCTATGCTTTTAGTTTATGTATATTGATGATTCAATCCATTATGGATTGATGATCCAATTAGAGACCATTCTAATTATTTTCTTAATGATAAGCTTTATCCCTAAGAAAAATTGAGATTTATCAGTCATAGCAGCGGAGCTATGGTAAAATTTTTATAAAAATTACGCATAAAATAATTTCATTCAAAGCATAAAAAGAGGACTTCCTACCATATTCTAGGAATTATCATCGTAGATTAATTGAAAGAATTTCATTGTAATCATGGAGAAATTAAATTTTTATATTATGCATAAAGGATATGTTTTTATATTAAAAGTGTTACTTTTATCACAATTGAATTTCATGCATAGAGGTATGCATAAAAGTTGATTATTTTATTATAAAAGTGTTACTTATATCACAATTAAATTTCATGCATAGAAGTATGCATAAGAGTTGATTATTTTATTATAAAAGTGTTACTTTTATCATATTTGGATTTCATGCATAGAAGTATGCATAAAAGATATTCTTTTTATACTAAAAGTGTGATTTTCATCATAAAGGGATTTTATGCATAACTTAGATGCATAAGAGAAATTCTTTTATTCTAAAAGTGTAATTCCTACCAAATTGAATTTATGCATAGGAAGATGCATAAAAGATTGATTCAAAAGTGTCATTCTCATCTAAATTGAATTCATGCATAGGAAGATGCATAAAAGATTGAATTTTAATTCAAAAGTTTCATTTTCATTTAAAATGAATTTATGCATAGGAAGATGCATAAAAGATTGATTTTTACTTTGAAAGTATTAATCTCCTTAAATGGAATTTATGCATAAATAAATGTGTAAAGAAATCTTATATCAAATATAAGAATTCTCTTGTATTCTATAAATAGAAATGAGATGTGATAGGATGTGATAAGAGGTGTATAAGATGTGATAAGAAGTGATAAGATGCTTATGAAATAAGTTAGGAGGTGATAAGATGAATTAAGATGTGTATGGGATGAGGTAAGAAGTGTATGTGATAGGATAAGATGTATATGGGTTGTGATAGGGCGAGAATGGATGTGATGTAAAAGATTAGATGTGAAGACATATGGGGTTATATGAATGGGAATGTGGAAATGGATGTATGTATGTGGATGTGTGGATGTGGAGATGGGAGTGTGGATGTATGAATGTGAAAATGGATGTATGCATGAAGATGTATATGCATAGATGTGAATGTGGATGTAGATGTATGCATGAAGATGTATATGCATAGATGTGAATGTGGATGTAGATGTGGATGTATAGATGTGAATGTGAATGTGGATGTATGCATGAGGATGTATATGCATAGATGTGAATGTGGATGTAGATGTGGATGTATAGATGTGAATGGGAATGTGGATGTGGATGTATGTGAATGTGGATGTAGATGTGGATGTATAGATGTGAATATGGAATGTGGATGTGGATGTATGTATATATGTGGATGTAGATGTGGATGTATAGATGTGAATGGAAATGTGGATGTGGATGTATGTGAATGTGAATGTAGATGTGGATGTATAGATGTGAATGTGGAATGTGGATGTGGATGTAGATGTATGTATGTATGTGGATGTAGATGTGGATGTATAGATGTGAATGGAAATGTGGATGTGGATGTATGTATGTATGTGGATGTGGATGTATGAATGAGGACGTGATAGTGGATGTATGCATGTGGGTGTGGATGTATGGATGTGGATATGGATGTGTATGTATGAATGTGGATACGGGATGTGGATGTATAAATGAGGATGTGAAAATGGAGGTAAGCATGTAGATGTGGATGTATGGATGTGAATGTGAATGTATGGATGTATGGATGTGAATGTGGATGTGGATGTGGATGTGGATGTATGGATGTGAATATATGATATGTGATGTGAAGGAATCTGAAGTGAAGAGATGGAAAATGATGTGATTGGATGAGTACATATATAAATGGAATGTGGAATAAGTAATGTGGATTAATGAGGGATAATGTGGAAAAATGAGAGTTAATATAGAAATTGTATTTGTAACATGTTTGTAAATGCTGTTTGTAAATGGCTGTTTTATGTCAAGAATGCTGGGGAAGCATTTTGACCGTCTTGTGATTAAGGTCGTGGAGACCTAACTGATAAAGTTGCAACTGCTAACGGAGAGTCAATGGAGGACGTCTCGCGTAGCAAGGTCGGCCGAGGTCTTGACCAGCCTCGGTGCGATTAAAATGGTGAGCTTCCAGTACGGTGGATGAGGGACCAAGGAAGCGGCCTATGAGTGAAGCAGTAGGTCACCTGCGAAGGATCCTAGAGGGTGCTGACCATACGGTGCTCGGGCTCTGGGTCGCCCAAGATACCCACGCGT
Source organism: Cibotium barometz (assembly GCF_041138505.1). Classification (NCBI taxonomy): domain Eukaryota; kingdom Viridiplantae; phylum Streptophyta; class Polypodiopsida; order Cyatheales; family Cibotiaceae; genus Cibotium; species Cibotium barometz. The sequence continues at coordinate 6,182,850 of NC_141097.1, read as the reverse complement.
GCGTCGAGGAAGATATTGGAACAAGGAGTAAGAGTTGTTTTGTGAAACCGGGCATGGATCTGGTTGATTGACCTTGCTGGTCTTCAATGGATGAGTCCATGGCTCTTTATATGGATCTGTTGGTTGATCTTGCTGATCTTCAACGAGAGTCTATCTTGATTTTTATTATATTGCCGAGTATTATGGGCTAGGAACTATTGAAAAGGCCCCTGTGTGGACAGGTGGTGAGCGTTCTAGTTGCCAATGATGCCATAGATACTCTGATGAAGGAATGATGGGAAATTATGAATCAACCGGATAAATTGGAAGATTGTGATCAGTGGTACTATGGTTTCATTAAAGGATTGTTTTAAAGTTAGCTGATGCTAAGAAAAAGGCAATTTCATATTGGGTGTGTAAGTGGTGTGGCTAGTTTTATGTTTGCATGAACTTCCGGCTAGGGGGCCTTGGAACTCTTTTCCTTGGTACCCGGGACAAAACCTAACCAAATTCCAAATTGGATCCCATCACTACAGTGGTTGGGCGGTTGGCTAACCCATGGGATCGGATGGGGTTAGGCTGGACTGATGGATCCGTAAATCGAGACTCAATTTTTGTTATTACGATAGATAAAGTAAATCCCGGACAGTAATTGTTCTATGGATAGGAATCAACGGCTGTGCCTCTTGAATGGGAAAAAAAGCGTTGATCCCAATGATCCAAGTGCAAGTTTCTTCCTTGATCTGACCGAGTATCTTTATAGATACAGTCGGATCAACTTGATCAGTAATGGTCTTGACTACGTTAGAGTAAAAAGTTATCCTGGTGGAATCGCCCGTGCTTTCCGGGTAAAGGAAGTTTTTCCGGGTTCGGTTTTGGAACAACCGTCGGATTAGTCTCTTGTCCGGATATCCGTGGTGGACGAGGCTCCGAGTGTGGGACCCCTGTCCCACGCGAGAAGTGCTACTTCCGCTGCTAGTACCCCGAATCTGTTGCTCGGTGGAAATAGGGATCTTACAGTTGGTATCAGAGCATTTGGTTAATAAAGATCAACTGAGAAGACAAATATGTCAAAAATTTATCAAGAAACACAAAAAGGTTGTAATTGTGTGATATAAATCATACAATTTGATATTCAAACTAAAATTCATAATTTGGTAATTGGGTCTTCAGATGGAAGTACCGCAATTATATAGAATCCCTGACTTGCTTGAGGCCTAGACATGATGGTATTTACCTTATAATTCTAAGGGCCGTGACTACCCGTATATACCGAGAGTATACTGCAACTCTTTACTGACAGTATATACGAGTAAATCTAAGACTTGAAATTATAAGCGTTAATGCTATCCAGATGATGAATTCGAATGTGGTTGATATGATTTTTAATTCTGTTTGAGAACTGATGAAATTGATTTGGATTCTGATTGGAAAATGATGAATTCTGAAATTTAGTTGAAATGTAATGAGCTGAGCGAAACCACAATGAGGATGAATGGGACGAGTCCCTGTGATGATATTCATAACTAGAATGATGATAATGATTTCAGCAAATCACTATGAGATTAGTAGATTGTGCTGTCAAATTGCTACTATTAACACTTGAGACGGTAGATTAAGTTAAGGAATAACAAATTGAGAACTTGCTTGACTGAAATTTCCGTGGAGGAATGTTCAGAAGGAAATTTTTCGGTTTAATGGACCATTATCATGTTAAAGATATGAATGATATGATCTGAATGAATTGTTATGAGTTCTATATAAGGGATATTTATCCCAGTATTCCGTTGGGTTGACCAGAATATAAGGAACCCCAGAATAAAATTAGATCTTAAGAAAAAGAGTTGTCCTCTACTTGCGAGATGAGGACATCTCGCACTTTTTAAGTGGGGTAGAATGTAAGATTCCTCCCCAGCCTTCGAGGTATACAGGAGTAAGAATCTCCCTTTTGATCTTATAATTATTCCCTCTCTAAAATAAAAGAAACATTCTGTTTTAGAAAAAAAAGGAAGATCCTTTCCCTAGAATACTTCTCAGGAGTCCCACCTGTTTTAAGGATTCAGAACAATGAGTTCAGAAGTGAAAATCGGTGTTTTGGATACCACGATTTTGGTTTTCATTCGAGTACGGCCCAAAAAGAAGTTCTTTATCTCTTGGGGAGTATAAGAAGTTATCCCCCAGATATTGTGAACCTTATCTGAATTCAATGAAAGTAGGTGACTTAGCCTACAAGCTTCTTTTATCTCCTCATCTCAAAATTCTTAATGCCTTCTATAGAAAAATGTGCCAAACCCAAATCATGGAAAGACGGTAAAACTTCAGTGGTAAGTTACCGTTGGCTTCTAGGTTACGCTAGCTCCTTCCTTTATATAAGTCGTAACTTTTACTTGTCACTCACAGTAATCTTACTTCCATCGATCTCCCTTCTTCTTAATCTCCTTCATGGCTTGGCAACAGGAATTAGTTTTATCCATGATGATTTCTCACCTTCAAGACGCAAGTGAGTCTGTGAAGAAAGATTTTATAGAACAGTATGAGCGCTCACTTTTCCCTCACTTGGGAACTTCTGTAGCTCAGACCAAATGGCGGACTTATCAAAACATAACTAGGGTAACACCCTGGGGTCAGCAGCACTTTCGTAACAATGTCCGCTTGGCCATGGTTATTGAAGCTTTGGGTTTGGGTCCCCGATACTACTGCGTCATGAGATCAAGACATCTTGGGTTTTCTGAGCGGGTCTTCTTACTGGCGTGTTTTCTTCCTCATGAGAAGATATGCCTTTACCCCGTTTTTGGCTTACCTCTCAGAGGTCCTTTTGTTAGATCACCTCATACCACTGAGATAGGTGCGGTAATAACCAACAGAATTATTCCCATAGATGAGTTACCTTATACATGCGCAGCTTGTGAGTGCTGCTTTTGTGATCATATGATGGACGGGTATATGAAAGTGTAAAGAGTTCTTCTATCTTTACTGTATATGTTCCAAGAATGAATAAAGTTTAAATCTTGTTCTTGTCTTGAATCTTAATCTCTTTGAGACTTTTCTTGGTGGTTAATCTTTATTCGTGCATCTTGCGAAATTATCCCAAGTTGCGAGATGAGAACATCTCGCGTTTTTTAAGTGGGGTAGAATGTAAGATTCCTCCCCCAACCCCCTTTTGATGTCTAGTATCTTCCCCTGTAATCAATCCCTCTTCAGAAATATAAAGACCTTGTTTCTAACTGTTTTAACTTAGAGAGAGAAAATATTTTAGAGAGAGAATATTCAGATTTTTAATATTTTTGGATAGAAAATTATCTCATCTTATTAAAATAAGTTTCCCTGAAACAGAAATTCAAAAAGAACTTTCTAATGTGCAATTAGAATTTATTGGACCTTAGCCTAAGGGTCTAGATTTTCAAAAAAAATTGGATTATGGTCCAATTAACGTTCCTATGGGCCAATAGCATCAATCCATGTGTAGGGAGGAGATAAATCCAATTTGTAAAAGAAGATACCCAAAAATGAGTAAATGCTCACATAAGATGAAGAGTTGAAAATGTACAAGGTTTATTAGTAAAAAACTATGAGCAATATTAAAAATATGAGATACTTTGGGTATCCAAAAATGAGTAAATGCTCACATAAGATAAAGAGTTGAAAATGTACAAGGTTTATTAGTAAAAAAACTATGAGCAATATTAAAAATATGAGATATTTTGGGTATAATGATTCCATTTTGACACATATGTAAGGAAGGGGAGTTCTTTAAGGAGGTGCATATTTCACATAAGATGAAGAGTTGAAAATGTACAAGGTTTATTAGTAAAAAACTATGAGCAATATTAAAAATATGAGATATTTTGGGTATAATGATTCCATTTTGACACATATGTAAGGAAGGGGAGTTCTTTAAAGGAGGTGCATATTTCACATGCTTGAATGAGTTTTAAACTCATAAAAATTGAGATATTTCATCTCTCCTCTCTCCTCATTCAAGTCTAGTTTCAAAAAGTTAGCTTAACTGACCTAAAAATGGTCAAAAAGTGACCAAGCTGACTTAGAAAATTCTAGAATCAGTTTGTTTGGTTAGGAGCTCAATTTTTCCTATAAATAGAAGCCTCCCCTTGTTGAAAAAAATATAGTGTTTATGCATCGTTACTCTACTCCACCTAAGCCAAGAACTGTGAATTCATAATAATTCACTAGTTTTTGGAGCTTCCCTCTTTCTTCAATCCCCATTAGTGGCTCCATCAACATACTTAACCAATTGATTGGTTGGGGGCCTCTACCGTGAACAAAGAATCAAGCAAATTGTAAGGTAATTAGTGAATTTTGATCATTTTTTATAATTTCTCAATGTTTCTCTCTTCTCAACCCCTCTCAAGCTTGAGAAGCTTAATTGGAATGGTTTTTGAATGCTATTCAAGTTAATTGATGAATGTTAGTGAAGAGTTACATAATTTGATGAATGCTATTGAAGTTAATTGATTAATGATAGCTAAGAATTACATAAATTTCTATTTATGCTTAATTCTAATGGTTTTTATGTAATTTCTCTCTCTCACTCAAGAAATGGTCATACTCATGACCCATTCTCAATCCAAATGAAGCTTTTCATAAAGCTTTTCCTTAATCCAAGATTAAGCTATGCTTGAGGCCAAATTAATGGCTTTTTTTTTCTATGCTTTTAGTTTATGTATATTGATGATTCAATCCATTATGGATTGATGATCCAATTAGAGACCATTCTAATTATTTTCTTAATGATAAGCTGTATCCCTTAGAAAAATTGAGATTTATCAGTCATAGCAGCGGAGCTATGGTAAAATTTTCATAAAAATTACGCATAAAATAATTTCATTCAAAGCATAAAAAGAGGACTTCCTACCATATTCTAGGAATTATCATCGTAGATTAATTGAAAGAATTTCATTGTAATCATGGAGAAATTAAATTTTTATATTATGCATAAAGGATAAGTTTTTATATTAAAAGTGTTACTTTTATCACAATTGAATTTCATGCATAGAGGTATGCATAAAAGTTGATTATTTTATTATAAAAGTGTTACTTATATCACAATTGAATTTCATGCATAGAAGTATGCATAAGAGTTGATTATTTTATTATAAAAGTGTTACTTTTATCATATTTGGATTTCATGCATAGAAGTATGCATAAAAGATATTCTTTTTATACTAAAAGTGTGATTTTCATCATAAAGGGATTTTATGCATAACTTAGATGCATAAGAGAAATTCTTTTATTCTAAAAGTGTAATTCCTACCAAATTGAATTTATGCATAGGAAGATGCATAAAAGATTGATTCAAAAGTGTCATTCTCATCTAAATTGAATTCATGCATAGGAAGATGCATAAAAGATTGAATTTTAATTCAAAAGTGTCATTTTCATTTAAAATGAATTTATGCATAGGAAGATGCATAAAAGATTGATTTTTACTTCGAAAGTATTAATCTCCTTAAATGGAATTTATGCATAAATAAATGTATAAAGAAATCTTATATCAAACATAAGAATTCTCTTGTATTCTATAAATAGAAATGAGATGTGATAGGATGTGATAAGAGGTGTATAAGATGTGATAAGAGGTGATAAGATGCTTATGAAATAAGTTAGGAGGTGATAAGATGAATTAAGATGTGTATGGGATGAGGTAAGAACTGTATGTGATAGGATAAGATGAATATGGGTTGTGATAGGGCGAGAATGGATGTGATGTAAAAGATTAGATGTGAAGGCATATGGGGTTATATGAATGGGAATGTGGAAATGGATGTATGTATGTGGATGTGTGGATGTGGAGATGGGAGTGTGGATGTATGAATGTGAAAATGGATGTATGCATGAAGATGTATATGCATAGATGTGAATGTGGATGTAGATGTATGCATGAAGATGTATATGCATAGATGTGAATGTGGATGTAGATGTGGATGTATAGATGTGAATGTGAATGTGGATGTATGCATGAGGATGTATATGCATAGATGTGAATGTGGATGTAGATGTGGATGTATAGATGTGAATGGGAATGTGGATGTGGATGTATGTGAATGTGGATGTAGATGTGGATGTATAGATGTGAATGTGAAATGTGGATGTGGATGTATGTATGTATGTGAATGTAGATGTGGATGTATAGATGTGAATGAGAATGTGGATGTGGATATATGTGAATGTGAATGTAGATGTGGATGTATAGATGTGAATGTGGAATGTGGATGTGGATGTATGTATGTATGTGGATGTAGATGTGGATGTATAGATGTGAATAAGAATGTGGATGTGGATGTATGAATGAGGACGTGATAGTGGATGTATGCATGTGGGTATGGATGTATGGATGTGGATATGGATGTGTATGTATGAATGTGGATACGGGATGTGGATGTATAAATGAGGATGTGAAAATGGAGGTAAGCATGTAGATGTGGATGTATGGATGTGAATGTGGATGTGGATGTGGATGTATGGATGTGGATATGGATGTGAATATATGATATGTGATGTGAAGGAATCTGAAGTGAAGAGATGGAAAATGATGTGATTGGATGAGTACATATATAAATGGAATGTGGAATAAGTAATGTGGATTAATGAGGGATAATGTGGAAAAATGAGAGTTAATATAGAAATTGTATTTGTAAACTGCTTGTAAATGCTGTTTGTAAATGGCTGTTTTATGTCAAGAATGTTGGGGAAGCATTTTGACCGTCTTGTGATTAAGGTCGTGAAGACCTAACTGATAAAGTTGCAACTGCTAACGGAGAGTCAATGGAGGACGTCTCGCGTAGCAAGGTCGGCCGAGGTCTTGACCAGCCTCGGTGCGATTAAAATGGTGAGCTTCCGGTACGGTGGATGAGGAACCAAGGAAGCGGCCTATGAGTGAAGCGCTAGGTCACCTGCGAAGGATCCTAGAGGATGCTGACCATATGATGCTCGGGCTCTGGGTCGCCCAGGATACCCACGCATGCGTCGAGGAAGATATTTGAACAAGGAGTAAGAGTTGTTTCCTGAAACCGGGCATGGATCTAGTTGATTGACCTTGCTGGTCTTCAATGGATGAGTCCATGGCTCTTTATATGGATCTGTTGGTTGATCTTGCTGATCTTCAAGGAGAGTCTATCTTGATTTTTATTATATTGCCGAGTATTATGGGCTAGGAACTATTGAAAAGGCCCCTGTGTGGACAGGTGGTGAGCGTTCTAGTTGCCAATGATGCCATAGATACTCTGATGAAAGAATGATGGGAAATTATGAATCAATCGGATAAATTGGAAGATTGTGATCAGTGGTACTATGGTTTCATTAAAGGATTGTTTTAAAGTTAGCTGATGCTAAGAAAAAGGCAATTTCATATTGGGTGTGTAAGTGGTGTGGCTAGTTTTATGTTTGCATGAACTTCCGGCTAGGGGACCTTGGAACTCTTTTCCTTGGTACCAGGGACAAAACCTAACCAAATTCCAAATTGGATCCCATCACTACAGTGGTTGGGCGGTTGGCTAACCCATGGGATCGGATGGGGTTAGGCTGGACTGATGGATCCGTAAATCGAGACTCAATTTTTGTTATTACGATAGATAAAGTAAATCCCGGACAGTAATTGTTCTATAGATAGGAATCAACGGCTGTGCCTCTTGAATGGGGAAAAAAGCGTTGATCCCAATGATCCAAGTGCAAGTTTCTTCCTTGATCTGACCGAGTATCTTTATAGATACAGTCGGATCAACTTGATCAGTAATGGTCTTGACTACGTTAGAGTAAAAAGTTATCCTGGTGGAATCGCCCGTGCTTTCCGGGTAAAGGAAGTTTTTCCGGGTTCGGTTTTGGAACAACCGTCGGATTAGTCTCTTGTCCGGATATCCGTGGGCGAGGCCCCGAGTGTGGCACCCCTGTCCCACGCGAGAAGTGCTACTTCCGCTGCTAGTACCCCGAATCTGTTGCTCGGTGGGGATAGGGATCTTACACGAGATGTCCTCATCTCGCAACTTGGGATAATTTCGCAAGATGCACGAATAAAGATTAACCACCAAGAAAAGTCTCAAAGAGAGTAAGATTCAAGACAAGAACAAGATTTAAACTTTATTCATTCTTGGAACATATACAGTAAAGATAGAAGAACTCCTTACACTTCCATAAGCCCGTCCATCATATGATCACAAAAGCAGCACTCACAAGCTGCGCATGTATAAGGTAACTCATCTATGGGAATAATTATGTTGATTATTGCCGCACCTATCTCAGTGGTATGAGGTGATCTAACAAAAGGACATTTGAGAGGTAAGCCAAAAACGGGGTAAAGACGTATCTTCTCATGAGGAAGAAAACACACCAGTAAGAAGACCCGCTCAGAAAACCCAAGATGTCTTGATCTCATGACGCAGTAGTATCGGGGACCCAAACCCAAAGCTTCAATAACCATGGCCAAGCGGACATTGTTACGAAAGTGCTGCTGACCCCAAGGTGTTACCCTAGTTATGTTTTGATAGGTCCGCCATTTGGTCTGAGCTACAGAAGTCCCCAAGTGAGGGAAAAGTGAGCGCTCATACTGTTCTATAAAATCCTTCTTCACAGACTCGCTTGCATCTTGAAGGTGAGAAATCATCATGGATAAAACTAATTCTTGTTGCCAAGCCATGAAGGAGATTAAGAAAGAAGGAGATCGATGGAAGTAAGATTACTGTGAGCGACAAGTAAAAGTTACGACTTATATAAAGGAAGGAGCTAGCGTAACTTAGAAGCCAACGGTAACTTGCCACTGAAGTTTTATCGTCTTTCCATGATTTGGGTTTGGCACATTTTTCTATAGAAGGCATTAAGAATTTTGAGACGAGGAAATAAAAGAAGTTAGTAAGCTAAATCACTTACTTTCTTTGAATTTAGATAAGGCTCACAATATCTGGGGAATAACTTCTTATACTCCCCAAGAGATAAAGAACTTCTTTTGGGCCGTACTCGAATGAAGACCAAAACCTTGATATCCAAAACATCCATTCTCACTTCTGAACTCATTGTTCTGAATCTTTAAAACAGGCGTGATTCCTGAGAAGTATTCTAGGAAAAGGGTCTTCCTTTTTTAAACAGAATCTTTCTTTTATTTTAGAGAGGGAATAATTATAAGATCAAAAAGGGAGATTCTTACTCCTGTATATCTCGAAGGCTGGGGAGGAATCTTACATTCTCCATACCATTGGGCCGGGGGCTCATGCCCCCACAGGGGACTTGCTGGCCCCCTAGAACCCCCCAGTCAGGATGCTACCTTCGGGCCCCACTTGCACCCACAAATAACGACCCAATCGGTGTCTAAGCCGGGGTTCCTACCAAAGACATGTGCACCAATGGATTCTCCTCATAATGGGGGCCTTTATAAATGTGCACCAAACATAGATATGAGATACATGCTAAGAGGCGGGCAATGAGTGTATACTAACAACACATACACACTCTCTCTCTCAAATGTTGAAACTCTCTCTCTCTCTCTCTCTCTCTCTCTCTCTCACACACACACACACACACACATTTACAAACCTGCACATGTACTAATGCAAACACACACTCTTCTTCTTCCACAAACACATAGACTTCTATGTCAATCTCTCTCTCTCTGTCTCTTACACAAAAATATACACATACACTCTCTCTCTCTCTCTCTCTCTCTCTCTCTCTTCTCACACACTCTCCCACATATAAACTCTCTCTCTCTCTCTCTCTCTCTCTCTCTCTCTCTCTTACATACATGCATGCACACACACACACACATACACACAAACACTCTCTCACCCACATGTACATGCACACACACATTCTCTCTCTTACACATGCATGCACATACACATACACACTCTCTCTCACATGGGCGTGTACACACTCTCTCTCTTACATACATGCATGCACATACATACACACACACACACACTCACATGTGCGTACGCACACACACTCACTCTCACACATGTGCACGCGCACACACTCACTCTCACACATATACATGCGCACGCACTCACATACTCTCTCTCTCTCTCTCTCTCACACACACACACACACACATACACACACACATGTGTGCGTACACACATACACTCTCTGTCTCTGTCTCTCTCTCTCTCTCTCACACACACACACACACATGTAAATATATATTATCTATAATATCATGCTTTATTATATTTAGACACATATACCTATATATACATGTGTATTTATAAAATAAATAAACACACATACACATATAATTTTAAATAGTTACGTTTTAATTAGTGGGGATGCATGGTTAGGTGTGCTCACTCGTAAATAAATTTTAATTAGTGGGGATGCATGGTTAGGTGTGCTCACTCGTAAATAAATGTAGCTTACATACAATATCTTTTGTCTTTTCTTTACAATGAGAGAGAGAAAGAGATAGATACCTACACATTGAAGTTTTCATCATGATTGAAGCTCACCTTTTAAGAGGGAGTCCCCTATTTTGTTTTTCTCAAGAAAATTATTAGGTAAGAAAGGATAGCTCTCCTTTCAAAAATTGATATGACATGAGAAAAAATTAAAGGGAAAGGGAGATGGCGTGTGGTAAGGGGAGAAATAAAATAAAAAGAGCATTGAAGTTAAGCGACGTGAACCAAGGTTGCATTGAAAGATGTGAGATTCAAATTCAAAATTGTACCCTTTCGAAAATCCTCCCTTTTTGTGGCTGCTCCCTTTTCTCTCCTTTCCTTTCTCCTTTTCTCAAACTCTCCCTCTCCTTTGGCCACGTGGATCCTTGGCCACTCGTGCGCGTTATCTTGTATAAATAATAAAAAGTAAATTTAAAATTAAGGATAGAAAAGTAAAACTAAACATAAAAAAGTTAAAATAAAGATAAAGTCTTAGAAAGAAAATAGAGAGGGGAGGGGGTGTTTTTTTGGGAGGGGTTGTATTTTTTTTGAAAATTTAGGACTTTAATATGAGAAATCTCAAAGAGCAAACTTTTTTACACCTTGTGACTTCTAGCTCTTGAGATTCTATTGACTCAAAGCCTGTCACTCCTAGTGTATTAATAGCAAAGAATGTGAAACTTAATAATGACAAGAAAGAGAAACTTAATATGACAAGGATCTAAAATGTACAAAAGAATGTGTGTGTGTGTGTGTGTGTGTGTGAGAGAGAGAGAGAGAGAGAGAGAGAGAGGAAGGAACCTTTTATAAATACATCTTATGATTGGAGATCTTCTCTGAGCAAAAAATTGAAAACAAGGATTTTTGCATCCACTTTTGAATTAAAGCATATTTAACTTGGTTTATAGTCAATGCATGTGCTCGTCTTAGGGAAGGAATGTGCTCAAGGCCCTAGAGGAGTGGATTGATGGCCCACATAACTTGAGCTTTGAGGCATGGGTCACTAGGAAACATGCATCATGGAATTTGATGCTATTAGTAATATGGTAAAATGAGAGGTTTCCAATGGAGTAAGAAAATTACCATGATGTAGGCTCCAATGTCCATGAACCCTTCATGATTGTGGTGTTGGGGTGCGTGCTATCAAGTTCTATTTATAGGTTAGCATGAAAGGTCTATTTATGGGGGTTGAGCCTAAGAAGTGACATATCTCACATTGCAATGTGAGATTTAGGTCATCATATTTGTTTGTGACTTGAAGCACGGACAAGCAATATTCTCCATCTAGATTTCGAGCCCCCTTCGTGCTTGCGACCCCATTGGGGGTACTGACAAGAAGAGCTTGCTATTCACTTGACCTCAAAAGTGACCACCATTTATGTTGTTAAGGATGTAGAGGGATGGTATGGGGGGAACACTCAAATGCGCACGCGTGCACACACACACACATGCATGCACACTTATTTCGTTTTAGGTAATAGGCAATTGACGCTCACACACATGCACATGCACACACACTTCCTTTTAGGTAATTGGCAATTGGCTCTCTCCCTCATATGCACGTGTGTGTGCATGCGTGCACACACACACACACACACACGCATGCACACACACACACACACATTTCCTTTTAGGTAATTGGCAATTGGCTCTCTCCCTCATATGCAGTGTGCACGTGTGTGTGCCTGCGTGCACACACACACACACATTTCCTTTTTAGGCAATAGGCAATTGGCTCTCAAAGGAGGGCCCATGGATTGTGCCTAGTTAAAATGCTATATATCTGGTAGGTGGGCGTCGTAAAGATGCATTGGTGTCAAATGCAAAAGTCAACTGTAGCCCATTCCAATCATGTCCCATGGACGCCACCTCACCTCCTCCACTCCCATTCTCGCGCCAACTTGCAACACATCCCTTTGACTCCTACCCCGTAGGCAGGTAGCTTTTGAGCTTTCTCCCGCCACGGGGTGCTGCTGCTGCTCTCTCCAATGGAGGCCCCTTCTTTCTTCATCCTGGCTATGGCGATGTCCATGCTCTTTTCTGCCCATCTTCAAGCGTTTCCAATCTGTCTCAACAACGGTGAGTCCCTCCCTTCTCTGTGTGTGTTTGTGTGTGTGTTCGCTTGGGTTTCATGTATATATATATATATATATATATATTGTTTGCTTGTTCGTGCAGATGCTCCTCTCCCTTTGAAGACCTCTCTGGCGTTCTGCTCTTCCTTCCTGCAAAACGATTCCAGCTGCTGTAATGCAAGCATGGACCAGCAACTCAAGAGCAGGTTTCAGTCCTTCAATGTTTCAGATAATCAGTGTGCTAGCTATTTGAAGCAGATACTATGCGCTGTAAGTGTCTCATCTCCTTGTTATGTCAAGGGGGTTTTAGGACCCCCTTCCCTTTGCTTTTCTGAAGGAAATTCTCTCAGAAGACTAAGTTGGGTTCTAGGTTCTATCCATGGTAGCATTGAACATGCAACACACATCCACATCCATACATCGAATCATGCATAAAATGTAAAATATTGTTTTGTTTGTGCAGCAATGTGACCCTTATGCAGGAGATCTCTTTCAAGTCCAGCTCCAGGAAGAGCGCTCAGCTCCGGTTTTGTGCAACTCCACTTCAGCATCAAACGACACATCATCATCTAACACGACCACAAATGCTTATTGTGAGAATGTATGGGATACATGCAAGACTGTGCCTATTAAGAACTCCCCTTTTGCAACTTCGTTGCAAGGAGCCAGTGGAACTTCACAGTCTGCTCAAAATGCCACTAAACTGACAGATCTCTGGCAGTCGAAGACTGACTTCTGCACAGCTCTGGGTGGCCCCCCCAGCTCAGGAGAGTTTTGTTACAGTGGAGAAAAATTTGTGCCTTTCAACATGAGTACACCACTACCAAATCTTGAGGGTATCTGTTTTGAAAAAGTAGGAGATGGAATGTATCTGAACATGATTCCACATCCAGATGGATCGAACCATGTCTTTGTGTCGAGCCAGAGCGGGAAAATTTGGCTGGCAACGCTCCCAGCAGAAGGGTCGGGGAAACCTTTGAGTGTAAATGAATCCTCACCTTTTCTTGACATTAGTGACAGGGTTATAAGTTCTGGAGAATATGGTCTTCTGGGTGTGGCATTCCATCCAAATTTCAAGGATAACGGTCGGTTTTTTGTTTCCTACAACTGTGACAAGAGCTTGTGGCCCGACTGTGCTGGTCGATGTGCCTGCAATGCGGAAACAGGATGCACCCTTTCAGAACTGGGGCCAGAAGCTGGATCAATACCATGCCAGATCTCAAGTGTAATCGCAGAATACTCCGTTAACATGTCATCAGCATCTTCTCCCCTCAAGGTTTTCACAACCACATACATCAACATAGATTTTTTTTGGGGTTGCTCGGTTTGAGGCTATATAAATTGGTATTGCTAGCATGGAAGATAGCTTGATATGTTTTGGTCATAATGTGACAGGCCATGGCTGCAAACCCGAATGAAGTGAGGCGAATTTTCACCATGGGGCTCCCTTATACGACTCACCATGCAGGCCAGATTTTGTTTGGACCAGCTGATAATTATTTGTATTTCATGATGGGAGATGGTGGAAGCACTGGGGATCCTTTCAACTTTGCTCAGAACAAGATGTCACTACTGGGCAAGATTCTGAGATTCAACATTGATACTATACCTAGTAAGCATACTTTCATATCAATGTTTTTTTGGGAGAGAGAGAGAGAGAGTAGTGATCTTGTACCTTTAGTCAAGATGGCTACTGGTTCTTTTGAATCTATACAACACGTGTCATGTGCATACAACATGTTACCATGTGATACATGTGGTCACTTTGGTAATGCTTGATGTTTTACTTTACAGGTGCTAGTGAAATTCTGAGCTTGCAACTTTGGGGGAACTACTCAATACCCGCTGATAATCCCTTTGTCCAAGAGAACTCTTCACAGCCAGAAATTTGGGCCTATGGATTGAGAAATCCATGGCGGTGCAGCTTCGATAAGATCAATCCTTCATACTTTTATTGTGCTGATGTTGGCCAGGTTAGCATTATCTTCTATTATGCTGACATCCTATTTAATGTGGAAAGGGGCATGCATTTGAATCCTCATGGGAGAACAACAAATGAGTTGTTCACCTTAAGCTCTTGTTTTCTTGAAACTCACAACAAATGATGTTACTCCTTGTGAGATCAATCAACCGTGTCAACCACAGGACCTCAACCTGCATCCAAATTACAAGACTGTTAAAGATTACCTGAACTCAGAGATCAGCGGACGTTCTCTCTCCAACCCAACTGTGGGCTTGACAGCTCCGGATCATCTACAAGCACATGGGGAGCTGGAATGAGAACATCCCAGTGGGGCCTCCAGGTCCCTGAATAACCTTGCCCATATGCATCCCACACCACACACTCTAGCACCCCTTGGGTCAGATCCACCTCGTGGGCTGGGTCTAGGTCCGAGATCACACATCGATGCACTTTCCAAGATCGGCATGAGCTGTTGTCAGAGCGACATTGAGCTCATTAACCGTCATTTTACCCCTTTTTTCTCTTGTCACCCTTGTTGCAGCTGTTCCTGCTTCCTTCTTTAGGTCTTTGATTATCTCCCCATCTTGTTTTTGGTGCTCCTTATATTCCTCCACTAGACCTTTGTATTCCTCAATCTAGGCCCTTAAGGCAGCTTCATCGCTGGCCCTTTCTCCTAGCTTTTTAGTTTCCGCCCAAGCATGCTCTCGCAGGTCATCATTGGGGATTATGTCCATAGATGTTCCTCATTATGGGAAACACTATTTATATATGCCCTTGGCTTCTAATAATAGCCCCAACCCACTTGTGGAATCATTCACCCACTCTTGACTGCCAATCCCTGTTATTTTTCGTGAGGATGTAACAGTGGCAGGCACTTTTGGAACCATTTATCCACTCTTGACTGTCAATCCCTGTTACTTTGGGTGAGGATGTAACAATGGCAGGCTGTTGTAGTCATTTTGCATGCCATTTTCTTTACTTTTGCAGTAATTGCTTAGCTGCGTGTATAACAAGTAATTGAATTCATCACTTAGTGCTTAAGCTGTAAATTGAATCAATGTCTTTGTCATGAATCCAAAAAGTGCATCTTGTTGTTATCAAACCATCATTTCAATATTGCCACAATGAAATGTAAAATTATAGTGATTCATAATTTGATAGGTTTTAGGTAGGGTGGAGGCCTCTCTTCTTGTTTCTCCTTTTCCCTTTTCTATCTTCTTCTTTGTGCACTGTATGTCTTGCTCGGTGATTACGTTATTTTAGAGCAGCAATGACTCGGTTTGCTTGTAAAGTCAGCCCCAAGGGATGAATTCTTGACAGGATCTTTTGGTTCATCCCATTAAATTGCACGTACCATCTTTGGCCTCGGCTCAACCTTTGATTTGTTTTGTCTTTTGTTGTTATTGGTTATGTTTCCTCTTATCCAGACCTCACCAGGTCTCCAGAGTAGTCATAACGTGGACATCCTGTGAGAGATGTTCAGGCAGGTGCACATGGCATGCACACACCATCATGATGGCTACAAACCATCCACAAACATGCTCAGTTGCTTGTTGCAACTCACTGCCTCAGGTAGCATTAACAAAAATTAATAAAACCAGTAAGATATTGACCTGCCAATGAGGTGATAGCTCAAGTGGTGAAGGTGTTTGCCTAGGACCAAGAGGTCTTGGGTTCAAAACCCCCCTTGGTGCTTCCTTGGCGGCATCGCCTACGGGTGGATAAATAAGCGCCTACGGGTGGTGAAATTTGGTACATCCTCCTCAGGCCTTTTCTGACCAACCAAGGCTTGCTTCAGAAATAGCTAGCTGTAGAGTTGATTATTACAGAGCCTACATCCAAAGCCCAGCTCTGACTTGGCTGTGGTTAGAAAGCAGAGTCTTAGCCGTGGTTAGAAAGCTCATAGAAGGCATGCTGCTGGGCGCAGCAACACCACCTTCACATAAACAGGGCTGGTCTAGATGACCTATTTTTGAAGCAAAGATATTTGTAGTGGCAAGCTGTAACTTTGATTGTATTTGCAGGACAAGGTTGAGGAGGTTGACTTGATCACAAGGGGCGGGAATTATGGATGGCGAGTCTATGAGGGGACCTTACCTTATACCCCTCCGAGATCACCAGGAGGCAATACAAGTGCCAATTCTATACAGCCCATATTTCCTATACTCGAATATAGTCATGTTTCTGTAAACCCTGCAACGGATACTGCTTCTATCACTGGAGGTTTTGTCTCAAGGTCAACACAGGATGCATGTCTCTATGGCAGGTTAGTACAACCATGTTCCCCAACTGCGAAGCTTCGTGGAGAAGGTCCCTGGAGTGGTTGAGCGTCACTGTAAGGGGATGGGGGGAGGACCTGTCCACATGTGGGTGCATATAGGTGGAAAAATAACTCTCAATTTTTTTTCCTCTATGGTGCTAATGCTTAATGAAAGCATGCAGGTATGTGTATGCAGATTTGTATGGTGGTGCAATGTGGGCAGCAGCAGAGACGCCTGCGGGCAGCGGCAATTACACAACAGCTAGGGTAAATTTCACATGCTCTGCAGACTCGCCTATGGACTGCAAGCAATCGCCGACCGACCCAGAGCCCAATTTCCTCTATTTGTTCTCATACGGCGAGGACAATGGCAACAACCTGTATGTGTTGAGCGCGAATGGGGTATATAGGGTGGGCAACCCTAAGGGCTGTGGTTACACTTGTAATGCCAAGCTCCCTGCCAATGCCCTCACACCCCCTCCTCCTCCAGCCTCCACCCAATCTCCATCCCCTGCCCCTTTCCCCATCCCCTTTTTAGCCCCCACACCATCTTCCAAAAACAACTCAGGGCATGCTATTCTCCCTCTCTGGGCCCTCCACTTTGTAGCTCTTGCTTTATTTGCCCTTTCCATGTTGGCTTATTAAACTACCATCAAAGTTTTCATTGCATTTTTTCCAGTGCTTTTGCATGGACTCTGTGATTGTAGTGTGTGTTTCACCATGCTCTTCATGACATTATTTGAATGTTTCAAAGCGAGAAAATCAAGAGCAACGGATTGTCTAATCTAGGGACAAGCAAACAAGTACACTAGGCCCAACACATGATAGCAGCTAGCTTTGCATGTGTCCCAGGCAGGAGGTCTAAGACTCTCATAGTGGCTGCCCAATCTTTGTCAGGAGTGGGCAGCTGGACATCATAACACTGTTCATGCACTTCACACACAAGCTGGACACAAAATACACTTTTTCAAGATGTTTGAAAGATGCGGCATCATGGAAGGGTAAGCAGGACAAGAGACATTGTTCATTCCTTGCATGGCACAGATTTTTCAGAATGGAAGGACTTTGGATCCTTGATATGAAGATTTATGCTAAGGCTAGGATCTCCAAACTGTCAGGAACATTCCTGAAGTAAGAAGAATCATGGGCCAAGATGCTTAAGGAGCTTACTGCCTTTATGCCTGTTATAGGCAAATGGCACAGGCTTACTTGGTCAGACAAGGTGTTTTCCTATGCTCCTTTGGTCATTTAGAATATGCCCTCATTGCATCTTGTGGAGTGGCAGGGCTGTACCATGTTAACTGGAAACTGTTTGATGATGTTTATAGGATCTGGTGGTTTCACATTTTTAATCTTCCTCTGGCTTTACAAGACGTGAGCTTGTAGCCTGGAGAATCTGTGGGATGATCCCTTGTTGTTTGGGAGATGCAGATCCAAGTGACTGCTATGTTAGACACTTCTAGGTTTGATAAGAGAGTTTTACATGATGCTCTTTTGAAGATCCCTGTGAAAATGGTAAACTATGGTGCCTGTATTAAGGATTGGTTGTGGAAGATGAAAATCACCCCTTAGAATGCCAGTATTTGCCAAAAAAATTTCAGGTTGCTGAGATGCCAAGAGCAAGAATTTGTAGATTTCAAGAGGATCTGGAGGGTCAACTTGAATCCTATTTGTTGGTCAGCGAGATGTGTAAAGCTCTGGAATTCAATGTTACCTCTCAATGCAAAAAAAAAAAACTTATAATGATTAATGGAGTTGCTTGTTCAGAAGATCATTCAATCATAATTTTCTAGAAACAAATATCCATGTGGCTGGCCATGGGAATCGTGAATGGTAGACGGTTGTCCGGTTTCTAAAATTACTCAGTATCATCAGTCGACCACTCTTGTTAAAAGGACTTCCAAAAATGGCCACCATTCTGTTTCACAAACACAGACCAACAGAAAATTATCGTACTTTAGTGTTATTTTCATAGATCTACTTGAGAAAATGGCTCTGGTTGCCCAATATGTGCCCACGATGTTTTTTTTTTCTTGCATGGAATATATCAATTCATAGGGTACACCCACTTACAATGATGTTGAGTAATTGATTCCCTTACAATTAAGGACTTAGTGGTGTGTAAAATTGAGGACTTAGGGAAGTGGAAGTGGGCAATGTGGTGTCAGGATTCCTTTAGGTGGCTCAGGAGTGTCAGAGTATCCAAGGGGGTCGTTCGCTCAGGAACTATCCTCCGCATGGCCAGAGAGGAGAGCCGGGATAATATATTGGATAAAAAAGTGAAGCGCAGGGAATAATTATAATAATAACTTTTGAATTAAAAAAAAAACGTGGGCGGTATGGGTCGGGCAAGGAAAGGGTGGCCGGTTAGGTAGGGCGGGACTGGACAGGCCCAACTGGACAGTTGGGAGGTTGGGCTGGAGGGCAGGTTGGAGAGGTTCCTAGGAGGTGGCAGTCTAGGAAGAGCAAGTGCTTGGGGCGGCGGAGGCTAGGGAGGGCGGTTGGGTGCGCTGGTGACGGGGGCGTCGTAGCACAACGGTTGTGGGGCGAGGTTAGCGACATAACTATCATCGAAAGCCAGACCATTATATCAATGAATGTGGAAAAAGATTACATACGGAGAAAAGAAAGATCAAGAATGGCCATGGCTGATGCATGAGTACTAAGAGCCGAAAAGGAGGAGTCAGCCGAAAAGGAGTCGTCAGCGTACTATGCATAGGATTATTGAGCATTCATTGTGCTTTGCAGTTATGACCCTTCCGTCCAAGATGCATGTATGTCTTTTAGGGATAGATCAACATGTATAGTATTTTGATAGCGGTGCTTGCAAGCACATTATTTTTTAGCATGAATTGTTTTCCTCCCTTCAGTCTGCTTCTCACACATGTGTAAACAATTCTTCATATCTAGTGAAAGGAGTTGGTAAGCTTGTTCTCATAGTTGTGTAAATGGTGGGACGATCACTCTCTTAGAAGTCTTGTTTGTGCGAGGCATTGAAAAGAACTTGATGTTAGTCTTTACCATTGCTAGGGCAAGTCTAGTAATCAGATTTATTAATGACATGTGTATAGTTCATGATTAGATTTATGGAGACATCACTGTGGTATCTGATACTCTAAGCCATGGGCCTTACAAGTTGGACATGTATGAGAGAGATTGGCACATAACGCTTGTTCAATGACTGTCACATGTGCTATGAGTGATGCAGAGATATGGCATATCCACTTTATTCACTTGAATTTGGTAGTTTTGGTACCTTAAATGGCAAGATATGATATTGGAGTTGTCAAAGCTGGAGGCTCCTATCAAACATGTATATAAATTCGGTAGTTTTTTATACCTTAAATGGCAAGATATGATATTAAAGTTGTTGCTAGTATCAAAAATGTATAGAAGGGGCACTTTTATTGATGACTACTCCAAGCACACCTAGGTGTATCCGTTAAAGGTAAATCTTTGACTTTTATTGATGACTATTGCAAGCACACCTAGGTGTATTTGTTAAAGGTAAACCGTTGACTTTTATTGATGACTACTCTAGGTACACTTGGGTGTATCCGTTGAAGGTAAATCATTGAAAAGGCAAAGTCAGAGGTCTTTACATGCTTTAGACATTTGTTTCTAAGGCTAAAAAAATATGTTTGCATGTAAAGTTATCACCCTTTTTATAGATCAAGAAGGAGAGTATATATTAAAGGAGTTTCGTACATATATGGCTGAAAGAGGCATCACATCAATGTAGGGTGCCTTACGCACCACAGCAAAATGGTGTGGCTGAGAGAAGAATAGATATCCCATGAAGATGGTCTGTTGTGCATGGTTAAAGGACAAGATTCGCCTCACATTTTTGGTTGGAGGTAGAGTGTGCCACTTATGTGCTAAATAGTTTCATCAAGGTCTTGCAAACAATTACCCTCGTGTGAAACTTCGAATGGAAGAAAGTCCTCTATGGCTCATTTTTACGTGTTCTTAGTTGCCTTAATTTTGCTCTTATGCCTGAGCAACAACAGAATAAGTTGGATGATAAGACAATAAAATGCATGTGGGATACAGCTCGGAAAGCAAAGGGTTTATACTCTACCATCATCTAGCCACAATGCAGATTTTGGTGAGTAAAAATATCTTTGTTAAGAACTCAGTTTAGCCCAAGTTTTTATGTAAAAATAGCAAATATATGCTCACATGATATTTTTGATACACTCCTACCTTTGTACATGATATCATATATGGTCACATGATATCTTTGATACACTCCTACCTTTGTACAATGCACGATGACCATATGTGGAGCAAGTGAATGCTCAACAAAGGTGTTGCATTTGAGATAATAGGTTTGGGCTCGTTGCATTATTATTTGGACATGAAGTTTATGCAATATGAAGATATTCTTATGATGTTACAGTTAAAGTACATACAAAGATTGCTACATGGTTTAATCTTGAAGACTGTAAGGCTATTGCTACACCAGTAGAGATAGGTGGTAGGCACAGTCTCCCAGATGCAGATGAACCCCATTTGATAAATCACTTTATCAATAGACTAATGGGTGCCTCATTTATCTATGCAATACGAGGCCAAACATTCAATTTGGGGTCTCCTAGTTAAGCAGGTTTATGCATAGTCTTGGAAGTAAGAATTGCGAGCATCCCTGGGCTATTCTTATAACGAATCTAATCCTACAAACATAATCAACCAACAAAAAAGTGCAAAAACAAAGAAGAATACTCATAACACACAGCACTAGGTCCAATCTACCCCCTCTAGATGATGGCGTCCCCCCTCCTCGTTTATCTTTTTTATTCTAAAAATAGACTTATTATTAATTTAATATGAAAATTGGCACATTGCCATAGATACTACATGTGACACCATGATGGTGGCTCCCCTTCTCGTCTACAATATTTATATCTTTTTTATTCTAAAAATAGACCCATGGAGCCAACAATAGCTTACTCCATCCAAATTTGGGTCTTCTTTTACAAAAATAAACTTTAGTACCTTGTACACTACCTTTACAATAAATAAACCATGGAATATAATTGCCCATTACAAATACAATGCCCAACCAAGCTAAAATATGGCATTAATTTAATATAAAAATTGGTACATTGCCATAGATGCTCCATGTGACACCATGATTTGAGCATGCTCATGTCACCATCTTCTATGCAACACCCCAATTGATACCCTTGCATTACTCAACACCTATTACTCAAGTGTAATCACATTTGTTAGAATAATTAATTGGACTTCTCAACAATTAATCCCAACATGATTATGCTCATAGGGACAAACATAAAATACCCATAATGCACTAACTCGATAATATACACAATAAATTACCTGTAATACCGATAACACTAGCATGACTTCAAATGCATATACCAATAACACTAGCATGGCTCCAAATGCATAGCCCCCGTCAGTATTAATGTGGTATCATAAGTCCAAGTACTAGCATGGTACAATGGTGTCTTAGGTGTTTCCAATCAACCATAGAGTAAAATATCTACAATTTCATATTCAGCCGCATGCTTTCAGTGAATTCGATTGAGTATCACTAGTGGCTTATGCTTTTATCTTGGTGATTTATGTATATCATAACTCAACAAGAAGTAGCCAACGGTGGCTTGGAGGTGAGAAGCTGAGTAGTACAGCGTAGTTTTATAGGTGACTATAGAGTGTGCATGGCTCAAATGCCTTTTAGTAGATCTTGGTGCTGGACAGCAACCCCCTATTTCATCTTCATTGCAACAGTCAGAGTACATTGGCCGTTGCAATGTTTCATGCTTGCACAAAGCAGATTGTGGTGTATTATCATTATATTAGAGAGATGCTCATTGCATGAGCGATTAGCCTAGCTTATGTCTTTACACATGACAATGTGGCATATATGTTCACGAAGGCTCTCTCATGAGAAAAGTTCGAAGCTTTCCACAAAGCTTTGGGCTTATTGCCATTTGGGGATTGATTAGCCACATGACCCCTAGACATGTTTACATCATCACTACAAGGGGGATTTGTAGCCATTTATATGGTAGTGACGTGTGGACATGGCTCATAATGGGATTGGGCTCTTTTTCCCTCCTTATGAGTTTTTCCCCCCGAGCATGTGTACACTTTCTTATAAGTGAGTGTGTAAGTGACCTTATCATGTCATGTCACTTCACTTGTACTTCACTCATTTTTGTCAATCTACTTTGAGTGTTGCGCTTCTCTCTTTCTTTTCTTGCTTACTACGTCTGTGTGTGTTTTGCTACCTTTGTCTCTCCACTCCAATAGTCTACACTCTATCCGTGTTGGATTTCCATAACCATGGCACTTTCAACTATCGCTTTTAACCACTACACCCATCTTATCTCTTATAAGGGGATGCTTCGGGCATGTAAGCAATAGGTTCATCTTAACAGTTAAGGTTCTCTACATATAACCACTATACCCATGAGTGATAAAATAATCATGATCTCTACTAAAGGGTCCATAACCTCGTAAGAAGATGCTTATTTACTTAATGTTATTTCATGCACCTTGGTTAAAAGTAAAACTACTATATATTAAGTCTTTTGCTCGTATTAAATCTCTTCAATTACTTGAATTATTGGATCGTATTTCGATTACCTCTTATCTCCTATAAGGGGATGCTTCCCTATCTAAGAGATGCGGTAGGTTCATCCTAAAACGGGTAAGGGTCTGTGTATACATACATTAAGGTAGTTGTTACTAACACGTACATTTATGTTGACTAGTAGATTCTAGGGGATGGGGAGCGGGCTTTGGAGCGAGCTTTTATTGATAACCAATCTCTCTCTTCTCCCCTCCTCCCACCTCAGCCTAGCCTAGTTCTTCCCAAACTCCTCTCAAAGAATGGATTCTTCTTGTCGCTTATGTAGCCAAATGAACACTAACTTCATATTTCAGTATTCAATTTCATATTCCATTGATATATGTCTCCATCTTCATACGGACCATCTTCATTGAGTTTGTTCCAAAGCTTTTGTGCTGCTAGACTCTGTTGCATGCGCTTCAACACCACGTCCATAACTTACACCACTGGCATGGTTGGTGAGATCATGGGTGATATGCGACCAGTGGGATGACACGCTATGTGACAGCCATTCTAGAGACTGGCATAGTTATAGCGCCGGCTCATTTAGTTGGGTTCACACTATAGAGAACCCTAGTATGTATTTGGTTGTGTACCTTTTCATATTGTGTGTACTCTTATCTTTGTATATGGTGTGTTGTGTTGTGTGCAGAAGAAAAAGATTTTCAGCCTCTCACCTTGTGTGTTCTCTTTTAGGGTTTTGTGAGTGTGTGTGTGCTTGTAAGAGCTCAAGCTCTCTTCTCCTCTGCATCTTTTCAAACAAAACTAAAGGAATCTTATTTGTGAACTAGCAACAGTGATGACGTGAAACACAACCTGATTCATGGCATGAAACATTGACGACTTCACAACGTGAACCATTTTCGATTTCAGGGCGGCATGAACCATTCAGCACTTGATGACGTGAATCATTCCCTATTTCATGGCGTGAAGCCTTGCTTACTCCTTCACAACGTAAGCTGTCCTCTGCGGTGGCGGTTTCACGGCGTGAACTGTCAGTTGATCTAGTGCATGAACTAAGAGGGCTGTCAGACTAAAGTTAGGGGAGTACCTTAATTGCACAATTGGAGTCTATCTAACACAGATCAAGGAAAATTTGACCTAAAAATCCAAAGTGTCTTCTTAACATGTGAAAGTGCAAGAAACATTTCACGACGTGAACGGATACAGGACACATCATCTTTGCCACCACCTGTTTTACTCCACAACCTCCACAGGCCAAAATCAACCAGGTATTGATTGAGGAACCTTTGGAGATGAGGGGGAATTCATGCGTGAGGTAGAAATCAATAATGATTACTATGAGGATGCCACAAAGATTGCGCCAAGGTTTTATGTCTTACAGAATAACACACCACTGCCAGTGTTCCAAATCATGGTACAATGGAAAGGTAAAGACATAAACTCAACTATGAGAAGGGAGCCACTACAGTGTTTTAGTTGTGGTGGACCTCATTGAATAGAAGATTTTCCTAATAGGAATGTGGTTCATGCGGGCCAAGCTCAGCTAATGGCAACATAGCCTAACGAAATGCCAACACTTGTGTTAAGCATGGGGTTGATCATTTGATCAAAGACTACCCATATTGTGCTAGTGGTTCTACTTCCACTTCTAACCATGCCATTATCAGAACCATAGGTGTGCAGCCTCAGAATATCACGCCACTAAATGTCCTGACACAAGCAAAAGCAAAACAAATAGACAAAGGGAAAAATCCCGTCGATGTTACAACCTCTAAAAATGGGAGAAGAAGAAGAGTGAAAAAAGTGGCCAAAAGTGGCACCATGTCACAATCTAGGATGGCTCCGAAGAAGATAACATTGACACCAAATCTACCCAATCAAAGGAAGGGACCGACCAAGTGCTAAAACTAGATGAGCATACCCAAGAAACACAAGGAGAGAGACCAGTAAGCCCTAAGGTGATTGGCAAATAAAGCCCTAAGGTGATTGGCAAATATCCAAGTGTTGAAGAAGAGATAAGGAAGCTTGAAGAAGCTAATGTCCTCGTTGAGGAGTGCCACGAATTCACAAAGCCAAATCAGATGAGCATACCCAAGAAACACAAAGAGGGAGACCAGCAAGCCCTAAGGGGATTGGCGAATATCCAAGTGTTGAAGAAGAGATAAGGAAGCTTGAAGAATCTTATGTCCTCGTTGAGGAGTGCCAACGAATTCACAAAGCCAAATTAAGGGCTAATAGGGCTAGGGATACAATGTATCCAAGAAAAAATGTATCCAAGAAATGAGCTGATAAAGGAAAGGAAATTGGATGTGCCTACTCCAATTCTAGAAGAGTCTGAGGAAGGGACTCACAGTGAATTCCCTAGGGGGGCTGAGTATGCGACAAACACATGGAAGGAGCCCTCACTTGCTAGGGAACCAAGAGACATAGATAGTCTCGCAAACCATACTGTCCACCACCATTAAAATGCCACTGGGACCATTGTTACACAATACTATGGCATTGTGGGTGG
Source organism: Cibotium barometz (assembly GCF_041138505.1). Classification (NCBI taxonomy): domain Eukaryota; kingdom Viridiplantae; phylum Streptophyta; class Polypodiopsida; order Cyatheales; family Cibotiaceae; genus Cibotium; species Cibotium barometz. Next base: position 6,157,114 of record NC_141097.1, on the reverse strand, counting down.
ACATAAAGAATTGGGTAGATGGAAGATTAAACCCAATGTCCATTCAAGAGGAGACCTAGTCACCTCCAGTAGAGAAAAACTTAGAGCATGCGGAGGTGAGAACTCCCAGATTCGTCAAAATAGCTATTAATCAACTCGACCGGTATTATGAGAGCAATGACACAAATGCTACAATCCCAATCCATCATAATGGGTACCAAGCATTGTCTATCCTGGATGGCAGAGCGGGGGTAAGCATCATTACAAAACACTATTGGGAAAACTGGGGTAAACCGGATTCGGAAAGAGCAGGTCTAATTGTTAAGATGGCAGACGGAACACCTTCAAGACCTATGGGGCTATTGAAAATTGTAAGACTTAAGCTCTTTTTGTTCCGCTACCATTATACATTTGTTGTAAAGGACTTTCTATGCCAACCCAATTCATAGAACATCATCTTGGGCAAACCTTTCATGAGGGAGGCCAAATTGGTGCATGATTGGGCGTTAGATCACATGTATGTTCGAAAGGACTCGCAAATTCTAAAGATTGATCTACAAACATAAAAGGGCACACCCAATGGAAGGGCAATTGTTTGGAAATGATTCGTTCACCACCAAACAAACAACGTCGCTACAAGTCTGTCAACCAATGGTAGAGAATTTAATGGAAGAGGAAGAGGCTGCAATGTATGTGTCGCTTCCACCTTCACATTTCAGTGAAAACTGGATACATGTGCTTGCTACTATAGATGTGTTGCATCCAGAGGAACCCAATATGTTGAATCAGGGAATGTTCCTACCACCTCAGTGTGCATGGTAAATGTGCAACCAACAGAATAAGATATGAAGAATGAAGCCTCCATTAGAGAAGGGTCTGGATCACAGGGCCGCACCAATACCCAATACCTCAAAAGATGGCAGAACCAGAAGAGGTATATCGCTCGGCAAAATTCCCTGTTATACGAAGTAAACCTATGGATGCCCAGTGGAATTCCAATGGTTAAAGCAAGAAGTATAAGGATCAGAAACGTTCAAATCAGGAGCTGTCTCAATCAGAAAGGTGTCCAAATAGGAGCTATTAGGATCAAGAGGTGTCCAGAGCTATTAGGATCAAGAGGTGTCTAGAGCTATATTTAGACAAAGATCATTGAGTGGCAAGCTAAGACTTTCAGTATATGTGGTTGTTTTATGGGGTTTGGGGTGGTGTTTCATGTCAACTTCCCCTAATCAAGCCTTCTTGCAGTGCTAGCTAGTTATAGCTAGTGTGGGAGTTGAAAAAGCTCTCATAGATTGGTTCCCTCACACTGATGAGGAAGACTTTAGATCATGTTTAGCTAGTGAGAACAAGCAGGTACTATGGAGCACAAGTTTATGCCTACATATTTAAGGATTCCTTTGTTTTTAGAGAGGAAGGGGAGGATGCAGACATTTTTAGAAATGGTGGCTACTTCATGCATTTTAAGCATACTAACAAAGATAGGAGGAATACCTTGGTTTTGGGACTGAGGAAAGAGGCTAAAGAGTGGTATAATAGTTTGGATAGATAGGTACAACAGGATCTTGATCAACTAGAAATAGCTTTCAAACTTCAATTTTGCAAGGGAAGAGATGCAACAACCTTATGGGCAGAAGCTTCTTGACTTGAAACAAAGGAAATTTTAGAATTATGGTGAATATAAATCTAATTTTCTGAGGTTATGGGGCAAGTGGATCAGAGTCTTAACTAACCCTGGAGAGGTGGTGGAATTTTTAAAAAAAATCAGGTTCATAGCAGCTTTGCATCCTTTGTTGAAGGCCAAAGTAGCAAAGATTGAACCAGCTGCTTTTGAAGAAGCAGAAGCCAGGGCTTCATACAAGGCAAAGAAGTAAAAGCATAGAAAATACATGGAAGGGGCATTGGAGGATGAAGGCCCAACAATATAAAAAGGAGGACATCTAGAAATAGAAGGCAAGGAAGAGCAAGCTATGCAAGGGGGCTCATCCACAGGTAATTCAAACAATCACACCAGAGGTGGTTGTTTGCTAGGTTTAATGAGAATATGCATAATATTTCCATTAACTTGGCATAGGGCATAGGAATGAGAGAAGGTGAACAAAGAGAATAAAATGCAGTAGGTAGAGGTAGAGGAATGGGAAGAGGAAGAGGAAGGATCCCTAATTTATAGTGCTGGAATTGTGGGTAGCTAGGACATGGTATGTATACTTGTCCTTGGCCTAGAATGGAGCCTTGTCAAGCTTTCCCTGCTTATCAATAGGTTGTTTGAGCAAGGGAAAATCAACAAGTGCAAGGACAAAATCATCAAAGGGGTAATGTTCAAGGTATTGCTACAACCCAAAATCCTAGTCCAAGAGCTCAAGAACCACCACAAGAAATAGGACAAAGAGTGGTACACCTGGCTGAGTTGGAGAAGCCAAATGAAGCAATGGACTTGGATGTTTTATCCCTACCAAAATAACTAGGAGTAAAGGGAAAGAGCCTATAGATGAAGCTGGACCATCAGAAGGTGCTAGAAAGAAAAGAAAACCAAGTGAAGGGAGACCAATAGTGAAAAGGAGAAGGAGAATTACCCTAAGGAGTTTTCCAATGGGAGAAGGTGTAGAGCCATATAATTTAAAACAAGATCTTCAACAATTTAAGACTAATATCTCCTTACCTCAATTACTTGCTATGGTGCCAACCTTAAGGAAAGAATTTGCCACATGTGTAAGTGTGAGGTCTCATAAGTCAAATCCTCATCCTATGGTTGAGGTATTGTTGACTTATAGAACATTAGAAAAATGACTTACCAAATCTATGAATTCATCTTGGAGACCCCTTACGCCTTTGGTAAATGCTTATACTTTGTTCTTTTGTGGAGCTTACATAAGAGTGACACAAATGACAAGTGGAGGTTTCCTTGTGTATGATCTAAGAGGTGTATTAGTGAGAAACAAGTAGTGGTGAAAGATGTTAGTAGCAACAATAGTGCTGAGTATACGATTCAGATCTAAGCCCTAGAGGAGTGCAAAAGGCAAGGAATTCGGTGCATTATTATTGGTGAAGCAAGTATTGGGCATTTGGTCATGTAAGTCTAGAAATTTGAAACAACTTGTCAGAAGAGTTGAAACCTTGTTTAACTCATTTAAAGAAATTCAATTGGTACATATTCCAAGAGCTGAAGATCAAGAGGCTGATTCATTAGCCAAGCAATCACTGGAACAGGGTACTAAAGATGTATGTGTTTTGTCCAAACTCTCTCTTCAGAGCCTAATTATAAAGGCATGGAAAAGCTTTAGGACATTGTTAAGTATTTGCAACATGGTGAGTATTCACTTGGTTGCTCAAAAATGGAGATATACAGGGTAGCCAAAAAAGCCATGTCTTATGTTTGGTTAGGAGACATGTTATATCAAAAGAGTTCAGATTTGATCCTGAGAAGGGTTCCCAACAATACTGAAATTCCCAAAATTTTCAAGGGTGTGCATGATAATGTAAGTGGTGGTCGTTCTGCTCATCATCTCACAATGAAGAAAATTCTACAAATTGGATATATTTTGTCTGGTATACATGTCGATGTGCAGCATTGGTGTAGATCTTGCCATGCTTGTCAAGTTGTAGGGGATAGAAGACTCACATATGGACCAACACAGCCTATTACAGCTATGGGACCTTTTGAGAAATGGGGCATAGACTCTCTAGGGCCATTACCTAGGACTCAGAGTAAAAAAGTATATATTCAGCTTGAAGTGGATTATATGACTAGATGGGCTAAAGCTATGTCTACTGCCAAAATTACTTGTAAGGCTATTGTCCATAGGTTTTACACTCATATTTGTTTGCAGGTTTGATGCCCCTATTTGACAATGGTTCTGGATTTGTTAGGAAATATTTGGATGAAGCATTGACAACTCTCAATATCAAACATAGACATGTGACTCCTTATCATCAAAGCAATGGGCTGGTAGAGCAAGTTAATGCTATTGTATGCAAACTTATTATTACTAAACTGGTTGAGGGCAATCCAAATCATTGGGATAGAAATTAGATGGTGAAATTTGGGCTTAAAGATGTACCTACAAAGAGATTATTGGATTTACTCCATTCTACCTAGTGTATGGGTAGGAGGCTCTACACCTTGTGGAGTTGGATGTATCTAGTATGTGGTACCTCAAGAAGATTGGTGTTTTTCTAGAGAAGAGGTATCAAATAGGATTCTTAGCTTGGTTGATTTACAGATGAAGACACAAGATGCCATGAGTTAGACAAAGGTCTTGCAACAACAGGGGAAGAAGAATTTTGATGAGCTATTATCAAAAGGGAAAGACATAAAAGAAGGGACTTTGGTGCTCAGTTATAATAACAAGTTGGATAATAGACATGATGTGAAATTTCAATAGAAGTGCGAATGTCCATTTAAGGTTTTCACACAGTGTTCCCTTTAGGTTATTATCACTTGGAAGACTTGGATGGTATTTTGCACAAAAGAAACATCAATGTTTGGAGGCTTAAATCCTACTTCCAAAGATTGATGTTTAGAGGCTTAAATCCTACTTCCAGAGATTGTGGCTAGCCAATTGGGATTTAGATGATACCAAAAATGTAAATGGTTTACTGCCATGATTGTTTGTGGATGGAGTTGAAACATCTTTAAGTTAAGATAGTACATGAATGTACCATCTTCCAAGGGGATGGCTGTCTATGATGCATCTTTTTTGAATCTCAACATCTTCTTCTCAATAGTGTAGATGATAATGGTAGAGCTACTTGATGTGATCTAACTTAGAAGTTCTTTCATTCAATAATGTCTTTGCATTAATGGTACCTAGTGGGAATAGGGTAGATGGTTGTCAAGTAATCCTTTTTTAGCCCATATGAAACGACAAGAGGGTTCATGCCATATACATGCTAAAAGAAGATGATTTGATCGTTAAAAATACAGAGAAATCTAGAAGAGCAAAGGCAACAAAAAAAGAAAGGGGCAATGGGAGTTTGAAGATATTGACAACAAATCCTTTTTTGAAGAAAGAAAGTTAGAATAAGTCGTCTCTTTGAACTTTTGCTGTTAATCCCATTTTGGATTAACAAATATGCTCCTCCATTTGAGGACATTAATAAGTGTTATGTAAAGACACTATAAAAGTTGTACATTATGAGATATTGGCCACCCAAGCCCTTAGTTAGTAAGTTTTGGGCACCCAAGTGTCAATAAGGGCCAGTTGTATATAAGGTAATTTCCCATAATGGAAAGACACAATCCCCCTTTATGCTATGAGAGCTCTTGTACTTTGTCGCAAGAGAGAGAGAGAGAGAGAGAGAGAGAGAGAGAGAGAGAGAGAGAGAGAGAGAGAGAGAGAGAGAGAGAGAGAGAGAGTGTTCTCTTGTACATATGCCTTTTTCATGCATGCGTGTGTATGAGGGAGTGAGAGGTTGGTTGCACGTGGTGTGAGTGACTTCGCGGGGGCAGTGAGGACAGCATGGAGGTGGTGTTTGGAGGAGTGGAGCTTCCAAAGTGAGCTTGGGGAGCCTCAAGGGACACAAGCTCAAAGCATTGGTAAGTACCCAATGATTATTGTGTCTATTGCTTCTCCGATTGGTATTGCTTCTCCGATTGGTATTTGTATGGAGTTCCTTCTTGGGAGATGTAGTAGCCCATAACATTTTTGGCGCCGTTACTGGGAAACACCATTGTTTCCTCTATCCTCTTTGAGCTGTAGCTCCCACTATGTAAGATTGATGATTGCCTTTGGATTTGGAAAGTGCATTGTGAATTGAATGTATAGATAAGGTTTGAGGGGAAGAGAAGATTTGTGAGAAATCATGTGTTTTGGAGTGTGGGTGAGTACTTGGTTTAGACTAGAGGAAAGTTGCATTGTTTTTTCTTTTAATTTTGATGTTTTCATCACAAAACTTGCTGCCATGAGTGAGCAGGTAAGATACTTTGTTTTCTTTTTTTTCTTAAAAATTCACAAAATTTACAAAAACAAGGAGCCAATGGCTGTGCTTATAACTTGCATTACATTCCTAACCCTTAGCACAACCATTCAAACTTCATTCTATCAACATGGAGGATAAACAAATGAAAGTGCACGAAACAGTTCACATCGTGAACTATTTCCTGCTATTTCACGGCATGAACCACCTTTCGCAAAATTAGCGTCGCAAATTTTAGGATTACCTTGCCAAAAATAGGGTACCTCATCCTAACACCTCTGACACAACAAAACTAAAGGAATCTTATTTGTGAACTAGCAGTAGTAGTGAGGCATTTCACAACGTGAAACACAACCTACTTCACGGCATGAAACATTGACGACTTCACAACGTGAACCATTTTCGATTTCAGGGCATGAACCATTTAGGACTTGATGATGTGAATCATTCCCTATTTCATTGCGTGAACCCTTGCTTACTACTTCACAACGTAAACTGTCCTCTACGGTTTCACGGCGTGAACTATGAGTTGATCTAGTTCATGAACTAAGGACTAAGGTTAGCTGAGTACCTTAGTTGCACAATTGGAGTCTATCTAACATAGATCAAGGAAAATTTGACCTAAAAATCCAAAGTGTCTTCTTAACATGTGAAAGTGCAATAAACAGTTCACGACGTGAACGATTTACAATGTCTGCTACTTCACGACGTGAGTTGCATCTACTGTTTCACATGTGAATCGCAGTCTGCAGTTTCACAACCCAAGAACTTAGCTTGGCAAAAACCTATGAAAAATAAATTGGGATAGTGATTTAGCATGTTAAATCACATTCTCATGCACTTGAAGTCTAGTAAACTCATTGGAGACTCCTGACGATAGTGCATCAAATCCTTCCTATCAAAAGAGTGTTGGTTCAGGCCATTTGGGTGAGCACTCACTTGAGTGTTTCAGCTCAGAGGAATCTGACCACTATTGATACAAGTAGTGAAGAGTCCATGGAAGAAGGGCTATGACTCTCTGGCCTTGAAGAGGAAGAAAAATCATCTTCCCCTACAAGATCCAGTGGAATCTTTAGCCAAGGGATTTTTTGGTCTCCGACAAACCACAGAAGACGACGTGCAATCTGTGGGCACGGGCCCATCAACCACAGCAGCACTGGACATGGTCCAAGATCAAAATTACCAACCCAACCTTCTAGTTCCAGGCTGAGACTAACACTATGAGGATCAATGGAACAACCCCTAGGGTTAGGAGAGATAAGGAAAGTGCAGCCAGGATAAATCAAGTCTTCTTCCCCACATATGAGAAATAGAAATAGACTTAAAGAGGATTGAGGCAGAGCAAAAACTGCGATTATTAAGCTCAAGGAAAGAAGAGATTGATACTCAAAGAACAAGGGCTGAACAAAAAGAAATGGAGAATGTAAATCCATTTCAATCACGTGGCAAAGAACCAAAAACATCTAGAAATGCCATTGACAGCATGTGGAGGGATGGGTATGACTGAAGGAGAAATCCCAACTCTAGAACCCATCAATGAGGAGTCAAGGGCAAAGGAAGGCCTTGATACGCAAAATGAGGAGGACAATTTACTTAGGGAATCTACAAAAGGTGAGCAAGGGAAGACATACAAGAAATGATCAATGATCCCACATTCTTGCAAGGCTTGGAGCTCTTAATCCAACAAAGGTGGGCTGAAGCCACTAATAATCAGCTAGGCCACCCCTGAGGAGTTGGCCAGACCTACGCATAGACCCAAATTGCCTAGAATAACAAATGTAGGAATAGGACGAGGTCTAGGTAAGGAGGGAGTAGCTCCTCAAAGACCAATGATGGATCCAAATGCAGATCTTAACGCAGTCAGAAGGGCGGATCTACTAAATATGGCCTTGAAAATGGGTCAAGGAATGGTTAGGGAGGTGGGCACTACTCTAGAATCCATACCATCCCAAATGAAGCCACATATCATTTCCAAGCTTGTAAAAAATTTCTCGAGGGATGGGGAATCGATCCAACATATTGAGATCTTTGAGTCAACCTACAAAACCTGTGGGCCAATGAGTGATGTGACCATGATTCATGCTTTATCATCGTCTCGCTGACGCTAGAAGGAAAGGCTCATCAATGGTATCGAACCCTAAAGCTAGAGGATAAAGTCAAATTCACTAGGCTTAAGAATGTGTTCGTATACCAAGCTTTGCTTGAAGGAAAGGCTCATCAATGGTATCGAACCCTAAAGCTAGAGGATAAAGTCAACTTCACTAGGCTTAAGAATGTGTTCGTACCAAGATTTGCTGAAGTAGTGGTGACAGATGCAGTCCTATGGCTCAGCTCCATAGTATTAAGCAAAAAGAAAATGAGTCCATGCGAGATTATGTATCTCGACTCAAGCACTTGAATTCAAGATGCAAGTTACGAGAGAGGCTAACCGATGATCAATTTTTGACTCACTTCTGAAGAGATCATAAAAAGCATGATTATCTAGTATTAGCCTGATCGGACACCTTAAATGCATGCTATAAGCTAGCAATAGAATATGAAGACAATATGCTTGAATTACCACAATCTAAAGATGCCACGACAACTTTAGTAGCAACAACATCGCGAGTCTCAAGTCACCAGGACACAGGAACCCAGAGCAAGCAAGCTAGAAATATGACTGTGGATGAGCTCAGTAATGCCATACTAGATAAATAAGAAATTCAAGGATGGGAGAGAAGCATCAGGGCATGCTCATCTCTCTCGACCCTTGGAGAGATCTGGTTTGATGCTCCCTTTGCAGAATGAATCACACCACTACCAAATGCCCTCAATTAAGAGTAAGGCAGTTACTCTATTGTGCTCATTGTGTGAGATTAGGGAACCATGACACTTCCATGTGTAGGTATCCGAGGATCTAGCCTAAAGCACAACTGTCAACACCCAGAGTGCTGCTAGCCTTACCAAGACCACCAGTGCAAACCACTATGGCTACAGAGGGCAGCCAAACCCATCTTATTTACCAGGAGGGATATTCTGGATACAAGACACGTCGTCTTTGCCACCACCTGTTCTACTGCCACAACCTCCACGGGCTAAAATCAACTAGGTATTGATTGAGGAACCTTTGGAAGAGGGGAAATTCTTGCGTGAGGTAGAAATCAATAATGATTACTACTATGAGGATGCCATGGAGATTGCACCAGAGTTTTATGTCTTACAGAATAACACACGAGTGCCAGTTTTCCAAACCACGGTACAATGGAAAGGTAAAGATATAGACTCAACTATGAGAAGGGAGCCACTACAGTGTTTTGGTTGTGGTGGACCTTATTGAATAGAAGACTTTCCTAATAAGAATGTGGTTCATGCAAGCCAATGGCAGCATAGCTTAATGAAATGCCAACACTTACTTGTGTTATGCGTGGGGTTGATCATTTGATCAACCCCACGCATAATAAGAATAGAAGACTTTCCAACACTTACTTGTGTTATGCGTGGGGTTGATCATTTGATCAACCCCACGCACAATAAGAATAGCTTAATGAAATGCCAACACTTACTTGTGTTATGCGTGTTTTGGTTGTGGTGGACCTTATTGAATAGAAGACTTTCCTAATAAGAATGTGGTTCATGCAAGCCAAGCTCAGCCAATGGCAGCATAGCTTAATGAAATGCCAACACTTGTGTTATGCGTGGGGTTGATCATTTGATCAAAGACTACCCATATTGTGCTAGTGGTTCTACTTCCACTTCTAACCATGCCATTATCAGAACCATAAGTGTGCATCCTCAGAATATCACGCCACTAAATGTCCTAACATGAGCACAAGCAAAACAAGTAGACAAAGGGAAAAATCCCGTCGATGTTACAACCTCTAAAAATGGGAGAAGGAGAAGAGTGAAAAAAGTGGCCAAAAGTGGCACCATGTCACAATCTAGGATGGGTCCGAAGAAGATAACATTGACACTGGATCTACCCAATCAAAGGAAGGGACCGACCAAGTGCTGAAACCAGATGAGCATACCCAAGAAACACAAAGAGAGAGACCAGCAAGCCCCAAGGGGATTGGCGAATATCCAAGTGTTGAAAAAGAGATAAGGAAGCTTGAAGAAGCTAATGTCCTCGTTGAGGAGTGCCAAGGAATTCACAAAGCCAAATTAAGGGCTAACAGGGCTAGGGATACAATGTATCCAAGAAATGAGCTAATAAAGGAAAGGAAATTGGATGTGCCTACTCCAATTCTAGAAGAGTCTAAGGAAGGGACTCACAGTGAATTCATGGCAAGAATGTTTGAGGAAGCAAAGCAAGACTTTTCCTTTCATTCGCTCGGGGTGAGTATGCGACAAACACATGGAAGGAGCCCTCACTTGCCCCAGGGAACCAAGAGACATAGATAGTCTCGCAACCATACTATCCCACCACCATTAAAATGCGACTGGGACCATTGTTACACAATACTATGGCATTGTGGACAGACATAAAGAATTGGGTAGATGGAATCTTGATTAAGCCCAATGTCCACTCAAGAGGAGACCCAGTCACCTCTAGTAGAGAAAAACTTAGAGCATGCGGAGGTGAGAAGTCCCAAATTCATCAAAATACCTATTAATCAACTCGGCCGGTATTATGAGAGTGTCCACCACCTCACTAGATGAGCTTGATATCTCAACACTTCCCCTCGAGCTCAACTCCATCTCATGTACACCAAGCGAAGCCCTGAATCTGTGGAGCTTCTCTGTACCCAATGCTTTGGTGAAGATGTTAGTGACCTGATCCTGAGTGCTTACATAAATAAGGTCAACGTCTTCTGCCAAAACCTTCTCTCTGACAAAATGGTAGTGAACCTCTATATACTTCGTGCAAGCATGAAAAACTGGGTTCCTTTCCAACTGTATACTGCTAATGTTGTCACAGAAAATGACAACTTGTCTATCCACTGATAGAGCCAAATCTGCAAGTAGCATTCTCAACCAAGCTACCTCACATGCTGCCATAGCAGCACCTCTGTACTCGGACTCTATAGTATTGGGGATAGAGCAACTGTAGGCTGCATCTTGCTACTCCAAGTCACAACAGCACTCCCCAAAGAAAACATGAAGCCACTAGTAGATCTTCTATCTGAGATACTACCAGCCCAATCAGCATCTGTGTACCCATGTACACATATCTCTGTCCCACTTTCATAAAATAGTCCACAATGCAAAGTAGACCTCACATACCTTAGTATGCGTCTCAATGCAAAGTAGACCTCACATACCTTAGTATGTGTCTCAACATTAGGAACTCAATGGAGTCTTCTTGGGCCCTTTTATTTGGCAGTTTAAGGAAGTCAAACCTTTTCTCTTAAGAAGAAACGTTTTCTAATTTGAAGCTTCAAAACGGCTACTTTATTCGAATTTGAATTTGGAGGGGAAAATGGAATTTAAAATCTAGCGGATAAAACCATATCATGTAACATATCTATGGAAAGCTCTTGATGCGTAGATCACGAATCTCTAATCTCCGCTCAGATCGGAGCTTGTATGTAGAAGTTATGGAGGTCCGAAAATTATAAAATTGCCCCTCCCCCTTTTTGGGAAAAAAAGTGCACCCTTTGACCACTCTTACACCTCTCTTACAAACCAATGGTTTTTGCTTACATGGCGGGCTCCTATTTGTCAAAAAGTTAAACGTTTCCATAACCTCATGGCAAATTAAAGGGCCCAAGAAGACTCCATTGAGTTCCTAATGATGCATCCAAATGCGGCTTCCGAGGAACCTGCATAAACTGACTCACCAACCCAACAACATAGCTCAAATCTGGCCTGGTGATCATCATGTAGATCAAGCTTCCTACTATGCACCTATACATAGTAGGATCCTCCAAAATCTCTCCTGAATCTGCACTCAACTTGCCATTCTGATCCAATGGCACTGAGATAGGCTTACAGTCTGTCATACCTTACTTGGACAACATGTCCAAGCCATACTGTCTCTACAGTAATCCAATACCATGTGGTGACCTAATCACCTCAATGCCCAAGAAATATCTGAGCTCCCCCAAATCCTTCATCTCAAACTTTTGTCTAAGCAAGATCTTTACATCAAAGATCTCTGCATCATGGTAACCCGTAATGATCAGGTCATCTACATAGATGACAAGCACAACCCCTCTATCACTGTGTCTCACATACAACGAGAAATTTGCATTGGCTACATGAAAGCCAATAGTGACAAGATATTCAAAAATCTTGTCAGACCATGCTCTTGGTGCTTGTTTTAAGCCATACAAGGCTTTCTTCAACCTGCAAACATGCTCAGGGTGACTCACATCCTCATAACCAGGTGGCTGCAACATATACACCTCTTTCTGCAAATCCCCATGCAAGAAAGCCATACAAGGCTTTCTTGCATACAAAGCCATACAAGGCTTTCTTCAACTTGCAAACATGCTCGGGGTGACTCACATCCTCATAACCAGGTGGCTACAACATATACACCTCTTCCTTTAAATCCCCATGTAAGAAAGCCATACAAGGCTTTCTTCAACCTGCAAACATGCTCGGGGTGACTCACATCCTCATAACTAGGTGCCTGCAACATATACACCTCTTCCTGCAAATCCCCATGCAAGAATGCATTCTTTACATAAATCTGATGTAAAGACCATTGCTTTAACACAGCCACTGCTATCACAACTCTCACTGATGACATCTTGGCAAACTGGGCTGAAAGTTTCCTCATAATCAATGCCATATGTCTGCACTTATCCTTTGGCTACCAATCTAGCCTTGTACTTGCTTATGCTTCCATCACTGTTATGTTTTACTTTGTACACCCACTTGCATCCAATGGCTTTCTTCCCTTCAGGCAATTGCACTAAATCCCAAGTCTCATTTCCATATAGTGCATCCATCTCCTCATCCCTAGCTTTCTCCCAACACACATTTCCAACAGCCTCATCAATGCATGTGGGCTCTACAACCTGTACAACTTTTGCCATGCATGCATATTTTGAGCCACTAGACTCTCCATCAACATGAGAATGCCCTGTAGAAATGTCAGGCACACTAAGGGGCTCAACCACTTTCTCTTTGCCTTTATGTGATGTACTAATCACATTTGCAGGACTGGTATTATGATGCAGCTTGCCACTCCATGGTCTATCAAAACTGAACTACTAGATGAGGACTCTCCTGGTCCACTCAAAGACTGTGATTGTTGACTTGCATTCTGTGCAACCACATTTCCACTCACATCAGCCCCAACAACTTCTTTTTTAGCAGCATACTAGCTCCTCATCTCATTAGAAACAACATCCCTGCTTACCCTCAACTCACATGTCGCAGGGTTATAACACCTGTATCTCTTTTTTTCAAGGGAATACCCAATAAACACACATTTTTCAGCTTTTGGATCCAGCTTAGTTCTCAGCTCATCTGGCACATGCACATATGCAATGCATCCAAGAACTTTCAGATGAGACAAATCAGGTTTTCTGCCAGTAAACTTCTCCTTTGGAGTTACATCATGTATGGCTGCAGTTGGAGTCCTATTCATGATGTAAACTGCTGTGAAAATAGCCTCAGACCAATAGCTATGCGGCATATTCTTTTCTCCCATCAATGCTCGTGCAATCTCAGCAATGTGCCTATTTTCCGCTCAACAACTCCATTTTGCTACGGAGTGTATCTGCATGTAAATTGTCTATGAATACCATTCTTCTGCAAAAATTCAAAGAACTCATTGGAGAAGTATTCTCCCCCTCCATATGACCTTAGACACTTTACATGTTTCCCTGTTTGCTTTTCAACCATAACTTTGAAATTCTAAAAATGAGTGAACACCTCACTCTTCTCCTTTATGAAGTATACCCACACTTTCCTTGTGTGGTCAATAAATGTCACATAATACCTACAGCCTCCCATAGACATGGTCTTCGTAGGACCCCATACACCTGATGAATGCACAACATCGAGTGCATTTCTGCTCACATTTTTGTCACGTGGAAATACATCCTTAATTTGCTTTCCAAATTGGCATGCTTCACATATTTTCTGCATACCTTCAACTTTAAACTTTGGCAGCCCTGTCACAATTCCTTTAGTCTGCATAGACTTCATTCTTTGCACATTCACATGTCCAATTCTTTTATGCCAAATGTTTATGTCTGCAACAATTCTTGAACCATTTGCAAACTTCGCAGCACTCACTTCAAGCATGTTTACATTCAATGTAAACATTCTGCCCACTCTGTTGCCTTTTGCAACCAACCTGCACTTGTCTTTAAAGTCTTTAGCATAACAACCATCAGGGTTAAACCGAACCTATAAACCCTGCTCAATCATCTGGCCAACTGAAACCAGATTCTTTGTTATGTTCGGAACATGAAGTACATCTGCAAGGTACTTCACTTTGGCACCATCCTGCATAGACAATGGCACATCTCCAACATGGGCAATTGGATGAGCAGTGTCATCCCCTGTTTCCACAAAACCTGGTCTTTCAAGGTTTTTCATCTCCTTGAACCACTCCCCCCATGACTTGTCATGTGGTTCGAAGCACCTGAATCAATGTACCATACATCATCTTTTTGTGCTGCTTCAACATTTTCAGACATGGCATTAACGACATGCTGCATAACAAACAACCTTTCATTATCCTCATTATTTTTGCTCGAGGATGCATAGTTGTTTTGCTACAATTTCCCATTTTGCATGTCAGCCTGTTTCTTATAACAATCTGCCTGCACATGTCCAGGCTTACCACAATAAAAGCATCCACTTGTATCATTATACTGCCTTTGCCAATTTTCACAACCTCTTTGACTCCCTTTGCCTCTGAATTGGCCTCTTTCACCTGCGTGTTGTTGTTGCTGCTACTGCTAGACATAATTCTGATTACCTATTTGGCCACCTCCTTGGCCATGTCCACGGTTTCCTCTACCTCACCCTCTTCTTGAACTTGTGTAGAAGGCCTGTTGCTCTAAACTGTTTTTATTTTGTGAAGGTTGTTGGTCTTCACCCAAGCTCTTCTCTTCTATAATCAACATAGACACCAAATCTGTGAAATTGGGAATGTTTTCTCGAGTCTGAATAGACATCTTGAATGCCTTGTATTGTGGCCCGAGACCACGTAGACAGACCTCCACCTTATCATCATCATCTACTGGAATGCCAATAGATACAAGGGATTCCACAATACCCTTGATCTTCAATGCATAGTCATTCACAGACATACTCTTTTTCTCCACAATATGAAGTTTATTCTTCAACTGTATCTTTCGTGCCTTGGTATTCGTTTCATAGAGTTTTACCAAGGTGTCCCACGGCTCCTTGGGGGACTTGGCATCCTGTATGTACCCAATCATGGTGTCCTGTATACTGATAGAGAGCCAATACATATCTTTTGTGGCTCCTTGGTTCCAATCCTTGAACTCTTTCACATCTGCAGTAGTCAGATTGATCTCCGGTATCTCCGGTGCCTCTTCATGCTCACCTTCTATATAGTCCTAGTAACCATTTCCCATCAAGAAATTTGTCAACCTGAATCTCCAAGCATGGAAGTTGTTCTTATGAAGCTTCTCAGCAACAATTTGGTTTATGCTGTCATTTGACATCTTGCCAGATACACAAATTTATCAGAAACAACACTCTGGTTTGTTCTGCACAAACTGCTGTATTTTTTGCAGCGGTACCGTACTACACTCAAATGTCACAACCAGTGACCTCAAATGTCACAACCAGTGACCTCAAATGTCACAACCAGTGACCTCAATGTGCACAAACTGCTGTATTTTCTGCAGCGGTACTGTACTACACTCAAATGTCACAACCAGTGACCTCAATGTGCATACATACACCCAATGGCAAATGTTGACCTCCTTGCAGCACACACAATGTCTACACAACCAATTTGTCTTCTTGCAGTTCTTAAAACAGAGGTCTGCATAGAATCGATCACTTACCCGCAGTGCTCGAAATCGCCTACTTTCTCAAAAACGAATGTCCTAACACGCTCGAAACATGTTTTCGGCACAAAAAATGACATCCCATAGGACAGTATAGTTGCCCTATAGCTTTACTCCCACGAAGAAAGCTCCTCAATCAGAGATCGTTTGCCGATGCCCCCCGTAGAGCTCCCGACAAGGGTGTAGTTGCCAACACAAATAGGGAAGAGTAGTTGAAGCTCTTATCCCTGTACCGCTTCCTGTGCTTCTCTTGCTTGTAGCTCAGTCCTTAGCATGAACCAGGCTCTGATACAATGAACAGATGCAGGGGAGAAGAGAGCTTGAGCTCTTGCAAGCACACACATACTCACAAAACCCTAAAAGAGAACACAGAAGATGAGAGGCTGAAAATCTTCTTCTTCTGCACACAACACTCAACACACCATATACAAAGATAAGAGTACACACGATATGAAAAGGTACACAACCAAATACATACTAGGGTTCTCTATACACAACCAAATACATACTAGGGTTCTCTATAGTGTGAACCTAACTAAATGAGCTGGCGCTATAACTATGCCAGTCTCTAGAATGGCTATCACACAGCCTGTCCCACTGGCCGCATATCACCCATGATCTCACCAACCATGCGAGTGGTGTAAGTGTGGGGCCTATCCCCCAGGAGGGTCATTAGTGTCCACCGCCTCACTAGATGAGCTGGATATCTCAACATTGTTGTGTCAGAGGTGTTAGGATAAGGTACCCTATTTTTGGCAAGGTAATCCTAAAATTTGCGGTGTTAATTGCGGAAGGTGGTTCATGCCGTGAAACAACAGGAAATGGTTCACACCGTGAACTATTTTTTGCACTTTCATTGTTTATCCTCTGCGTTGATAGAATGAAGTTTGAAGTGTAATTTACCTATCCAAATGTTCTAGAATGGTTGTGCTAAGGGTTAGGAATATAATGCAGGTTATAAGCATAGCCATTGGCTCCTTGTTTTTGCAATTTTTGTGAATTTTTAGGAAAAAAAAGAAAACAAAGTATCACGCCTGCTTACTCATGGTAGCAAGTTTTGTGATGAAAACATCAAAATTAAAAGAAAAAACAATGCAACTTTCCTCTAGACTAAACCAAGTACTCACCCACACTCCAAAACACATGATTTCTCACAAATATTCTCTTCCCCTCAAACCTTATCTATACATTCAATTCACAATGCACTTTCCAAATCCAAAGGCAATCATCAATCTTGCATAGTGGGAGCTGAAGCTCAAAGAGGATAGAGGAAACAATGGTGTTTCCCACAGCAACGACACCAAAAATGTTATGGGCTACTACATCTCCCAAGAAGGAACTCCATACAAATACCAATCGGAGAAGCAATAGACACAACAATCATTGGGTACTTACCAATGCTTCGAGCTTGTGTCCCTTGAGGCTCCCCAAGCTCACTTTGGAAGCTCCACTTCTCCGAACACCACCTCCATGATGCTGTCACTGCCCCCGCGAAGTCACTCACACCATGTATGCAATGCAACCAACCTCTCACTCCCTCATACACATGCATGCATGAAAGAGGCATATGTACTAGAGGACACTCTCACTCACTCTCTCTCTCTCTCTCTCTCTCAAGACAAAGTACAAGAGCTCTTATAGCACAAAGGGGGATTGTGTCTTTCCATTATGGGAAATTACCTTATATACAACTGGCCCTTATTAACACTTGGGTGCCCAAAACTTACTAACTAAGGGCTTGGGTGCCCAAAAACTTACTAATTAAGGGCTTGGGTGCCCAAAACTTACTAACTAAGGGCTTGGGTGGCTAGTATCTCATAATGTACAACTTTTATAGTGCCTTTGCATAGCACTTATTAATGTCCATATTTGTTAATCCAAAATGGGATTAACAACAAAAGTTCAAAGAGATGACTTATTCTAACTTTCTTTCTTCAAAAAAGGATTTGCTGTCCAATATCTTCAAACTCCCATTGTCCCTTTCTTTTTTTGTTGCCTTTGCTCTTCTAGATTTCTCTGTATTTTTAACGAATCAAATCATCTTCTTTTAGCATGTATGAACCCTCTTGTCATTTCATATGGGCTAAAAAAGGATTACTTGACAACCATCTAGCCTATTCCCACTAGGTACCACTAATGCAAAGACATTATTGAATGAAAGAACTTCAAAGTGAGATCACATCAAGTACCTCCACAATTATCATCTACACTATTGAGAAGAAGATGTTGAGATTCAAAAAAGATGCATCATAGACAGCCATCCCCTTGGAATATGGTACATTCATGTACTATCTTAACTTGATGATGTTTCAACTCCATCCACAAACAATCATGGCCGTAAAACATCTACATTTTTAGTATCATCTAAATCCCAATTGGCTAGCCACAATCTCTGGAAGTAGGATTTAAGCCTCCAAACATTGATGTTTCTTTTGTGCGATCTGATAGTTCTAGATTTGACTCTTTAGAACTGAACATCTCTTTATCCAACAGCTCCAATTAGCTCTTAATCTGACAACTCATAATTTGATAGCTCTTGAACTGAATAGCTCTTGATCAGATCAATCCTTCCTTGACCAGCTTCTAATCAGACAGCTTCTCAACCAAATAGTTTCAAATCAGACTAGTCCAACTTGTCTGACAACTCCTCGTCTCAACTCTCAATCTGAATAGATTCAGGTCTGTCTCTATTTCAAATAGCTCCCAATGTGACACTTCCTACTTTAGTCAACTCTGATTTAGACACATCTTGATTTAAACAGTCTAACTCTAATCGGCTCCTAATCCGACTAGTCTATGAGAGGATGTGGAGCAGCATGTGGCTAACACTATGAGAGGACTGAGTCAGACTAAACCAATAGAAGACACCCTCTTACACTTTGATTTTTTAGCATGTATATGACCTTGATTTTTTTCTTGGATTTCTCTGTATTTTTGACAATCAAATCATCTTTTTTTAGCATGTATATGACCTTAACCCTCTTACACTTTCATATGGGCCAAAAAAGGATTACTAGACAACCATCTAGCATATGCCCACTAGGTACCACTGATGCAAAGATGTTATTGAATGCAAGAAATTCTAAGTGAGATAACAACAAGTAGGTCTACCACTATCATCTACATTATCGAGAAGAAGATCTTGATATTTAAAAAAAACTACATTAGCATAAACATACAAAAATGTTTTTATCGTGTTCAAGTCACTCATATTCCTACCACATGCCCATTGATTAGCATTATGGCTTTTGACCAAGACAAACATCCTCCACCCCCACCAGCTATGGGAATAATCATTTTCTCATTCTTTTCTATGAAGAAGATCTTGGAACTTATATACATATTTTAATAAACAAATCAAGACCACACTCATTTTAGAAAGATTTTTGAATCAGCCCCGTTGCACTCTCAAGCTAGGGATTGAATCTTGGTGGCACTTCCATAGAGATTGCCTCACATTTTATTGATGCCTGTTTACTTAGAAGGAGGCTTCTTCCAATTCTTCCAATAATATTTTAATTTAGTGGAGGTAACCTCATAGACTCTTGAGAGTAGCTCTTGAGAGACATTTTCTCCTTCTAGCACACATTCCCCGGGCTCCCATAGATCTATTGGAAAGTTTTGTCTTTCAAAGGGTCAGCCTTTGGATAGGTTCTCAAAGTCCTTGTTTTATTTTTTCTCTCTCAAGGACTCTCAAACATTCACTTAGGCAAGGAAATAGGCTATTCACCAGTGGTTGCTAACTTCACTCTCCCAAAGTTTCACCTCTTATTATCACCAAGAAGTTGTTGCATTTCGTTACAACTCGCTCACTCCCAACACATAGTATACATCCGAAAATCTGAGACAAGAAAAAATCCTTCCAACGCTCAGTGCTTGGTAGGAAACCTCCAACTACAAGTTTGTAGAGTAATGCCCTGCACTGACGGATCAATAATATTCAATCGCCCCTCTTGTCTGGGCTAAATAACTGTGAGCCAAACTACCTTAGCACAAGTGTCTGTGGTGCCATCCAAACCCAAACAAAGAAAATTGTGGATCAATCTCTGCAATTGACCAATGCACGCCCGAGAGAAGCACCAACTAAGCCTTACACTAGGTTCACCACATATCAATGGTCACAATAAACACCACCAAATAACATGAAGTCTCTAGACAAGAGAAGAATCAATGAAATTGTGATTACTCCCATCATTAAAACAATACATACACAAGCATTCCTATAACTTCACCCATCATCAAAATAAAACATACACATCTGGCATTCATATAACTTCACCCATCACACAGATCAAGTCATGTAAATTCTCAAAATAAGTATCACAAACGTAAACACCACTACTTGAAATAAGAGGAGTATCGTCAAGAATAGGTTAAGATAGAATCAAATGTGTATGTATCTATGGTTGGACAAGTCATTCTACCACTTCTACCACACCAAGTTCTTATTAAGAGGGAAATAGTGACATAGTGTATTACATTTACAATAGCAATACACTTCCTTCACATGAGCTATAGGGATTGTAGTTTTAGCAAAAGACATATAGTTATTTAAAACATGAAACATGCCTGTCGCCTACAAGGTTGCTATTTCTCTTAATGGTTTATTTTTTAATATCTCCTTTCTTCTTCATTCCAATTTTAATGTTCAGAAGAACCAACAATATCCTTTCCAAGTAGTCGTTCACACCACAATATCGTCATGGATTCGAGTAAAGTGAATGGAAACCTCAAAAGGGCTAATCATGTTCCTTTGCACTTCATTATGATAATCATGGAATTTCTTACAAAGAATCTCTATTTGGGTGATTGGAGAACTTAGTAATGAGTTCTCTAAACTCCTACATAAAAATGTCCCTCAGTTAAATAGCCTATAAATGGTGGAAGTCAACATTCTTCTCTGGCTCTCTCATGAATACCTCCATGAAGAAATCCTTTAAGACACTCCAAGTCATAAGTTAGGGGTTTTCCTCTCAGAGATTGTAAGTAAAGTCTTGAATTACAAACATCTCAACAACTTGTAATCGATGTTCCTTAGAACATTCCATACTTACAAAATGTGATTCCCACATGCTTAACCAAGCTCTTAAATAATATGGCTAGCTCTTCTTCTTCTTTCTAGAGAGAATATAACTCTAGAATAAAAGAAAGATATGCTACTAATAAGCTAGCACCCTATGGAGTTACCTAGTAGAGCTGCCTACCATTGTGATCACTATATCTTAAGATCCTAAACTTTTACTAAAAAAGATATTTTTGATAAGACAGATACATAAAGACTATGTACGACTACTATATGTTATCCAAAACTATTGAGATAAACATGGGGTTGGGTAGACTCCACTCCCAATACAGCAACTCTATAAGATTAATCTTCCATATTTTTTGCTAAATAAAATAAATATATTGTAGTAATTCATTGACTTATATCTTTCACTTAATCATAAACACAATGCATATTATTTTAATCTAATGCACTAGTTACTAGTACCCAATACATGTGTACTTGTTAGAAAAGCATTCTCTCATGCTCCACCCTAATGATGTCATGGGTTATGGAAATGCTCTATTTTGTAAGGCCCTTTTATGAGGATTAGCCATTGTTGTGACCACCCAGGCACCCAGTAGTCCCAATTTAAACATTACATGGCCAGTTGGCCAAGTGTGGCAATGGTTCTAAGGAGACAGCTTATGTAGATTTGGCATTCTGCCAAGTAGGATGCATGCTTACGTAGGCTATGTGACAGCATTATGTGGGCACTATATTGTAAACTGTTCTCAAGTTGCAGGGGAGCTCATAGTTCA
The DNA here is from genome assembly GCF_041138505.1 of Cibotium barometz. NCBI lineage: Eukaryota > Viridiplantae > Streptophyta > Polypodiopsida > Cyatheales > Cibotiaceae > Cibotium > Cibotium barometz. Next base: position 6,135,485 of record NC_141097.1, on the reverse strand, counting down.
TATTTCATAGTACTTATATCCTATCGGCGAGGATACATGTGGTCGTGCATAGGGTCTGACGTGGTCAACCTACCATATGGGATACTATATATGGGGGTATTTGTGGAACTCCATACTAATTGACTTTCTCTAGAGTCTATCTAGATTTCAATCCAAAGCTCCTTACTCGAAGCACATGGGTGAACAAACTCCATCTGTTTGTAATTAAGTTTTTGCAAGCAATACTATTTTTTACTCTCTTCTTTCTGAAAAATACTATTTTTTACTCTCTTCATTGCTTTGTATTGTATCTTCCAATGCTATGTATTATTACATAGAATTAGAGCATAGGCTCTAGGCAAAGATTGTTTTTTGGAGTTTTCTATTTGAAGGAAAATTTTAAGAAATGGCCCAACTTGCAGTTTTCTGTTTGAAGGAAAATTTAAAGAGATGGCCCAACTTGCAAATAACATAGCTCCTCATGCGCACCCTCCACCTTTTGGTGATGGGAAGTTAGATGGGAGAAATTACACTCTTTGGAAGCTCAAGATTAGCTCCATTCTTGATTCATATAAAGCCGATTCCTACTCTAGATCCAGCACATCCACTATAGAACATACTGCTAGATCATGTTCTCACTTTGGTGTTTAGGTAAAGGAATGCAAATACACTATGTGAAATTGTAACGAGCATCACTGATTTGGTGATGACCCTAATTTAGAATACTATCTCATAGCTTTTGGAGCATGGCAAGTTCTAAAGAACCAGTATGAGATGAGGAATTAGATAAGGATTCAAAACCTGGAGAATCATCTTGTAGTAGAAAGGCATTCTGATGGAGAAGCATCAGAGAAATTTATATCATTGATAAATAATCTATAAGATCATATGGCAACGGTGGGGATTAGTAAGATTAGCAAGGAGTTGACATATAGGTGAATCAGAATGTTATCCCCAAAGTATGATAGTTTGGTGACTTTATTGAATGTGCAGGTGTCTGTTACTTTTGAGGAGTTCAATGTAATGCTAATGGAGGAGGAGATGTGTTTCAAAGCCAGAGATGGTAGTGACATGGCTTGGGAAGGGCTTTGGTAATCCGAATTCTAACTTATTTTTTAGTACCCTCTTCACACACATGATGTGGCGTGAGTTCTCTTAAGAGTGAGGAATCTAAGCCTGTCACTTAGTAACTTCTAGAACATTGAGAATTTGGTCAATTATCAACATAAAAATGGGTCTTAGAATGAATAATGAATAAGACAATGATTGCAAAGCAGCACAAGTCATAAATCTCTCTCTCTCTCTCTCTCTCTCTCTCTCTCTCTCTCTCTCTCTCTCTCTCTCTCTCTCTCTCTCTCTCTATTTTGATATGCTCTCTCTCTCTCTCTCTCTCTCTCTCTCTCTCTCTCTCTCTCTCTCTCTCTCTCTCTCTAATTGAGGCCTTCCCCACCCCCCTCTCAATAAACCCCCAAAAAACAAATGAGAAACAACTATGCTTGAATGTATATTAATAAGCTCATTAATTCATTGCCATCCTCTCCACCATGAGTGGAATGTCATAAAAAAACATGCTAAGTACTCTCCATGAGGGCACTAAACATTGTATGTGTCTGTGTCTATTTGTGGTTTTGGAGGGGGTGGGGGTGGGGTGGTGTGCTTGTGTATCTATGTTTGTTAATCTAGCAATATTTGTAAAAATATTGTATCTTAATGCAATATATATTTACATTAAGATACAAGGTGAAAGTCTAGGTCCTTGCACACACACTCTCTCTCTCTCTCATTCCAAACTCTCTTTAATGCATTGGCCAACAAACCTGAGTACGTTGCCCTTGTGTTAGTAAAAGGCCATGAAAGACCATGGTTGCGTGCATGGAACGCTTGAACTCTTGGGCTTGGCTAGAAGACCACGGTTGTCGTGGCCTTGAATTTCAACAAGACCGATTTTTCTTTTTCTTTTGAATTTGACCCTTGATGAAAGATAGGTGACTAAAGGGACTCCCATCCACATAAGCGACTTTTGATCAAGCATGCGACTCTGCTAGGCCCACACTATGTGTAATGTATATGTAATATGTAATCACATTTTCATATATAATTAATCTCTCTCTCTCTCTCTCTCTCTGTCTATATAATTAATCTCTCTCTCTCTCTCTCTCTCTCTGTGTATATATACACTCACGTAGCATGAAGGCAGTCTAGTTTGTTTCCGTCCGATCTGCCACCTCATCTCGATGACGTGAGACCTGCACCCAATCCAGCGGCCCGCGTGATCTCAATGAGACCCAGAACGTTGCCGCCATCTTTGTCCCAGATCATAGATAGAACCCTCCGCGAAAGCTCTAATTTGAATACATCAAGTTCATATTTAACACACAAGCAAACTACCAAGCAAGCAGAAAGAACGACGTCCTTCAATGACTTCATGTGGTGAAATTTCAGAAACACTTTATGCTAGACCCACAATCGTGTCAAGGCATAGGCTGCTTATTACCCACCATCAACCTATGCATAGAGCTTATACATAGCTCTATGTAAAATCTTATAGTGATTATAAAACTCATGCATAGCATGCCTTCTATGCATGTAAAATAGTTCTATGTATTGTGCATAACTTGTGCAATATGTGACATCTTATAGAGCTTATAAAGCTCATGCATAGCATGCCTAGCTCTATGAATAACTCAATCAATATCTTTATGCTTTTAGAGCATGCAAAAGAGCTCTATGCAATGCCCTATGAGCTCTTATAATAGCATGCATAGAGCTTGTAGATCTCATAAGCGCTATGCATAGAGTTCATGGGGCCTATGCATTCAATTCATAGGGCCCATGCATATAATAGCTCTATAAATTCCCTATGAGATCTAATATCATGCATAGAGCTCAAAGAGATCATAAGGGCTATGCTTAGAGTTCATAGGGGCCATGCATAACGCTTATATGCATATTGCATAGACCCATTCATAATCTCTATGCATGGATAAGCCTGCATAGAGTCTTGTGCATGTATACGGCTCTTGAAAATTTTAAAGAGCTAGACTTATGCAAAACATAGAGATCTTAAATATTTTATAAACTCTATGCTCTTGCCTAGAGCATGAATAAGGCTAAAATTTGAATAAAAAGCCTTAGAACTAGGAATGGGCGCCCTTGAGTCACTTACTCCCTAGTAGCCTAGTGACCTATCCCACCCACACATACAACCCATGTTGGACCCACATAGCCCCTCCCACACACATTTAGACCTTTTAGCTCACAAACAACCCATGTCATGGCCATTCAGCCCATCTCGTGCACATACAACTCATCTCGATTATAAAAAACCCATCCCACATCATGCACACACATAGCCTATTTGATGCCCCCATATACATACAACCCATCTCGTGCACATACAACCCATCTAGAATCATAAACAACCCATCCCATCATCTACCATCTACATCACAAACCAACCCATCTAGCTTAAAAACAACCCATCCCATTGGGATACATCCCGTCTCGAACATATACATCCCATATCCCATGCACACATGTAGTCCATCATGCTCACATGCAACCCATCTTGCACACATACAACTTACACTACTCATATGCAACCTTTTTGGTGCCCATACAACCCCTTTTGCACACGTACAACTAATCCAAACATGTCCTATGGTCATCTCACACATATATAGCCCATCCCATGCACACATGCAACATCGCACTCACATGCAGCCCATAGTGCACACGTACAACTTAAATTGGTCACATGCAACCTATATAGCACCTATACCATCCATCTTGTGCACACATATAAAGCCTATCCCCCCACACACATACAACTCAACGTGTGCCCATATAGCCCCTCCCACACACATTTAGCCCTTTTAGCTCACAAACAACCCATGTCATGGCTATTCACAGCCCATCTCGCGTGCATACAACCCATCTAGATTACAAACAACCCATCCCACATCCATGCATCCCATCACACACACATATAGCCTATTTTGTGCCCATATCGATATATGTACAATCCATCCATCTCATAAACAACCCATCTTGTACACATACAGCCCACCTACCATCTAGATCACAAACAGTCCATCCCACATCCATATATCCCATCCCGGCCTAACTGGTACCTATACAGGCCCTCCCGTATACATACAACCCATCTAGCTCACAAACAACCCATTTCATGGCCATACAACCCATATAAAATCACAAACAACCCATCCCGTGCACATACAACCCATCTACCATCTAGATCACAAAGAACCCATCCCACATCCATAGATCCCATCCTGCACATACAACCCATCTACCATCTAGATCACAAAGAACCCATCCCACATCCATACATCCCATCCTACACACATATAGCCTATTTGGTGCCTATACAGGTTCTCGTGTATATACATACAACCCATATAGCTCCTAAACAACCCATCTCGCATACATACAGTCCATCCATCTCACAAGGAACCCCTCCCATGGCCATTCAACCCATCCCCCACACATACAACATGCATGTCATATAATGGGCATATATGATGGCATACATGACCATCATGGTGACATTGTATGTATGCACATGTATAATCCCATGCCGACATGGACACACTCTTACCACCTCATCACCTCGGGCCCATGTTAGCAAAACCTTGGCACAAAAATCTCCCCAAAATGAAAAAAGCCGCCAAATGCTCGTAAAAAAACCTCCCTATGCCCTAATACCATGTAAGAATATAAAATAGGGGAAGAAGGATCAACATAATACAAATCAATGAATTGCAAAAAGAAGTGGAGAGTAAACAATATTACTACTTGCAAACTTTAATTATAAACTAATGGCATCTACCCACCTATATGCTTTGGGTAAAGAGCTTTGATGGCAATCTAGATAGACTCTAGATGGTTTACAAGATTGTTTTAATGTAGTCAAATAGCCCACATAAGCATGCATCCTATTTGGCAAAGTGTCGAGTCTATATAAGCCATCCACTAAGGCCACCATCTAATGTCTAAATTGGGAACTGTTGAGTGCATGGGTGCTTAGCACAACAGTTACTCCTCCTTACACAGCCATCACCCACAAAAACAACACGAGGGTGTAGCATTGAGAAAATTAATTTTCAACACTATTGATCACTCCAATGCATTAATTATTATATTAAGAAAAGTGATATGGCTAAGGTCCTTGATGTGTCTCAACACCACATTACCCCCCATGATTCTCAATCACTACTTTTGTCGGACAATCAACACTATAGTAAAGAGTAGAGGTATTGAGAGTGCTATATATGGTTGCTCCTTATACCCTAAGGTGTGATGGAATGCTACAAATGGATCTTGCATTACCCTAGTGGGGTTGAGAGAGGAGTACATGTCATAGTAGTAAGCCATAATGGTTGTGGAAATGGGGGGAGTAGAGTAATTGCACCATCAAGCACCACAATAAACCCCACCACCATAGCCTAGTGAGCTGTTTTTTTTGGGAGACTAAGGTGTGATATGAAATGCTACAATTGGATCTCGTATTGCCCTTTCTTATTGAAGGACTGATGCAACGAAGACCATTGTGATGATCTTTCCTAGCATCATCATGGGGTGTTCACTAAAGAGTACGTCTGATAATACATTAGTTGAACATAAGGGTTTTTATTGTGAAAAAAACCATATATGTGTGGATATGTACTTGTATGGTTGATTAACGGCCTTAGGAATGCAAAACAAATCAATATACAAATTAAAAAAACCTAAATTTTAAAGAACGTTGTTTATAAGAAATGTGAAAGGAAGGATCATAAAAAGAAGATGAAAAGAACGAAACTATGGTGCAATAAAAATAAATCATACAATAGCTTCAAATGAAGAATACTTTGTGGAATAAAAAAAAAATCAGACAATAGCTTCAAATTTCACTAAAATATGGATCATGTATGTATTTTTTCTTCACTGAGCTTTAATTCTAATGATGATTTCAACATCCGATTCGGTTTTCATTAACACTTACATTGGCTTAAAAGGCCTCTTAATTAAAAAATCTTACTTAATGTTATTTTGTACTTTGATTTTTTAATCACATTTAAAGTTGATAACACTATTTAGAAATGTACGTTAGCTTTATATTGTCCTTGTCAAATTGGGCATTATTGATCCTAGCCTATAGCAAAGGGACATGGAAAGACAAGGATGGGGTAAGGGGGAGGGAGTGGAAATTAAAGAAGTGGAGATTGTTAAGTCATTTTTAAGGAGAAATTTATGATAAGAGATACTAGAAACTTAGAAAATATTCAAGAGATAGTGAATCCTAAACTCTTGAATACATATACCTTCAAAGTCTACATACTATTTGACTTAGAGACAGTGAATCCTAGACTCTTGAATATATATACCTTCAAAACTCTATATACAATTTGACTTAGAGAAGTACATGATTATGTTTTTTTAATTCTTCGACCTTGTATTTTCATGTATCAATAATATTATTTGTAAAGTCAAAATTTAACTTTCTACAATGTCTGAAGCAATTTTGTAATGTAACTTATTATTAGTGCATTATTATTTATTTTTACCTCCCATATTGTATTCCATATTGCATGATTATTATTTATTTTATCCTCCCATATTGCATTCCATATCCCATAAACATTATTTGCAAAGTCTAATTCCAACTTTCTGTACGTATCTAGCAAGTTTATCATGCATATTTGCATTTAATTAAATCAAGTATGTTAATTAAAAGGATAGTGAATTCATGTTCAAAACTTGAATGCAAAGTTTGAGTTCATTCTCTACCAAACACAACTTATCTAACACATAAAAAAAAGTAACAACATTTTACTAGTAATAATATCAAGTCCTATAAGATATCCTTGCTTTGGATGCTCTCTTGTTTTGTCGACACAATGAATATATATATTTTTATCAACTATTTATATTTTGGATACCAAACCCATGACACTGAAACATGTAAGTAATATGCAACACTCGCATTATTATAAGCATTATGATTATTTTCTTAGTAACATTAAGTAATTGTTTATTTTGTGAGAGATGGGTATTGAATTTAAGTCGCCATGTGGGCTTTTTTGGGGTCAGCATTCAAACTCAAGTTCGCTAGTTTGGCCTGCTACACCAACTTGACTCAACAAACACACCAATCACTTAGTAGCTTCTAGAATATCAAGATCTTGTCAAATATCCAAGGTCATGAGAATGAGTTTGATATTCTTGATATATGAGGGTACTCTATGGAATTTCTTAGAATGAATAATGAATGAGATAATGATTATGGAGCACAAGTCATGAGCTGAAGGATCAATGCAAAATGAAGGCCTTCGAAGGCTAGATTCCATTCTTCTAAACCTTTTTTGATAAAGTCAAAATCTTGTAACATTTTACATTTTCCATATATGAAAAGCATGCATACATTTGACTGAGATAAGGTCATTCAAGTGGATTGTAGACTATGCCAAGAAATGAAGCTATTCTAAGAACCATTTTTTTAGTTTGTCTATGAATTAGGAAAGTAGTTACTTTTGTAATGCCCATTGTAAAGCCCACTTGCAAGCATTATCTTTGTGATGAGCAAGAGGTGAAGGCTCTCACATCACATGTATATGGTAAAAACTCATGCCAGCATTGAAAGGCATTTTCTTCTATTTCTTGACATTGTTTAACTTGCTAAGGAAAATGAATAGGTGAGGTGCATGTTTCAAGGGTTTAATGACCTATAGTGCATGTACATCTCATTTAAAGCTACATGCTGTAGTAAGATTGAATTGGAGTCTATAGACTCAAGTAACGTATCTGTCATAGTTCTTATATCAACTTGAAAGACCATGGCGAAGACATGGCATCCTTGAAATACGGAATGGGTATGCTTGCCGTGTACTCTTCCATTTTCTTTGTAATATGAGAACTAACCAAGGGATGACACGTCGCGTTTTTGGTTTGACCTAGGGTAAGGGGTGCACCTTTGCCGCCCGGCGGCGCCAGTACGGCTAATGTATATTAGGGCACACCGCACTCTCATAAGCTCTCTGCGTGCGCGCTCTCTCTCTCTCTCTCTCTGTCTTTCTCTCTCTCTCTCTCTCTCGCGTGTTCTCTCTACTCTCACGTAGCTGCCTTCATGGAGGGCCGCACTCTTGCATCCTTCAGTGCGGACGTCGCCCAGTTTTCCTTCACCATCCTTCACGTGCTCCTTACCCGCATCTTACCTCTCGTCGCCATCCTTGCAGTCTCCTTGCTGTTGCACACCTTCCGTTTCATCGCCTCCCTCTTCTTCACAAAACCGCCCACCACAGAGCCTTCACTCTTCGAACAAACGAGTGCCCAAGGGGATGACTTCTACGATGATGCTGAAGAAGAGCTTGAAAGATCACTATACGAAGAGTGGCACGAGGATTGCGATGATGCGGACTTTGTTGATGAGGCGCAACGATTCGGCACAGTTGAGGACAGCCACCTTTATCATTCAGATGAAGGTTCTGAGAATCCATTGCTTACTCCAATTACGCATCGATTGAACAGTACACTGGACGATTCGCAAGAGGGGATTGGCTTGATGATCTCGCGCCAGCCCAGTTTGTTTCTGTCCGATCTGCCACCTAATCTCGATTGCGTGGAGCCTGCAACGGCCCGCGTGATCTCAACGAGACCCAGAACATTGCCGCCATCCTTGTCGCAGATAAAGAGGACTCTGCGGGAAAGCTCTAATTTCAATACATCAAGTTCACCACCAGACAATCAAAGGTCCAGCCCTGCCGCTACCAAGCAAGCTAACCCCCCCGTAAGGACGAGCTCCTGCGATAAGTTCATGACTAAATTTCAGACACACTTCATGCTAGACAGATAATTGTTTGAAGGCATAGGCAACTGCTAACCTTTACTACCCATCACCCCACCTGCCGCATTTCCTTTTTTGTAAATTTTGTCTAAACTCTTAGTTAGCATTGTCACTGAATTTATTAGCATTTTGATGCTAGTATTCTTTTAATATAAAATGTAATGTAATTTCCACTTGGGCCTTGGAAACATTACATTGTACATTGTTGAGTGATTGAATGGTATAATAACTTTGAACAATGCCCAATGCGCTCTCATATGGGTTGTGATCCATATATATTGAAGTAAATGAAAGAGTTTTATACTTGAATTAAACCCACATGAATACCCTTTTCAAATAATGAGTACAATTATGACATTCTTTTCAATATTGCTGTCTTTCTAAACTTCACATTAAAAACCTTTCTTAGGTGAAACTAAATGTATTTTATTAGCACGCGTGATTCGGAACCCTAAACGAAGCACCATAGCCAAAACCCTATCCACTCATAAACTATCTTAAACCCCCCGTTTTTTTTCAAACTTTGAGCAAAAAATGACCCCTTTTGCTTTGCAATCTACACCTCTTTTCCAAGATCACATAATAACACCCCATAAACAAACACATTCATTTAAAGCTACCTTTAAAAATGTATTTGTAAAACCTTTTATGTTGAACTTATGTGCTATATACATTTTTAGTACATTCTCTAAAGCTTTATATTGAATCAATAACTTAAACTCTATGAAATGGATCAAAGGGTATTTTAAAAAAATATCCAAAAAAGGAAAAGAGGAGGTGATTTGATAATATTTGAACTTTGAAGGCTCTCACCATCATCATGACAAATTAATAATGTAAGCCAAGATGTCATCATAAGAATCACCATAAGAAGTCTTGACTTGCAAGTTTTCTCTCAATCGGATACAATACTTCAAAAATTTGGTTAAATTAAGATTGGTTAAGATACGAATCATGCAAGTACAATAAGCCACCTTTTTAAATAATACCTAGAATTAATTACAATTGCCATTTGCAAGAAAGAATCCAGTAATTTAGGAAAGACTTTGTTTACCCTATCATACTATAGTATTGTTGATTTTGCGTAATTTTGTATCCATGGCTTATCACAATAATAATCATGTGGACTTTTATGTGATGAGTTTGTATTCTATTTATGCAAAAGTAAGCATGCAATATTGAGATGTCATGACTTTTATAATCATGTGTTCATAACCTTCACGTCTCATTTTTGGACTTACAATATTTAATAAAGTCAATAACCATTGATAATTATGAGTACCAAAATCACCTAAGTCTTTGTTATGGTACCAAACAAAAGTGCAAGGATGTAATATCATCCCATGGATAGCTATATATATCCTTTTTGTAATTAAATAAGAACAAAATCAACTAAGTCTTTGTTATGATACCAAATAAAAAGCAAACATCCATGCTATGTACATATATATTCCTTAGTTGTGTACTTGTTTAGTAATATATTCCTTAGTTGTGTACTTGTTTAGTAATATACTAAATTTAAACTTGAAAACCTTGGAATATATTTAATATAAGAAGGTCATAACCATGTGAATTTTTTGTTTAATAAATTGGATGGTTCATGTGGTTTTTGATGTAAGACAAAGGCAAAGAAACTCTAGTATGTGTGGTATACATTTATTAGTAGCTCTTTCATTTTATTTTACAAAATGGGTTGTACATGGCACATATGTGCCCCATAAACTCACGAGGATAAATGTTTTGTTTCTGATCTTGGACCATGTCCAGTGCTGGTGGACGTGCCCGTGCCCACAGATTTCATGTCATCTTCTGTGGTGTGTCGAAGACCAAAAAATCCCTTGGCTAAAGATTCCACTAGATCTTGTAGGGGAAGATGGTTTTTCTTCCTCTCCAAGGCCAGAGAGTCATAGCCCTTCTTCCATGGACTCTTCACTACTTGTATCAATAGTGGGTCAGATTCCTTTGAGCTGAAACACTCAAGTGAGTGCTCGCCGAATGGTGTGAACCAACACTCTTTTGATAGGAAGGATTTGATGCACTATCGTCAGGAGTCTCCAATGAGTTTACTAGACCTCAAGTGCATGAGAATGTGACTTAACATGCTAAATCACTATCCCAATTTGTTTTTCATAGGTTTTTGCCAAGCTGAGTTCTTGGGTCATGAAACTGCAGACTTCGGCTCACATGTGAAATAGTAGATGATGCAACTCACGTCGTGAAGTAGCAAACATTGTAAATCATTCACGTCGTGTGAACTGTTTCTTGCACTTTCATATGTTAAGAAGACACTTTGGATTTTTAGGTCAAATTTTCCTTGATCTACGTCAGATAGACTCCAATTGTGCAACTAAGGTACTCACCTAACCTTAGTCCATAGCCCTTAGTTCATGAACTAGATCAACTGATAGTTCACGCCGTGAAACCATAGAGGATAGTTTACATTGTGAAGTAGTAAGCAAGGGTTCACACAATGAAATAGGGAATGATTCACATCATCAAGTGCTGAATGGTTCATGCCCTGAAATCGAAAATGGTTCACGTTGTGAAGTCGTCAATGTTTCATGCCATGAAGCAGGTTGTGTTTCACGTCGTGAAATGCCTCACTCCTGCTAGTTCACAAATAAGATTCCTTTAGTTTTGTTGTGTCGTCAGAGGTGTTAGGATAAGGTACCCTATTTTTGGCAAGATAATCCTAAAATTTGCGGTGCTTATTGTGGAAGGTGGTTCGCATCGTGAAACAGCAGGAAATGGTTCACGCCGTGAACTATTTTCTGCACTTTCATTTGTTTATCCTCCGCGTTGATAGAATGAAGTTTGAAGTATAATTTACCTATCCAAATGTTTCACAATGGTTGTGCTAAGGGTTAGGAATGTAATGCAAGTTATAAGCACATCCATTGGCTCCTTGTTTTTATAATTTTTGTGAATTTTTAGGAAAGGAAAGAAAACAAAGTATCACACCTGCTCACTCATGGTAGCAAGATTTGTGATGAAAACATCAAAATTAAAAGAAAAAACAACACAACTTTCCTCTAGACTAAACCAAGTACTCACCCACACTCCCAAAACACATGATTTCTCACAAATCTTCTCTTCCCCTCAAACCTTATCTATACATTCAATTCACAATGCACTTTCCAAATCCAAAGGCAATCATCAATCCTGCATAGTGGAAGCTGAAGCTCAAAGAGGATAGAGGAAACAATGGTGTTTCCCAGCAACGGTGCCAAAAATGTTATGGGCTACTACATCTCCCAAGAAGGAACTCCATACAAACACCAATACAAACACCAATACAAACACCAATCGGAGAAGCAATAGACACAACAATAATTGGGTACTTACCAATGCTTCGAGCTTGTGTCCCCCTTGAGGGTCCCCAAGCTCACTTTGGAAGCTCCACTCCTCCGAACACCACCGTCCCCGCGAAGTCACTCACACCACGTATGCAATGCAACCAACCTCTCACTCCCTCATACACATGCATGCATGAAAGAGGCATATGTACTAGAGGACACTCTCACTCACTCTCTCTCTCTCTCTCTCTCTCTCTCTCTCTCTCTCTCTCTCTCTCGACAAAGTACAAGAGCTCTTATAGCACAAAGGGGGATTGTGTCTTTCCATTATGGGAAATTACCTTATATACAACTGGCCCTTATTGACACTTGGGTGCCCAAAACTTACTAACTAAGGGCTTGGATGGCTAGTATCTCATAATGTACAACTTTTATAGTGCCTTTGCATAACACTTATTAATGTCCTCAATGGAGGAGCATATTTGTTAATCCAAAATGGGATTAACAACAAAAGTTCAAAGAGATGACTTATTCTAACTTTCTTTCTTCAAAAAAGGATTTGCTGTCCAATATCTTCAAACTCCCATTGCCCCTTTCTTTTTTCGTTGCCTTGTTCTTCTAGTTTTCTCTGTATTTTTAACGAATCAAATCATCTTCTTTTAGCACGTATGAACCCTCTTGTCGTTTCATATGGGCTAAAAAAGGATTACTTGACAACCATTTAGCCTATTCCCACTCTAGGTACCACTTTAGCCTAATGCAAAGACATTTAGCCTAATGCAAAGGATTACTTGACAACCATTTAGCCTATTCCCACTCTAGGTACCACTTTTAGCACGTATGAACCCTCTTGTCGTTTCATATGGGCTAAAAAAGGATTACTTGACAACCATTTAGCCTAATGCAAAGACATTATTGAATGAAAGAACTTCGAAGTGAGATCACATCAAGTAGCTCCACCATTATCATCTACACTATTGAGAAGAAGATGTTGAGATTCAAAAAAATAGCATCATAGACAACCATCCCCTTGGAAGATGGTACATTCATGTAATATCTTAACTTGATGATGTTTCAACTCCATCCACAAACAATCATGGCAGTAAACCATCTACATTTTTGGTATCATCTAAATCCCAATTGGCCAGCCACAATCTCTGGAAGTAGGATTTAAGCCTCCAAACATTGATGTTTCTTTTGTGCAAAATACCATCCAAGTCTTCCAAGTGATAATAACCTAAAGGGAACACTGTGTGAACCTTAAATGGACATTCGCACTTCTACTAAAATTTCACATCGTCTATTATCCAACTTGTTATTATAACTGAGCACCAAAGTCCCTTCTTTTATGTCTTTCCCTTTTGATAATAGCTCATCAAACTTCTTCTTCCCCTGTTGTTGCAATACCTTTGTCTAACTCATGGCATCTTGTGTCTTCAACTGTAAATCAACCAAGCTAAGAATCTTATTTTCTACCTCTTCTCTAGGGAAACACCAATCTTCTTGAGGTACCACATACTAGATACATCCAACTCCACAAGGTGTAGAGCCTCCTACCCATACACTAGGTAGAATGGAGTAAATCTAGTAATCTCTTTGTAGTTAGGTACATCTTTAAGCCCAAATTTCACCATCTATTTTCTATCCCAATGATTTGGATTTCCCTCAACCAGTTTAGTAATAAGTTTGCATACAATACCATTAACTTGCTCCCATTGCTTTGATGATAATAAGGAGTCACATGTCTATGTTTGATATTTGCTTCATCCAAATATTTCCTAACAAATCTAGGACCATTGTCAGATAGGGGCATCAAACCTGCAAACAAATATGAGTGTGGATAGCCTTACAAGTATTTTTGGTAGTAGACATAGCTTTAGCCCATCTAGTGATATAATCCACTCCAAGCCAAATATATACTTTTTTACTCTGAGTCCTAGGTAATGGCCCTATAGAATCTATGCCCCATTTCTCAAAAGGTCCCATAGCTATAATAGGTTGTGTTGGTCCATAAGTGAGTCTTCTATCCCCTACAACTTGACAAGCATGGCAAGATCTACACCAATGCTGCACATCGACATGCATACTAGGCCAAATATATCCAATTTGTAGAATTTTCTTCATTGTGAGATCATGAACAGAATGACCACCACTTACATTATCATGCACACCCTTGAAAATTTTGGGAATTTCAGCATTGTTGGGTACCCTTCTCAGGATCAAATCTGAACTCTTTTGATATAACATGTCTCCTAACCAAACATAAGACATGGCTTTTTTGGCCAGCCTGTATATCACCATTTTTGAGCAACCAAGTGAATACTCACCATGTTGCAAATACTTAACAATGTCCTGAAGCTTTTCCATGCCTTGATACTTAGGCTCTGAAGAGAGAGTTTGGACAAAACACATACATCTTTAGTACCCTGTTCCAGTGATTGCTTGGCTAATGAATCAGCCTCTTGATCTTTAGCTCTTGGAATATGTACCAATTGAACTTCTTTAAATGAGTTAAACAAGGTTTCAACTCTTCTGACAAGTTGTTTCAAATTTCTAGACTTACATGACCAAATGCCCAATACTTGCTTCACCAATAATAATGCATTGAATTCCTTGCCTTTTGCACTCCTCTAGGGCTTAGATCAGAATCGTATACTCAGCACTATTGTTGCTACTAATATCTTTAACCACTATTTGTTTCTTGTGCAGACTAATACACCTCTTAGATCATACACAAGGAAACCTCCACTTGTCATTTGTGTCACTCTTATGTAAGCTCCACAAAAGAACAAGGTATAAGCATTTTCCAAAGGCTTAAGGGGTCTCCAAGATGAATTCATAGATTTGGTAAGTCATTTTTCTAATGTTCTATAAGTCAACAAATTAGCAAGAGATGCCCTGGTACTATCCTCCACTTGAAAAGTGTATTCATATAGTTCTAGGAACCACTACGATAATTTTAGCACTTGATTACATATCTTGATGAATTAAAGTGAATACTGGTTCCCTAGTGATGATAACAAAGGATTTTGAAAGCAAATAAGACCTGAATTTTCTAATGGCAAAAATACAAGCCAAGTATACTTGCTCAACCTGGGTGTAGTGCTTTTCCCCTTCTATCATGACTCTAGAAGCAAAATAGACAGGCCTCAACATACATGACATTTTGGCCTTTTGCAATAGAGTTGCTTGGTTTTACCAAAAACCCTTAAGTCCAATCTGGTGGCATAATAGTGGGCAACTAAGATAACACCCACTTGCATTGCTTAAAATTCTTCTTAGCCTCCTCCTTCTGATGAAATTCAATCATATGACTAAGCTTTTACAAGGGATGCAATAATTCAGCCAACATATTAATGAACTTGAAAAGATAATTGGTTTTTGGTATAAAAGAAATTAGCTCCTTTCCTGTGGTTGTCGGTGATGGAAAATCCAACAACACTCTTACTTTAGACGGATCCACACTAATACCTTCCTTTGATACTTTGTGACCCAACATAATAACCTCCTTCTCAGCCATATGACATTTGTCTAGATTCAGTTGTTGTCCCTTAAGTTTGTTTAGCCTCTTGAGTCCTTCTTCCACCTTTGAGCAATGAAGCAAAACTGGGCTATAAATGCAAAATTCATCAAGAAAAACTCGGATACTCTTACCAAAGAAAGGCTGAAACACCATGTTAGCATATTTTTGAAAGGTTGGAACAACATTGGTGAGCCCAAAAGGCATAACTATGCATGCAAAGCACCCCCATGGAGTGATAAATGTAGTCTTCAACTGGTCCTTTGGATCTATGCTAACTTAGAAATATCGTGAGTAACCATCACATACAATATACCTTTCATAACCTAAAACCTCATTCAGAATCTCATCTTGGAATGGCAAAGGGTAGTGATCCCTTTTGGTAGTTGCATTCAAAGTCTTATAATCTACAAAAGTTATCCACTTGTCATTCTTTTTGGGAACTATCACCATTGGTGGAACCCACTCACCCTCTTCCACTTGATATACAAAACCTGCTTCCAATAACCTGGTCACCTCCTTTGTTAAAACCCTAAGATCTCTCTAGATAATTGTTATGCATAAACATGTATAAATCAGGCGCATAAACTCATCCACTCGACCACCCCCGACCCCAAGGGATGCACACATGAATTATAAATGAAATACATCATACCTCTACCTTGATGTCCCATACCATCAAGAGGTATAACTCTAATCCAATAGCATGTAGCTATAGTGTGAAATGGTAGGTGAGTAGATATGGACCTCTACACAAGAGACCATAGCCTAAGCCTCCAAGCCCCAAGCCTCCCTTGAGTGTGCCCCATGACCCTATTATATAGGAGGGCCCTCAAGTGACTCTTGACTCTCCATTTCCCATGTGTGACCCTTGGATGCCTGACCCTAACCTTAACCCTTAAGGTTAGTCCTGACCCATGCTCCACTAGAGCTTATTCCCATGCTCCCATGCTCAGAAGCCTAATGTGGGTTAGCCTCCTAGTATATGCACGCATTATGTGCATATAACTTACTTCCCCTCTCTCAAAACATTGCACTCTTGCAATGAAAAAAAGGAGAACTACGCTAAGCAATCTCAACCGACTCCCAAGTCGAATCCTCTATTTCCCTATCTTTCCACCTAATTTTAACCTCAAGGATTAGTCAACTACAAAGTTTCCTTTCCCTGAATTCAAGTACATTATCAGGTTCATGTGGAACATAGGATAATTCTATGACTTCAACGAGTTCTTGAGCAGTAATTGTGTTATCCTCCCTTCCCAGTTTCCCTTTCAATCTATCGATATGAAAGACTGGATGAACTCTAACAATTGTAGGTAGTATAAGTTCATACGCAACCGTGCCAATCTGATGTATAAATCAAAATGGACCATAATATCTAGGAGATAAATTCGTGCATTTTTCCATTGACAAAGTCTGAGAGTCTTTAGGAACTTTTAAATAACCCAACGCTCCTGGTTCAAAAGACCAAATTGAGCGTCTTCTATTAGCATAGAACCGTGCCCTATCCTGAGCACTCCTGATAGAATCCCGAGCTTCGGTCAGCATTTCCTGCATATATCATGCAAGTAATCCCTCGATGCATCAAGCTCGATGTCCTTAAGACCGACACCAATAGGTGCCCTGGCTTGATACCCATACATAGGCATGAACAGACTAAAATCAATAGCCGTATGTTTAAAACTGTTATAGGCAAATTCCATCATTGAAAGATAGTTTTTTGATGTTTTTCCAGAGACATGCACGAAGCATATCCTCTACAATCTGATTCATGCGCTCTGTTTTCCCATCAAACTACAAATGATCAGAGGAATTCATACTCAAAGCAATTTCCTCGTTGTAAACCATTCGGAATAAAGTAGAAAACATGGCATTATAACAGCAGGAACCAGGGTATCATCGGCGCCCCGTCATACCCATATCTGCACATGGAATAATCGATGTTCCGAGTTACCCATGTCAACATAGAGAGTCGTCAGCATCTTGATGAGTCACATATATCTATCCATAAACCATTAGGTTGACTGTATAAATCACCTAAAATACGGAACTAGAGAAAGAAATGCCAACAAAGAAAAAATCCAAATTTCCTTAATTCGAACACAAGATAAACTCATTGAACTCTAAAGAAAGAGATTTCAATAAGTGAATATGCCGACAAGATTACACTCATTAATACATGCAGGCTATAGATAAAAGAACTTTATCTAGAGAATGCCCACACTATAACTTCTAGTGAATTTAGAAAATGAGATTGTCTTTGAATGTTGAGGTCAACATGCTAAGTGATGTAAGCAAAGTAATAATATTGAGCCCAAATTATCCCATAAGATAATATATGCGAGGGATCACTAGCGTCCCATACCACCATGATACCACCCATACATATCTTAACAATTTGAAACTCCCACGTATGCCATCTAGTAAAAATGAATAAGATCCTGTATAAAAGGAATAAGATGGCCTTATCCCAGACTTTCACATACTAAAATTTGTCTCTATATTCCTGAGACTACGTCAAGGAATAACTCTTTCTGAGTGCATATTTAGAAAAGAAATTGAATTATTGGCGCCTTTCTAATGATACTACCCAATAAACACAATAAAGTTGGGGTTGAAAAATAATTCACCTAGATACATAAGCAACTAGGTACCCGAGTTGGAATATGTACAAGAGTACACGGAACATAGTCCAAAATTATGTGCAAAAAACGAAGGCAAATGCTACCTTCAAAGCACAAATCATCCAAAAGACCAAAAGATCCTTATAAAACCATGGATAAAAGCATAGAAAGAAGCATTAAAATTAGTGGCCAACTCATCAATCCGGAGTATATGAACATAGTGTTGTTCAAACAAAACTCCAAAGTAAGCAAGTAAAACACGTGTGTAGCACTCAATAAAAAACGCCTAGGCACAAGTGATCTAGGCGGAACCTGATGAGTCCAAATAAAAGCTAGAAAACATCCAATAAAATCCACCAAAACAAACAGATCAACTAACCCATGATAGAATTCGTCTTAGGCTTAAGAAATTAAGCATAAACCACACTTAAACAAGTGCAAATAAAATATCATGGACAAGTGTCAAAGGTGAAACACACTTTGAACGCAGATTATAGCCATCAAAAGAAATTAAGGAACATGTCCAAAAAGAATGGCTAAACAATGGTAAAAAATCATGAAAATACCGTTTAGAATTAATCCAAATAAAAATAACTATTAATACGAGGTATAACCGTATTAATAATATGCGAATAACCCGCATCTATCTAATGTCAACACGAGAAAACGTACTTCACCAAATAACCCTCGAAAATATTAAATTCTCGAGAAAAAGATTTATCATGATTTTTTTTCTAGTTTTTCCTAATTTTATAAGGCCTCAAAATACGATAATTTTGAATTCCACCAAACCTATCTTATGGCATTCCAAACCTATATTTTTCTAGAAAATTTTAAGCAATTTAATTTGCCAAAATACCATTGATATTTTATAAATACCAATTTTTTAGGATTTCTAAAATAATTTTTAGAAAATTTCTAATTTTTTCTGAGAATCCCATCGTTCACGAAATCTTCCAATTCTCAAATCCAATGAATTAACCTTGTTAATCATAATTATGATTAACATTAATAAAAAATATGTTTTTTTGAAGAGGTGTTTATACATGCGAGAGAAAAATAGAAGCAAAATTCGGAATTGAAGGGAAGAGAGGGTCCCACACACACGGGAGAGCATTTCATGCATCAACATGCTACCCCCTACTGCATTTTAGCAGAAAATTGGCAGAAATTTGATCGCATACCCACGGAAAAACCTGCAAAAATGTATAAAAAATACATTTTTAACCATAAAAATGCTCAAAAAATTCTAAAAAACTCTAGAAATTTAGGGAATCCATTCTACCAAAAAATATCCACAATAAAATATGTGGTATTTTCATAAAAATTTTCATTAATGCTTATTTTAAACCACAAAAATAGAGAAAAATAGCATTAAACTCATAGAATTCCCCCGCAATGTCGATTTGTCCATTGAATAGTAGTAACACGCGTTCCAATCCCCATATTGACGATCCACGTGCAAATCATCAACAAAAATGAACAAAATAATATTTTTATTAGTAAATATTAAAATTTACTTCAAAAATAAATGCCAAAAATTATAATAAAAAAGAAAAATCAATAACAATTAACTAGAGATTGCTCTGATACCACTGTTAAAACCCTAAGATCTCTCTAGATAATTGTTATGCATAAACATACATAAATCATGCATAAACTCATCCACCCGACCACCCTCGAGTCCAAGGGATGCACACATAAATTATTATAAATGAAATACATCATACCTCTACCTTGATGTCCCATACCATCAAGAGGTATAACTCCAATCCAAAAGCATGTAGCTATAGTGTGAAATGGTAGGTGAGTAGATATGGACCTCTACACAAGAGACCATAGCCTAAGCCTCCAAGCCCCAAGCCTCCTTTGAGTGTGCCCCATGCCCCTATTATATAGGACAGCCCTCAAGTGACTCTTGACTCTCCATTTCCCATGATGTGTGAACCTTGGATGCCTGACCCTAACCTTATATAGGGTAATTCTCCTTCTCCTTTTCACTGTTGGTCTCCCTTCACTTGGTTTTCTTTTCTTTCTAGCACCTTCTGATGGTCCATCTTCATCTATAGGCTCTTTCCCTTTACTCCTAGTTATTTTGGTAGAGCTAAAACGTCCAAGTCCATTGCTTCATTTGGCTTCTCCAACTCAACCAAGTGTACCACTCTCTCTCCTATTTCTTGTGGTGGTTCTTGAGCTCGTGGACTAGGATTTTGGGTTGTAGCAATACCTTGAACATTACCCCTTTGATGATTTTCTCCTTGCACTTGTTGATTTTTCCTTGCTCAAATTTGTGGTAGTTGGGGAACAACCTATGGATAAGCAGGGTAAGCTTGACAAGGCTCCATTCTAGGCCAAGGACAAGTATACATACCATTTCCTAGTAGCCACCCACAATTCCAACACTATAAATTAGGGATCCTTCCTCTTCCTCTTCCCATTCCTCTACCTCTACCTACTCCACTTTTTTCTCTGTGTTCACCTTCTCTCATTCTTATGCCCTATGCCAAGTTAATGGAAATATTATGCATATTCTCATTCAACCTAGCAACAACCACCTGTGGTGTAATTGTTTGAATTACCTGTGGATGAGCCCCCTTGCATAGCTTGCTCTTCCTTGCCTTCTATTTCTGGATCTCCCCCTTTTTATATTGATGGGCCTTCATCCTCCAGCATGTATTTTGTATGCTTTTACTTCTTTGCCTTGTATGAAGCCCTGGCTTCTATTCGTTTAAAGCAGCTGGTTCAATCTCTGCTACTTTGGCCTTCAACAACAAAGGATGCAAACCTGCTATGAACCTGATTTTTTTCAAAAATTCCACCACCTCTCCAGATCTCCATATAATTTGGATATGATCGTGGTTCTGATCTCAGAGGACATGAAATCCATTAGCTTAGACACATTCAACGGTACTTTTCGAGACATCGCCCCTTGACTAGGGACTGGTGAAGATGGAATCACTTCCTCTTCGATGGGGTCAGGCATTCCCTCACTAAACATTTTTTCCAGTAAGAAGGGTGTTTGCCCACTTCCGGATGTCCTATCCTCACTTTCTTCCCGAATGATACTCGGTATAGCTAACGGTTTATGGTGGCTCTGATCCACTTGCCCCATAACCTCAGAAAATTAGATTTATATTTACCATAATTCCAAAATTTCCTTTGTTTCAAGTCAAGAAGCTTCTGCCCATAAGGTTGTTGCATCTCTTCCCTTGCAAAATTGAAGTTTGAAAGCTATTTCTAGCTGATCAAGATCCTGTTGTACCTATCTATCCAAACTATTATACCACTCTTTAGCCTCTTGGGCCTCAGTCCCAAAACCAAGGTATTCCTCCTATCTTTGTTAGTATATCTTTGTTGCTTAAAATGCATGAAGTAGCCACCATTTCTAAAAATGTCTGCATCCTCCCCTTCCTCTCTAAAAAACAAAGGAATCCTTAAATAGGTAGGCATAAACTTATGCTCCATAGTAAGTACTTCTTCACACAAGCTAAACATGATCTTAAGTCTTCCTCATTAGTGAGGGAACTTGTCTATGAGAGCTTTTTCAACTCCCACACTAGCGATAACTAGTTAGCACTGCAAGAAGACTTGATTAGGGGAAGATGACATGAAACACCACCCAAACCCCACAAAACAACCACATATACTGAAAGCCTTGGCTTGCCTCTCTTCAGCTCAATTATCTTTGTCTAAATACAGCTCTGGACACCTCTTGATCCTAATAGATCCTTATTTGGACACCTTTCTGATTCAAACAGCTCCTGATTTGAACGTTCTTGATCCTTATACTTCTTGCTTTAATCATTGGAATTCCACTGGGCATCCATAGGTTTACTGCGTATAACAGGGCATTTTGTCGAGCAATATACCTCTTCTGTTTTTGCCATCTTTTCAGGCATTGGGTATTGGTGCGGCCCTGTGATCCAGACCCTTCTCTCTGATGGAGGCTTCATCCTTCATATCTTATTTTGTTGGTTGCACATTTACCATGCACACACTGAGGTGGTAGGAACATTCCCTAATTCAACATATTGGGTTCCTTTGGGCTGCAACACATCTATAGTAGCAAGCACATGCATCCAGTTTTCACTGAGATGTGAAGGTGGAATCAACACATACATTGCAGCCTCTTCCTCTTCCATTGAATTCTCTACCATTGGTTGACAAACTTGTAGAGCGACGTTTGTTCGGTGGGTGAACGAATCATTTCCAAACAATTGCACTTCCATTGGGTGTGCCCTTTTATGTTTGTAGATCAATCTTTAGAATCTGCAAGTCCCTTTGAACATACACGTGATCTAACGCCCAATCATGCACCAATTTGGCCTCCCTCATGAAAGGTCTACCCAAGATTATTTTCTATGAATCCAGTTGGCACAGAAAGTCCATTAAAACAAATGTATGATGGTAGCGGAACAAAAAGAGCTTAAGTCTTACAATTTTCAATAGCCCCATAGGTCTTGAAGGTGTTCCGTCTGCCATTTTCGATCAGCTCTTCCCGAATCCGGTTTACCCTAGTTCCAACAATGTTTTGTAATGATGCTCACCCCTGCTCTGCCATCCAGTAAACAATGCTTGGTACCCATTATGATGGATTGGGATTGTAGCATTTGTGTCATTCTTGTCTTTCATTTGCACCCTTTGCTTAGATAAGAATGTGGAGATGGCTTCTTTGATGTTCGGCACAGTGTTGAGCTAGACATGTTGGAAGAATGAGAGGGTGAGAGATAGAGGGTTTGGGGTTGATGTGAGAGAGAGACAGAGAAGGAGAGAGGAATAGCTTGTTGAGGGACTATGCATTCAAAGAGAGGGATTATGGTAGGGACCTCTTCTTTTTTTGTTGCATGTATGATTAAAGGACCACGTCTCATTTTGTTAGTGCATGCAAAACAAGAGTGATTAAAGGAATACCTCTCCTTTTTTTGGTACTTTTAAAGAGAGAGAGAGAGAGAGAGAGAGAGAGAGAGAGAGAGAGAGAGAGAGAGAGAGAGAGAGAGAGAGAGAGAGAGAGAGAGAGAGAGAGAGAGAGCATGATCTTGCCCTATTATGACCTAAACACTCGTTATTTAAAAAAGAAAAAGTGAATTCTATTTTTATGGTTAATTTAATGAAAGTCAATTATCAGTACACTCACAAGGTTGTTTGAAAAACACACATTCCCCAATTGTTAGCTTCATAAATATATTTCAAAACTATTGGTTTTATCTTTTAAAAAAAGCATAGAACACTTCATAAGTCCTCAACAATGTGCGAAGACACATGAAATCCAAAACCTTTAAAAACTTGACATAAATAGAAATACAACAAAACCATTCGATGGCTTTTGATCATGTAACTACACGTCCTCCCATCATGCCACTTTATGACATTTTCAAAAAGATATAGACACAACACTTCCTTGGGCACACCATGCTTATATTGGGATTAACCTTCGGGTACTTCAAATCTTGGCCAGGTCTTCCTTTTTGAGATGTGTTTGGTGTATAAACATGTTATTGTTTGCATCGAGCCCAAGTACACGTAGATAGATAAAAAACATATGCTTACAATCCTGGTCAGATCTTTCTTTTTGAGATGTGGCTGGTGTATAAACATGTTGTTGTTTGCATCGAGCCTAAGTACACACACATAGATAAAATACATGTGCTTACATGCAACAAAAGACGTCCGCCACTTGCTCTCATATGAAAATTTAAATATGTAGAGCACGGTAGCTTTGCAATTATGACATCATACTTCTCACTCCTTGCATCCTTGAAGAATCAGTCTCTACTGCAAACACCTCATGTTCCATTTTCTTCACAACCCTTTCTGTAATGATCGAAGCTGACAACATGAAGAGAGATGGTCCTCTTGAACCTCTCGCCCCCCAGAGTAAGCCAACTTGCGTGCTTGGACTTCGCCAAGTTCACGTGGAATGTGCTCGGTTTTTTTATCATCCACAACTTGTGAAACGAGACGTGAAAAGATGCAAGGGGGAAGAGAGCTTGAGCTCTTGCAAGCACACACACACTCACTAAACCCTAATAGAGAACACACAAGGTGAGAGGCTGAAAATCTTCTTCTTCTTCACTCAACACTCAACACACCATATACAAGATAAGAGTACACATAATATGAAAAGTACTCAACCAATACATACACGGGTTCTCTATAGTGTGAACCCAACTAAATGAGCTGGCGCTATAACTATGCCAGTCTCTAGAATGGCTGTCACACAGCCTGTCATCCCACTGGCCGCATATCACCCATGATCTCACCAACCATGCCAGTGGTGTAAGTGTGGGGCCTATCCCCCAGGCGGGTCATCAGTGTCCACCGCCTCACTAGATGAGCTCGATATCTCAACACTCCCCCTCGAGCTCAACTCCATCTCATGTACACCAAGCGAAGCCCTGAATCTGCGGAGCTTCTCTGTACCCAATGCTTTGGTGAAGATGTCAGCTACCTGATCCTCTGTGCTGACATAAACAAGGTCAAGGTCTCCTGTCAAGACCTTCTCTCTGACAAAATGGTAGTGGACCTCTATATGCTTTGTGTGAGCACGAAAAACTAGGTTCTTGGTACTGGTAATGTTGTCACAAAAAATGACAACTTGTCTATCCACGATAGACCCAAATCTGCAAGTAGATTTCTCAACCAAGCTACCTCACATGCTGCCATAGCAGCTCCTCTGTACTCGGCCTCTGTACTGGATAGAGCAACCGTAGGCTGCTTCTTGCTGCTCCAAGTCACAGCAGCACTCCCCAAAGAAAACATGAATCCACTGGTAGATCTTCTATCTGAGATACTACCAGCTCAATCAGCATCTGTGTACCCATGTACACATATCTCTGTCCCAGTCTCATAGAATAGTCCACAATGCAAAGTAGACCTCACATACCTCAGTATGCGTCTCAATGCATCCAAATGCGATTTTCGTGGAACCTGCATGAACTGACTCACCAACCCAATAGCATAGCTCAAATCTGGTCTAGTGATCGTCATATAGATCAAGCTTCCTACTATGCGCCTATACATAGTAGGATGGACCTCCAAAATCTCTCCTGAATCTGCACTCAACTTGCCATTTTGATCCAATGGCACGGAAATAGGCTTACAGCCTGTCATACCATACTTGGACAACATGTCCAAGCCATACTGTCTCTGCAGTAATCCAATACCATGTGGTGACCTAATCACCTCAATGCCCAAGAAATATCTGAGCTCCGCCAGATCCTTCATCTCGAATTTCTGTCTAAGCAAGATCTTTACATGAAAGATCTCTGCATCATGGTCCCCCGTAATGATCAAGTCATCTACATAGATGACAACAAGCACAACCCCTCTATCACCATGTCTCACATACAGCGAGAAATCTGCATTGGCTACATGAAAGTCAATAGTGACAAGATATTCAGAAATCTTGTCAGACCATGCTCTTGGTGCTTGCTTTAAGCCATACAAGGCTTTCTTCAACCTGCAAACATGCTCGGGGTGACCCACATCCTCATAACCAGGTGGCTGCAACATATACACCTCTTCTTGCAAATCCCCATGCAAGAATGCATTCTTTACATCCATCTGATGTAAAGACCATTGCTTTGACGCAACCACTGCTATCACAACTCTCATTGTTACCATCTTGGCAACTGGACTGAAAGATTCCTCATAATCAATGCCATATGTCTGCGCATATCCTTTGGCTACCAATCTAGCCTTGTACCTGTTTATGCTTCCATCACTGTTATGTTTTACTTTGTACACCCACTTACATCCAATGACTTTCTTGCCTTCAGGAAATTGCACTAAGTCCCAAGTTTCATTTCCATATAGTGCATTCATCTCCTCATCCATAGCTTTCTCCCAACACACATTTCCAACAGCCTCATCAATGCATGTGGGCTCAACAACATGCACAACCTTTGCCATATATGCATAGTGATGTGCCACATAACCATCATAGGTAAATCTCTGCAGCACAGGAATTTTCACTCTCCCAGATCTTCGCAGCTTTTCATTCATGGCTTCCATAGCCTTCTTTACACCAGGTGCTCTCATGGCTGGGATCCTAAGCTCCTCACATCAAGGCTCATATCTGAGCCACTAGACTCTCCATCAACATGAGAATGCCCTGCAGAAATGTCAGGCATACCAAGGGGCTCAACCAGTTTCTCTTTTCCTTTACGTGATGTACTAATCACATTTGCAGGACTGGTATTATGACGCAGCCTACCACTCCATGGTCTATCAACGGACCCACTAGATGAGGACTCTCCTGGTCCACTCAAAGACTGTGATTGCTGACCTGCATTCTGTGCAACCATACTTCCACTCACATCAGCCCCAACACCTTCTTTTTCAGCAGCATACCAGCTGCTCATCTCATCAAAGACAACATCCCTGCTTACTCTCAACTCACGTGTAGCAGGGTTATAACACTTGTATCCCTTTTGCTCAAGGGAATATCCAATAAACACACATTTTTTAGCTTTTAGATCCATCTTAGTTCTCAGCTCATCTGGCACATGCACATATGCAATGCATCCAAAGACTTTCAGATGAGACAAATCTGGTTTTCTGCCAGTAAACCTCTCCTCTGGGAGTTACATCATGTATGGCTGCGGTTGGAGTCCTGTTCATGATGTAAACAGCTGTAGAAATAGCCTCAACCCAATAGCTATGCGGCATATTCTTCTCTTCCATCAATGCTCGCGCATCTCAGCAATGTGCCTGTTTTTTCGCTCAGCAACTCCATTTTGCTGCGGAGTGTATCTGCATGTAAACTGTCTCCGAATACCATTCTTCTTCAAAAATTCAAAGAACTCATTGGAGAAGTACTCTCCCCCTCCATCTGACCTTAGGCACTTTACATATTTCCATGTTTGCTTTTCAACCAAAACTCTAAAATTCTGAAAGTGAGTGAACACCTCACTCTTCTGCTTCATGAAATATACCCACACTTTCCTTGTGTGGTCATCAATAAATGTCACATAATATCTGCAGCCTCCCATAGACATGGTCTTCGTAGGACCCCATACATTTGAATGCACAACATCTAGTGCATTTTTGCTCACATATCTGTTACGTGGAAATACATGCTTTGTTTGCTTTCCAAATTGGCATGCTTCACATATTCTCTGCATACCTTCCACTTTAAATTTTGGCAGCCCTGTCATAATTCCTTTAGTCTCTGCATAGACTTCATTCTCTGCACATTCACATGTCCAATTCTTTTATGCCAAATGTCTGTGTCTGCAACAATTCTTGAACCATTTGCAAACATCGCAGCACTCATTTCAGGCATGTCTACATTCTCAATGTAAACATTCTGCCCACTTTGTTGCCTTTTGCAACCAACCTGCACTTGTCTTTAAAGTCTTCAACATAACAACCATCAGGGTTAAACCGAACCTACAAATCTTGCTCAATCATCTGGCCAACTGAAACCAGATTCTTTGTTACGTTCGGAACGTGAAGCACATCTGCAAGGTACTTCACTTTGCCATCCTGCATAGACAATGGCACATCTCCAACGTGGGCAATTGGATGAGCAGTGTCATCCCCTGTTTCCATAAAACCTGGTCTTTTCGGGTCTTTCATCTCCTTGAACCACTCCCCATGACTTGTCATGTGGTTCAAAGCACTTGAATCCACATACTATACATCATCTTTTTGTGTTGCTTCAACATTTTCAGACATGGCATTCACGACATGCTGCATAACAAACAACCTTTCATTATCCTCATTATTTCTGCTTGAGGATGCATAGTTGTTTTGCTGCAATTTCCCATTTTGCATGTCAGCCTGCTTCTTATAACACTCTGCGTGCACATGTCCAGGCTTACCACAATAAAAGCATTCACGTGCATCATTATACTGCCTTTGCCAATTTCCACGACCTCTTTGACTCCCCCTGCCTCTGAATTTGCCTCTTCCACCTGCGTGTTGTTGTTGTTGTTGTTGTGAATTCTGGGACTGTTGTTGTTATTGTGAATTCTGGGACTGTTGTTGTTGTTGCTGCTGACCATAATTTTGATTACCTGTTCGGCCACCTCCTTGACCGCGTCCATGGCGTCCTCTTCCTCGTCCTCTTCCTGGTGAACTTGTGTAGAAGGCTTGTTGCTCTGAACTGTTTTTATTTTGTCAAGACTGTTGGTCTTCATCCAAGCTCTTCTCTTATATAATCAGCATAGACACCAAATCTGTAAAGTTGGGAATGTTTTCCCGAGTGTAAATAGACGTGTTGAACGCCTTGTATTGTGGCCCGAGACCACGTAGACAGACTTCCACCTTATCATCATCATCTACTGACACACCAATAGATGCAAGGGATTCCACAATACCCTTTATCTTTAATGCATAGTCATTCACAGACATGCTCTTTTTCTCCACAGTATGAAGTTCATTCTTCAACTGTATCTTACGTGCCTTGGTATTTGTTTCATAGAGTTTTACCAAGGTGTCCCACGCCTCCTTGGGGGACTTGGCATCTTGAATGTGCCTAATCATGGTGTTCTATATACTAATGGAGAGACAATACATAACTTTCCTGGCTCCTTGGTTCCAGTCTTTAAACTCTTTCACATCTGCAGTAGCAGCAGTCGGATATCTCCGGTGCTTCTTCATACTCACCTTCTATGTAGTCCCAATAGCCCTTTCCCATCAGGAAATTTGTCAACCTGAACCTCCAAGCATGGAAGTTATTCTTATCAAGCTTCTCAGCCACAATCTGGTTTATGCCATCATTTGACATCTTGCCAGACACACAATTTTACCAAAAACAGCACTCTGGTTTGTCCTGCACAAATTGCTGTATTTTCTGCAGCGGTACTGTAGTACTCTCAAATGTCACAACCAATGACTTTAATAATGTGCACACATACACCCAATGGCAACTGTTGACCTCTTTGGAGCACCCAGAGTGTCTGCACAGTCAATCTGCCTTCCTGCAGTTCTTAAAACAGAGTGCTGTAGAGAATCGATGACTTACTCGCAGTGCTCGAAATCGCCTGCTTTCTGAAAAACGGAGGTCCAGATGTGCCCGAAACACATTTTTGGCCCACAAATTTTAGTTCGATAGGATAGTATAGTTGCCCTATAGCTTTACTCCCATGAAGAAAGCTCCTCGATCAGAGATCATTTGCCGGTGCCTCCCGTAGAGCTCCCGACAAGGGTGTAGTCACCAACACAAATAGGGAAGAGTAGTTGAAGCTCTTACCCTCGTATCGCTTCCTGTGGTTCTCTTGCTTGTAGCTCAGCCCTTAGCACAAACCAGGCTCTGATACCATGAAAAGATGCAGGGGGGAAGAGAGCTTGAGCTCTTGCAAGCACACACACACTCACTAAACCCTAATAGAGAACACACAAGGTGAGAGGCTGAAAATCTTCTTCTTCTTCACTCAACACTCAACACACCATATACAAGATAAGAGTACACATAATATGAAAAGTACTCAACCAATACATACACGAGTTCTCTATAGTGTGAACCCAACTAAATGAGCTGGCGCTATAACTATGCCAGTCTCTAGAATGGCTGTCACACAGCCTGTCATCCCACTGGCCGCATATCACCCATGATCTCACCAACCATGCCAGTGGTGTAAGTGTGGGGTCTAACCCCACGCGGGTCATCAGTGTCCACCGCCTCATTAGATGAGCTCGATATCTCAACAAGACGAAAATAAAAAACAATTTCAAATAGAAACATAACTTCCACAAACCAACATTGATTCTCCAACCCCAAGAAGTTGTTTTCTCCAATGAGGGTATCGTACATTCCACCAGCTCAGCTAACAATCCATAGCAAGAATATTTCCCTCTGCCACTTTGCCATTACCCCAGCATGCTCTTATATATATGTATTTAGCTAAGGCATCCTCTTCGCTTTCCACACATTTCCATTGCCTACACAAAAGCTTATGCTCGTCGTGGTAATTCTTGACTACATAATACTGATTTGTATGTATGCGAAGACTTTGTTCCCAATGAAACAAGCATGATCTTTCTCTACCATCATTCTCTTATCTGGCCTGCCATTATAAATAGACCTCACAACCCTCCAATTTGTTACAGCCTCGTCCACTATGTAGCTAGCAAAGTTGGGTTTTGGTAGACCCTTTTGCTCCACTACCTCATTAAGCATCTACCAAAACATTTCTTGTGCATCTGTGTCTTTCTCTTTCATTTCGCAAGTGGCAATTGTCATAAGCTCCTGCACACTGAAGTATGTACTTTAATGTATGATTATATGTAAAATCTTAGTAGAGCATGGACATTGTATAAGTACTATCGCAAAGTGTACCTCGGGTCATAAGCCATCGTGGTCCACCGTGCAACCTTGCGTACATGGTCAAAGCATACCCAAGCCTGCCTTAAATCTCCATTCCTAGAGCGATGCATCCTACTCACAAGGTCGACACCCGATGATGGTCCAATAGGCCCTCCCCATTATTTGGGGCAGGGACAGGGGGGTTGCGGGGCGAGCTCGCCACCATAGCCCTCCCCACTATTTGGTGGGGGTGAGGAATCACCCACTTACTCCCAAAAAGGTGGGGTTGGGGGTGGTCCACAGGGGGTTTTGGCGAGCTCGAGGCCATTTGGTGAGCGTTCTGGTGAGCTCGCTTATAACAACCCACCTTGCCGTTTGGTGGGAGCGGTGGCAGGGCTCACGTGCTCCCAAAAAAGATGGGGGTGGGGGCGGTTGGGGGGTTGCCGGGTGAGCTTGCACAACCTTCCCTGTCGCCGTTGGGGGGGTGGGGGCAAGACCCACTTGCTCCCAAAATAGGCAAACTTGACTCCCCTTATATATACGGGGGTTAGGGTTACCACCCTCCCCTCCTCCCCTTGTACGCTTTGGACTCCCCTCCTTTTCCTTGCCCTCTCGTGCCCCTGGCCCTCCGCATGCTAGGCATCTCTCCTGCCTCTCCCCTTGTGCCTCCCCCTGCCTCCCTCTCCCCTCCCCTTGTGCCTCCCTGCCTCCTCCTCTCCTCTTTGTTGCTGCCTCCCCTCCCTTCCCTTTCCCTTGCTGCCTCCCCTCCCTATGGCCTTCTCCCCTCCCCTTGTGCCTCCTCCCCTCCTCCTCCCCTCTCTGTTGCTGCCTCCCATCCCTTCCCTCTTCCCTTGTGCCTCCCCACCTCCCTTTTGCCACCTCTCCATCCCCTTGCCTCTCCTCTCTTCTCTCCAAAAGCAGGACATCCTATTTGCCAGGGTTTTTTTGAAATTCTCTTGTATTTGTATTTTTCAAAATGTTCATTTGTTAAAATTTGATATATTTATGTGTAATAGTTGTTATAATTTAAATATCTAAAAAATTATATAAGTGTATTATACATAAATATTAGTTGTAAATTTGAATAATATTTTATGAAATATCAAATTTGAATAATGTTTTATGAAATATCAAATTTTTAAATATACAATCATATTTTTGAAATGTATTTAAAAAAAATTATATTTTAAATATATTTTTTATATTTTTTATTGTTAGCCTAGTCATGTGTGTATTGTATTAAGTCTCTCCTCAATGTCTTATACATAGAGTGTGCCTACTCCAATAGTAGAGGAGCATAGTGAGAGTGATGACAATGAGACGAGCCTCTTGTTCCTAGGGAACAAGTAAGTGCAAATGTAACATTGACTGCTTACGAGAGAAGTCTTATGGTAACCTATTTTTATGTTTAACAGAGTAAAAGAGCAGCTGGTGGTCCTAGTGGGCAACTCAAATTGAAAACAAAATCAAAAGGTATTGTGTAATGGTAATTTTGCTTTCTACAACATATGAGGTGTGTGAGAAACATGTTGTAAGAATCATGAAATAATTAATGGAACCATGATGTGAACACAGTTGATCGCCCTTGGTAAATTCTTTCTTATTGTGGTCGGTGATCCAATAGACATAGCTATAAAATTAACAGAGGATAGTGGAGCCCTGAACTTTTTACTTATTATAGGAGCATTGGGGTCGCTCCGCCAATCAAAGATAGGGTATCTAGTGGGAGGAGAAAGGTAGCTGCCAGCATGTGACTTGATTGTTGCAAGACTGCCCACTTGAGGTGATGTGTATAGAATGGGGGTTGGGATCAAAGATTGGAATCAATATAGTCCAGGGGATGAGGAGTACTTGTTTGACATTGCTAGCAGAGTCTTGTTGTGGGATAGTGGGACACTAGTAAGTATAGGCACTATGTATAGTGCAATTCATTTGTCTAACATTACTATGTAAAGGGATTGGCAACTACAATTCATGCAGACCATAAGGTGCAACACCGAAGTTGGAACGATATGCAGTGTACATGTAAGTTTAACTGTTATTGTGGTTGATGGCATCTAAGAATACATGCAAGTATGGTTGGCATGTGTAGTGATTTTCTTTTGTTTTGAGGTTGCTTACAGACATGGATACTTGGAATGATGGCTTTCATGGGAGAAGGCGCTGCATTGTAGTACGATACTCTGCAAGTTGACCATATTTTCGATGGCTACACAGAAAGTGAATGGATACTAGACAACAATGGGAGGCCATGGAGAGGTAAGAGAAATTTCTAAAATGGACCCCATTCATAAGTCCCAACATACAGATGTTTGAGGCATATTTTTTATTGTTTATATGTGTAGAAGTCTTGCAATGCACTTGACATACATGAGAACACATATTGGATTCTATGATAAGACCAGGGAATGTTATCCTAGAATTGTTTGCTAACGCAAAAGATCTGGCCAAGGTATGCAGACATGTTGGGAGAAATGTTGTTTGCGTTGAGACATCGATGTTAAAGTGGCCGCACATGCCTTGTTGCTAGTTTCTCACTTGTAAAAATCTTCTCTAATAGAAAAATATACAACTCTTTTGTGAACTATTTTATAGTTAAAGTGAGTGTTTGTGAGAGAGGGAGAGAGAGTGAGCCATCCAATTGTATGAGAGCGTGAGCGTACGCGCGCACACACACACACAAAGAGAGAGAGAGAGAGAGAGAGAGAGAGAGAGAGAGAGAGAGAGAGAGAGAGAGAGAGAGAGAGAGAGAGAGAGAGAGAGAGAGAGAGAGAGAGAGAAGGGGTGGAAAGGAATGCTGATTGGTGAGATAAAATGGGAGAGATGTAGAGGGAAAGAGGGAGGGAGAAGGAGAGATTGAGAGAGAGAGAGAGAGAGAGAGAGAGAGAGAGAGAGAGAGAGAAGGGGTGGAAAGGAATGCTGATTGGTGAGATAAAATGGGAGAGATGTAGAGGGAAAGAGGGAGGGAGAAGGAGAGATTGAGAGAGAGGGAGAGACATAGATCGAGGATGAATGGTGGCTTAGAGAGAGAAAGGGACAAGGATAGGCAGAGGGGGAGAGAGAGTGTGTGTGCATTAAAGGAGGGAGATGACGAGAGAGAGAGAGAGAGAGAGAGAGAGAGAGAGAGAGAGAGAGGATGTGCGGTGGCAGGGAGGAAGAGAAGGAGAGGGAGAGAAGGTATGTGTTGTGTGTTGGAGGAGAGAGAGAGAGAGAGGGGGGGGGGAGAGGGGCAAGGCTGGGCTTGGCGGAGGGTTGGAGAGGTGGATGGGGAGGGAAGGATGGAGAGGGATGAAATTGTAGAGAGAGAACAAAGAGGGAAGGCTTGAGGAAAAAATCCCGCTTCATGCCCACATCCTAGATTCTACATACACAACAATCATACGTGTAGATGAACATAAGTTTGGTTCAAGATAGATAATATAACCATTTGATAAAATGATTAACACTATTTGATTCTTTTATGTGTTAGGGTTTATACTTTTAGTTCACTATTATAGCTTGATTCTTTTATGTGTTAGAGGTTTAATTATTTTATGTGTTAAGTTTGATACTTTTAGTTCCCATTATAGCTACACTTTACATAGACTTACTAAAGGAGAAATCCTTGAATAAATCCTAACTTAAATGAAATGTTGGGGTTCAATCGAGGTTTAATGCTCTAGTTCACTATTGTATAATCAATCTATAGCTACTCTTTACATAGACTTACTATAAAGGACAAACCCTCAAATGTATGCAAACTTAAATATGTGTGTGGGAGAGTGAGAGGTAGATTGCCTTGCATTGTGGTGTGAGCGACTCCATTGTTAGATGGTGGCAAGTAGCAGCTTAGTTCCCTAGCATAAATTTAGTAATTATGTATTGTTGGATGGTGTAAGTGCACACATAACATAACCTAGTACTAACATCCACACACACTTGGCCAGGTGGGCACAACAATTATTGTCCACACACTGCTAGACTACTGTACACATCTAATTTTATCCCCACTATTGATGATCTTGCATTCTCAACACTCCCCCTCAAGCTTACCATGTCCATCTCATGTACTCTAAGCCTGTCTCTAAAGTATTCATACTTCTCTTTATCAAGTGACTTGGTAAAGATATCTACAACCTATTCTTTTGTCTTCACATATGTCAACTCAATTTGTCCATTCATTACCTTCTCCTTGATGAAATGGTAATAATGGACCTCTATGTGTTTGGTCATTGCATGATAAACCGGATTACTAGCCAACTAAATATTACTCATGTTATCACACAATGTATGACAACTCCTCCATCATCATACTATCCCAAATCACTAAGTAACTTTTTTAGCCATACCACTTCACATGGAATCATAAGTGCTCCTCTATACTCTACCTCCATGCTAGATAAAGAAACTGTGGGTTGCTTCTTGCTGCTCTAACTCACTACAACACTTCCCATGCTAAATGCATACTCACTAGTAGATCTCATGCCATAAGCATTACCTACCCAATCTGCATTTGTGTAACCATACACCATCACATCCCTTCCATGCTCATTAAATAAACCACATGATCCTTTTGATCACATCTTTACATATTCCATGATCCTTCTGATAACATCTAAATGTGGCTTCCTAGGACTCTATATAAACTGACTAACTAGTCCTACTATATAATAATAGCATAAATTCAATCTAGTGATAGTTAAGTAAATCAACCTACCAACCATCTTCCTCTACATAGTAACATCATCCAACTCATCACTAAGATCAACCCTTAGCTTTTATGTTTTTCTCCAATGGTGTTACCATAGGCTTGTATATATTTATGCCATAATTCACCAACCAACATATCTAAGCATATTATCTTTGCACCAACCATATACCATGTGATGTCTTGATGATAACATCTATGCCACGAAAGAATCTCAGCTCTTCCAAATCCTTCATGTCAAACTAACTACTCATTCAATGATGTCTTCATATTGGCAATGCCATTTCCATAATCACCTACGACTATCAAGTCATCCACATAAATTTTTGAGAAATGTGGTGCCATGAAGCATAAGGAAGATAGGGAGTGTGTGTAAGACTAGCAAGCTGCCACATGAGCAAGCACAAATCATCCCACATGAGCTCACAAAGCCAAGTTGTATTCACCTCATATAAAAGGGATCATTTCCAAGTAATGAAATCAAGCAAGCTCTTAAGTCTTTCTATGAGTACAAGTCTTAGTCTTGTAAACTTAAGTCTAAATCTTGATTAGCACACACACACACATACACAGAATGAGTTTCCTTCATTTTTATCCACCTTAGATTAGAGTAGTCATTAGTGTAGGATTAATGTCTAATTAGAAAGTCTAATTAAGAAGTGGTCGTGCTATTGGGAGAGCTCGATCCATGTTAACATAAATCACAATCACCACCATACCATTCTGTGTTTTCTCCACATATACTGAAGAATCCAAATTTCCCACATGAAATCTAATGCTAATGAGATATGTGTTGATCCTATCAGTTCATGCATGTGGTGCTTGCTTCAACGCATATAATTCCTTCTTTAATATATATACATGTGTGGGAAAATTTGGGTGTACATAACCTTGTGGTTGTTTCATAAACCTCTTCTCAACTCTTCATTCAAGAAAGTATTCTTGTTTGGTGTAATTACCAACCTTTAGATTTAGCTAATGAAATCATTGATCTTATTGTATCCATCTTAGCCACTAGGCTAAATGTCTCATCATAGTCATGAGTTTGTGCATAACCCTTCGTGACAAGCCTTTCCTTATATCTTTTGGATGGATCCATCCAACTTATATTTGGCCTTATAAACCCATTTATAGCCAATCACATTCTTGCCATTTGGTATTTGGTAACTCAACCAAATCCCATGTGTCATTATGTAACAATGCATCCATCACTTCATCCATAGCTTTGAACTAAGCTTCTTTGCCAATAGCCTCATCAAAACAACACTACAAGGGATCGGGCTCATACCCGCGCTCCTAGCCGCTAAAAATGACTTGTGAAAAAAAGTAGCGGGCCCGTGTATCAGCACGTGTATCATCGCGGCCAGAGACATGCGTGTAAAAGCGCGTGTATAGAACTGCTCAGACGCGCTCATATACGGGCATATACACACGTTCTATCAGTTCAGATGCATTTAGACGCGTTGATACAAGCGTCTATACACGCGTTTAGTCACTTTAGATGCACTTATACACGCGTATTTCTTAGATTATACATGCATGTTTTACAGATTTTTCGCGTATATACACGTGACTTTTTACAGTTTTGACGCGTTTATACACGCGAACAGAGAGCAAAAAAAAATCCAGAGAGTGCTATTTGGTGCCTGAATGCTGTTCCAGCATTCCAGCACCCAATAACACTCTTTGGATTTTTTTTTTGGGTGCATTAGACCATCCACAAAGAACATATCCACGAGGAAGATTAAGACAAGAACAACATGAATGCATACATTGTCAATATACGATTCAAGACAGACATGAATGTAATACTATCGATTCATGATTTAATATTACTATCAAAATTTCACACATATATACAAGGGAGTCCATATCTCGAAGTAGCCCATGGCTTCAGTTTACAAAAAAATATATACAACCACATCCTCAATATGGAATGTGATACTATAAGTTTGAGTACTACTCAGACCCAGATGATGACTCGGTGCTCCCTCCATGCTCAAATGAGCTCACATCGATTGGAATGTCCGATGAGTAGTGCTCACATCCACCCTCTGCAGTGGCGACGGGTGGATCATCAGCAGCTTGTGCCTGTTCAAGTAATATATAGTATATAAGTATATATATATGTAATTCAATAAACCAAAATCATTCATTTAGAGTTTTCCAGTACCTATCGACCGTATGGTCTCATGGCCATCTCAAACTGCGAGTCCGTAATACGTCCCTCGGCTCTGAAGATGGCCCACGTGTCATGTCTACTATGCCGGCGAGCATACACAGTATCGTGGGTTGTGGGCTTACTCCCCGTAACCCGTCTCACTGTATCATAATCAACACAATTTGTAAGATTAAAACAATCATAGAATCAATGAATTAAGTAAACAATCAAATAAAGTGGCAAGATACTTACGAACTCTGCCTCCCATGACTCGACGTCGCCAGATCCAAAATGCGAAGATCCAATGGTCTCCATCTGGATCCGTCGTGCCTCCACATGCTGCCTGCTCTTCACGCCACCCTCTACTCGTTTCTTTGCCTCCTTCCACTCGCGTTTGTGCGCAGTGGTAGGTTTCTCGGCAGGATAGCCACCTGCAGCTACATTTAGCCCATCATCGTACGCGAGTTTTTTAAGGTGAGATCTTTTATTACTTAAGATCTCCCTTATTCGCGTCCTTCCCCATACATCCGAGAATGTAGCATGTGGGAGATTGGGGTACCGACTATGTACAGCCTCTATCACCTCCCCAACTAATCGGCTATTTTGATCTTTAAATTTAATAAAACAATTTCTATACAAGTTTGATACTACCCCACACATGTACTCCATTACCTCCCTCCCCCTCGCAGCCATCACTATCCTGCCCCTATCCGTCACATCATAGCAGATCACTCCCTCCACCTCTCTCATCTCCTCCTCTTCCGAACTGTCTCCTCTAACTCTTCTCCCTCTATCTCCTCTCTCACCGCGTGCCCTACTACCTCCCCCACCAAAGCACCCGCCGCATCCTCCACTCCCACTCTTCCTACTGCTGCGGGTGGAGTCACGACTGGGGGATTGTCTACGTGACGGTGGCTGTGAGCCCTGACGTGACGGTGGCTCTAAGGGAGTACGTGATGGTGGCTGTGAACCCTGACGTGATGGTGCTTGGGAGGGTGTGCGTGAGTGTGTCTGGGACAAGGTATGTCTCCTCGATGGGCATGGAAGAGGAGAAGCTGACTGCCGTCTCGTCGGACTCGTAGGCATAGACGGCAGTGGAGTGCCCTGGATACTCGCAGTAGGGGTATAGACACCAGGCATGGAAGAAGGGGGATGGGCATACATGTACTCTGTAAGCTCAACTGGACCAGAATGGTGCCCAAAATGATTTAGCATCTCCATCAGCCAATTGCTGTACGCAAATGGATCGGATGAAGAACCTGGAATATCCATAAAGAATTTGCAAAAATAATCCTCATGTACATCATGGGCTATCTCTTGACTCACACAAATATCATCATTCAAGTCACCTATCAGCCTGCAAACCATAGAAATAGGAAACGCAGTCTTGTGTATACACCCATCCAGAAACGCGTGTATACATCCATCAAAAAACGCGTGTATACACCCATCCAGAAACGCGTGTATATCCGTGTGAATAGTCTGTGCAGACAGGATACACGCGTTCATACACGCGTTTCCACATGCGACCTGCGCAAGAAAAAATTTGAAAGCGACCGACCTCCGACAATGTGTCCTTATAAAAGGCCCACTGTCGCCCCT
Organism: Cibotium barometz; assembly: GCF_041138505.1. Taxonomy (NCBI): domain Eukaryota; kingdom Viridiplantae; phylum Streptophyta; class Polypodiopsida; order Cyatheales; family Cibotiaceae; genus Cibotium; species Cibotium barometz. The sequence goes on along the minus strand of NC_141097.1, from coordinate 6,096,518 downwards.
GTCAGAATCGTTCACCCAAAATGGCAACCACAGAAGAAAAAGGACGGAGACAAACCCAAAAAGCAAAGAGAAAATAGCATAAACAAATCTGAGGAAGGAGACAAGGCAAAGGACAAACTGACTCACCTCTGAAAAAGTGAGTCTTTTTTCTTGGTCGGTTTCTTCCCATGTGTGCTCCTTCTCTGCTCCCTCCTTGCACTTAGGTTTCGTTTCTGTTGGAAGAGGCGAAAACGAAAGAGAACAGATATGTTAGTTCAAAATCTTTATTTGGGGAAGGCGGGCTATTTTTAGTTTAAACATATCATCGCGTTTATAAATGCGTGTATGTTCGCGTGTATGATAATTTAGCTACATTTATACACGCGTTTTGCAGGAATTACCCGCGTTAATACACACGATTTTTAGGAAATAGCCGCGTTAATACACGCGATTTTTAGGAAATAGCCGCGTTAATACACACAATTTTTAGGAAATAGCCGCATTAATACACGCGATTTTTATACTTTCATTAAAAACATATTATGATTTTGTGTTTTCTGGTTTGTACATAAGATGTCATCAACCTCCTCAAGCAATTCTGGGGAAGATGAGACAATGCGTCATCGTAATCACGATGTGTGGTTGGGACAACGGATCAAATGTATGTGTAATCGATGTCAAGGATGCATTGTACGAGCACGTCGAATTACCTTGAATCACATCTCCATGTATGGAGAATGGAATCAAACAGGTTTAGAGGTGAGTAGATGTAAATTGATGGTATTCAAATGACTCATGGTATCCAAATTTAATTAATAGAGTTGTAATATATAAACTCTAATTGAAGCAGGATGCAATACCACACCCTAACATGGTGCCCTACGCGCGACGAGAGTACGCAAAGCGTCGACGAGATGATGCTAGAGCTTCAGGATCTATTGTCAGAGATGAGTGGGAAAGGGATGACAATAGCCCTGCACCCCATGAAGTTGTGGAAGAGGAAGTGTTTGATGATATGGTGCGGAATCTTTTTAAGGATGATCCCAAAGGTATGGACAACGATGATATGGAACAAGAGCATCTTTACAAGGCTTCATCGACACCGGTTTTTGAAGGGTGCACATTCTCTATTTTACGTGCTTCACTTGAACTACTCAATATACAAACAGTTTATGGATGGAGCAATGCAAGTCTTGACGCATTATTGAAGTAAGCATTCTAACTTACAAATTTGAATTAGTGGTTTAAGGTTTAAGATTTAAGACTAATTATAATTGATGATATTGGATGCAGGCTATTATCAAACATGCTTCCAAAGGGAAATAGACTACCCACCTCAAGAGACATAGCGAGGCGCTATGTGACATCTCTTGGAGGATTGGATTATGATCACATACATGCATGCGTTAATGATTGCATTCTCTTTCGTGGGACGCATAAGGAGGCTCGACATTGTCCCACTTGTGGTGAAGCAAGGTATAGAATAGATATGAAGAGTTTTGATGTACCTCGTAAAGTCTTGCGACACTTTCCTATAATTCCTCGCATCAAACACATGTTCAAGTGCAAATCCATAGCAGAGCTCATGTCATGGCATTCCTCACATCGATCGGATGATGGCATGTGGAGAATTCCCGCAGACACTCCTGCTTAGAAGCATATTGAAGATGAGTGGCCCAACTTTAAAACAGAGCCCAGAAACTTGAGACTTGGCCTAGGTATGGATGGAGTGAATCCATTTGGTTTCAAAAGCACCGCATACAGCGTGTGGCCAGTTGTGTCGGTGAATTACAACCTTCCACCATCAATGGCGATCAAGAAAGGACATCTTATGTTATCCCTTCTAATTCCAGGGAAACATAAAGTCAAGCATATGGATGTTTATCTTGAACCGTTGATTGATGAGTTGGAGGAACTATGGAGAGGTGTTGCGGTGGTGGTGGACATTAGTAGGCCTCCCTCCTCTCGACACTTCGACTTAAAAGTAGTGTTGATGTGGACAATGCATGACTTTCCAGGATACAACGATTGTTCTGGTAAGAATTCTAATTACCTCCCTACTCTAATACTATTGGCTATATATATTAATTATAAATATTGACTTTATTATTCTAATTTTTATTTATATTTTAACAGGTTTGAAAACATCGGGTAAACGTGCATGTCCTGTTTGTGGCCCTTCGTTTTAGTACATGAGTATGCTGACGGTTTGTGTAAGACCATATTCGATAATCATCATCGATTTCTCCCCTCAGATCATCCTAAATATGTTGCTAGTAAGAGTAACATTCCTCCACAAACACTTCGTGCAAAAGATTGGAAGCGTATTTGGGAGTCTACAAATATTCTTCCTCCAGATGGCATGAACAGGTATAGTAATGTTTTTTCAATCTTGTTTTGTGTAGTCTCTAATTGGATTAAAGGTCACATAGAGCAATCCCTTGTGTAGGTACTCCATTTTTTTCGGCTACCATATTGGACCCATCTTAAGATCAACCATCTTCTTGATCCCATGCACATCTTCAAGAATGTGGGATCTGGTATTTGGGAACATATTATTGGTAAACGAGACAATGTTAGCGTACATGAGGACTTGCAGGTTGCAGGACGTATGCATCAAGCTTGGCCACGAGAGGTGGGTGGGCACGTTCGTCTTCCGCCTGCACCATGGATTATATCAAAGAAAGAGGAGAAGCAAGTAAAGCAGGCCATCACCACTTTGCGTACTCCCACTGGATGCATGAGATCATTGAAGGGAGCCTTTACAACCACTAAGAAAAAAGGCGTTGAGCGACTATATGGGTTGAAGTCCCACAATTGGCACAAGATGCTCCAAGTAAGTGTTTTCCAAGTCTTGTACGTTGAAATTAAATTTTGTAATGCCATAAACCATACATACATGTGCTCTTATGTGCGCAGTTCATACTACCTACTAGCATCGACCATTGTGCAAATAAGAGTTTGAAAAAATGTATTTATAAGATGGGCGAGCTTGTGAGGTATGTAAAACCCATGTCAGATCACCCTTCATTATACCTTGCAAAATGAACGTGCATGAGGCATAACGTACTATTTATTTATTTTTCAGATATGTTAGTTCCAAAGCAATTGATCCAGCCACGTTGGATGATGCGCGTGTTATGGCAGTGGAGGTGGTTTGTTTGGTAGAAGAGACTTTTCCGCGAACCATTCTCACAAGTCAACTACATCTCATTGGGCATTTAGTGGACGAAATCGCTTTATGTGGCACTATTATGGCAGTGGAGGTGGTTTGTTTGGTAGAAGAGACTTTTTCGCGAACCATTCTCACAAGTCAACTACATCTCATTGGGCATTTAGTGGACGAAATCGCTTTATGTGGCACTGTGCATGCACGTTGAATGTTCTTCCTAGAGCGCTTCATGAAGACCTTAAAAGACTTTGTGAGGCAAAGTGCAAGACCTGAAGGAAGCGTGGCCGAGGGTTGGTTGATACAAGAGTCTCTTGTATATATTTCAGAATTTCTTGGTGAGGTGGACAGCTCTTTGCCACGACTATGGAGCAATGAAGAGGACTTGAGGATGACCTCTATTGTGCCTCAAGGAAAAGGACAGAGTAAAGTAATTGACAGAACATTGATTGATGATCTCAATTTCACTTGCATCCTTAATAGTGATGTGATGAGCAGATGGGTTACAAGATATGAGAATGCAAAGACAAAAAGGCAAGCAGAAAGAGCTCTCTTTCGGAGGCAACATGGCTCTCGTAAGGCGTACCCTAAGCATTTAGCAACACTTCCAAATGATATCCATGTTGATTGGTTGCATGAGGAAATGAAGAGAGCAGAGAGCGACGAGGGGCTGCATATCACGGCGGAAGAATGGGAGTATGCACGAGGATGCATGTTAAAGGTACATAGAACTAATGTTTTGCATTAGTTGTAAGTGATTTGCTTTTAATATTTATTCACATTGCTTACACAAATATTGCTTCTATTTTGGTCCAGTGCACTATGTTCAATGCTATATGGTGTGAAGGCAAGCATTTTCGAACACAAAGAATTGATGAAAAGAGGAATACACAAGATTGCGGTGTCATTAGTAGCTTTGAGGGAGCTAATGGAAAAATGGATGATTATTGTGGCACAATCCAAGACATATTTAGGCTTGACTTTCGTCGCTTCTTTGTGTATGTTTTGGATGTCAAATGGCAAATGAACGTGGTGGAAAAAGGGCCTGATGCAATGATAAAACGCCATGCAAGTGGCTATGTAACTATTGACTCTACAGAGTTTTGGCAAACAAAGAAAGATAGGCTCGTATTGCCACAACAATGTGAGCAGGTATGCATTTTTTTACTAATGTGTTTCATGTACATATATATCTAAGCTCACGTACCCCTTGACTTTTGATATGCTAATTAATTACTGTAGTATGTGTATTTGAGTAGGTTATCTATCTACCAATGGTGCATGACATTAAATGGTGGTACGTCATCCCTATTGCACCACGTTCCAAAGTGATGTATAATACATTCACTGATATGGAGCATATGGAGGATGTAACAAGCCGCAATGAAGATGATGTCGAACATGCCAATGAAGATGTTGTGATCGATGATCAAGAAATAAGAGATGATCATGATAATGAGGATGAGTGTGCCATTTCTCATGATCATGAGAATGACCCTACCATTGAGGATGATGGTGATGTTGATGAGGATGATCAGGACATCGATACCATTATCAATGGAGTACAGAATATCGATAGTGGAATAAATTTAATCGTAGCCTTACAAATTGATCAAATGGATATTGATGTTGATCGTTTGGCAAGGATGGATCTTATTGAAGATGAGATCGAACCCTAACCAATCCGTCACTGTATCGTTCTAAATTGATGACATTTCTATTGTATGTGCCAAATTTCTATAAGCTCCAAATCAATCCCCTCTTGCAAACAACCTGCAAGCCAGCTTCTCAAGAGCTTTCCAATACCCTCTTTGTAAATCAACTTCTCAAGAGCTTTCCAATACCATGTAGCAATAGCAAATGCTTTTACCAATCATAATGCATACATTTTAATTTGTCAAGCTCAATCTGCAACATCAAGCTTCAACTAAGCTTGTGGGTAAACTTTAAATACATCAACACTTTAACTAATGTTGTAGCAAGCATCCCAAATCTACACCCTTATCTTGTTTCGTTCATAACTTAAGCTACAAATCTCTAAATCCAACATTTGAGTAGTCTAAACACATTATGTAAAACAAGCTTTCTGTCTATCATAGTTTATGACCAGCATGGCAATAGTTATTGATGTTTAGGAAAACTATAGTTTTTTTCCTCATATATTTGTAAACCAGCACATTTCATTTGCATACATTTCCACTTACAAGATTTAATGGAGAGAGCTTTAACTTTGCTTGCTTTAGCTTCCAAATATGTGCAATCCACAAGGGAAGGGTTTGTTTATCTCACCACTTGGTCAGGCTCTATGATTTGCATTTGATTTCCACTTCAATGGTGACCTTCACAACTTTAATCTACAACCACTTTAGGTTTAGGGTTCTCACTCAATGTGAGAGAAACCTATGCTCTGATACCATGAAAGAGAATAGAATATCACTAGTTGGGCATTCTCTGTGCTTCCAGACCTATGGACAGGCTCCATAGTGTGGACATGACACCTCATGGTAGGGGACTTACATCTACGCCAAGGGTCATGTGAATTAGCACCTCATGGGTAGGGGATTGATGTCTACACGAGGGGCCCGTAGGCTGGGGATTTTGGTTCGTGCCCATATCCATATATGGTATTATGGTTGGCTTGGGAACATAATGTCTACGCACCCGGAATGACCGTTTCTTAGCTAAATGAAAGAAATATTGTCTAATACATTCTTATGCATGGCATACTTGCATGTACAAAACTGTTTTTACGTGCACTATTTTAGTGCTTTACAAGATCTGTATCTATAGTTTAGAGGCAGGGGATGCTCTCCTGTGAACCGTGTCCATGAATCTATATTCTGACCTCACTTGTGGACTGTAGACAGGTGGCAAGTGTGCCACTAAACTCTTTGTTGTTCATTGATAAGTTATGAATTATTAATTTGCTATTTTACAGGTCCACACCACCTCATTTAAGTGTGGGTGGACAAGTTATAAAGTGACTTTCATTCACACTTCATTAAAGTATGGGGCGGATAGCTTATAAGTAAGTTTGGGCATGGACATGGGTTTGGGCGCCTGGCCAAGACTTTGGCCACCCTCTCACTCTTGGGAGAGTTATGGGCACTTGGGAGGTGGCCCAACGATAATCTTTTGCCAGAATTGGGCCAAGACTTATCCTCTCTTCCTTTCTCTATCTCATTAGATGGGTGCCTATGTAAAACCCTAATTTTTGCAAAATCCTAATTTTGTAAAAAATCCTAATTTTAAAAATTATCTCAACAAAACAAGTTATTAAACCTTTGCTTATGATTATCTCTACATATGGTGTTGTTGAGTTCTGAAACCTTAATTTTTAAAAACCCTAATTTTATAGAAAACCTAGTTTTAGAGCCCTAGTGTTGTAGAAACCCTGAATGCAGTTGAAACCCCTAATTTACAAAAAACCTTGATTTAGCTGAAGCCCTAATTTATAAAAACCCTAATTTTAGTCGGGAGTACAATGGAGAATTCTTTCATCACTACTTTGACCTAAAGCTAGAAGGAGTTTGCATTTGGCAATGTAAGAGCTTCTTGTGTTCTCTAATCTACTATATATCCGTGTTCTTGGCCGTTAAGGTTTCCTATGTCTCAGCCAAGCACACACACTTGCATGTGTATGGATGCCAATGGAGCATAGTTGCTTGGCAAGACACAAGGGATTGGGAGTGAGATTTTTCTTCAAAAAAGAAGTTGTGGATTCAATCTCTTCAATGACACAACTTGTTTGAAAATGTTTTCATATGCATGGATGTCATTGGAAATCTGGCAAGCGTTGCCCATGAAGCTTGTATGTAATCTACCTTGGTAATACAATCAAGTTACAAGGGGGTTGGCCCTTTCTGGCCCTATTGCAGTGTTATTTAAATTTTCAGCTTTGCCTACATATCTTGTGACTATGCCATTTTAAATTGTTTAATTGTATTAATAGTATAAGTGTGTGCCAAGATTGTGATCAACCTCAATCGAGGGAATTTCATTAGTATCTTGTGTGCTCTGAGTAAGAAGATTTGATAGATAGACTCTAGGATGGAGGATGTCTTACTTTTACAAGAGTGCTTGGACACAGTGTACTGATTGATGAACAAAAGTTACCAAATCAGTCTATATAGAACATGCAATACCAAGAGCTCATCACATTCTTTGGCTCGTTTACAACCTAGTAGTAAGTTATTGTGCTCAATCGACATAAAATTTCAAATCTTCATTGATAAGATGATATACATTAACATTATACTTCTTCAAAGTTTCATCATCATTGGCATATGATTTGGCATTGTCATTTTGCTTTGAAAAATATTTAAAAATAGGAATTTTAAAAAATGATCAAGTCGAGTCATATATGAATCAATTTATTGAGTGAAATTTTTGATGATATGGCTCTTTATGATGGGGAGTGTTTGCACCCATGTTGAGATGGCCAAGTTTGAGTCGTATATGAATCTATTTATTGGAGTGAGATTTTGATGATATGGCCCTCTATGATACGGGGAGCGTTTATACCCATGTTGAGATACGGTGTGTGCGTGTGTTTTCACCTTATTGCAATATTGCTAAGAGCCAATACATGTGGTCAATTATCTGATGTAGGTGGTAGTAGGTGACTAAACGATGTAATAGGGTTAAGTATGAAAATGTGTTGTTTGAGGTGTCAATAAGTTGATGAGTCTTATGTCCTAGGACTTTGAGCCTATATATTATATCGTTTTTCTCATATGAATACAGTAAGAAAATATTATTATAAACATGATTTTATAATTTAATTTCTTATTTGTTGATTCACCTAAACAATGTTTAGGTGAGCATGATTTTACACTTTATTCACTTATTTGTTGATCCACCTAAACAACGTTTAGGTATAATAACCATGAATTTCGATTGATTCTCACATTGATTTCATGGTGTATAAGCTTGATCTTGGATTTTATGTCCTTCTTCATATGATCATGGAGAAGCTATAGAATGTAGATTTTTCACTTTACATGTAGCCCCTCTCTCTCTCTCTCTCTCTCTCTCTCTCTCTCTCTCTCTCTCTCTCTCTCTCTCTCTCTCTCTCTCAATAGCCTCTAAATGATACACATATGAAAAAAGAAGAAGAGAAAGATTGGATAATGAACTTAAGGGTAAGTTTTTGATGATGAGGTTATGTTAAAGTTTAAACCTCTACCCAAGATGGGTTCACCTAGGCCTAGCTATTGTGATGCCTTTAAATTTGCACAATACGGGGCTACCATCTAAGTTTGAGCAGTCAAATTGATTTACACTACTTTATCTCTTTTGCCCTTAATTGTATCACTACTTTTGTGTCAGAAAACTTTAATAAGAGTTGATCTTATCTATAAGAAGTAATCAGCCTTTAGGAGAGAAGTTGGAAATTTATATTACTGGTTTGGAGGTGATTGTGGACTTCTTTAAAAGGGGTGTTTTCTTACTTTGACTCCTTCATTTTGACGTTGAATCCAATTAAATATTAATAGTGTTTTGATTCTTGAAGACCTTATGTGTGTTGTGGTTCTTCTTGCGCATGGGCAAGGGACCTATTCGTCCTCTTTCTTCCCTATCTTCTTTCTTCTTACTCTTACTTTTTCCCACATTTGCTACCCTCCTCTTATCACTTTTCTTTGAAGATCTTATGTGTGATGTGGTTCTTCTTGTGGGAAAGGGACCTATTCATCCTCTTTCTTTCCTATCTTCTTTCTTCTTCTTTTACTTTTTCCCACATTTGCTACACTCTTATCAATTTTCTTTCTTGACCTTTTCAAGTAAGTCATACACCTCCAAAACATTATACGCACCAAGTTGTGGTCACAACATGAAGGGAAAAGAAGTCATTGAAAGCTTGAACAAAAGAGAGGCATGTGGAAGTTCTAGATATAGAGAATAAGTCCCTCAATGGATCACCATTAACTAGTTAAGCACTTACAACAAATTGTACACATGGTCTCAACATGAAGGGAAAAGAAATTATTGAAAGCTTGCACAAAAGAAGTTATTGAAAGCTTGCACAAAAGAGGGGTACGTGGAAGTTCCAGATCTAGAGAAAACTCTCTCAATGGATCAACATTAGCTAGTGGGAGAGGAGGGTGTTAGATATCATGGGTATGTTTTTTTGTGTTGAACGGAAGATAGGTCATTGTCCTATATTTGAAGATTTAGAGGCGGCAAGAGTTCGTGCATTTATAAGGTTATTATGTTTAAAGTTATAGTGGAGTGAATCTTGGAGGTTTTCTTGAGTTTATTGAGTGAGTCTTGGAGGTTGGAGGTGAAGTGTGAACATTTTATTTTTGCCTTGGCAGTTCAAGAACCATAATCTAATGAAAATGTGAGAGTGATTTTTGTTGAGATATCGGGCTCAAATAGTGATGAACATTGATGACCTACTTAGTTGATAGCTTTTGCACTTATGCCACTAGCTGGTTTGGTGAGATTATGGGCGATATGCTGCTAGTGGTTTAGAGGTTGTGTGATAGCCACTTTGGTGTATTAGAGTTATGGCATAGTTATAGCATTAACTAAAACTATGGCATCCTTATAGCATTAGCTATAACTATGCCATAACCCAGCCAGTAGCATTAGAGTTACGGCATAGCTATAACGTCAACTATAACTATGCCATAACTCTAATGTCACTAGATTGGTTGTGACGTTATAATTGTCATTGGCTGGGTTGGTGAGATTATGGGCGATATACTGCGAGTGGTTTAGAAGTTATGTGATAGTCACTTTGGTGTATTAGAGTTATGGCATAGTTATAGTGTTAGCTCATATAGTTGGAGTCGTGTTCACACTATGGGATCGACCTTTATATGCTATAGTGGGAGAGTAATTTTCCTTATAGTATGTACTCTTATCTCTTTCTATTGTTGGGTTATGGAGAAGAGAAGAGGAGATGAAAAAGAAGAAGAGAAAGAGGAAAGATAAGAGAAAGAGAAAAATAACAAGATAAAAAAAAAGAGGAGATGAAAAAGCACAAGAGATTGCTGAAGAAAATCCCACACCCCATAGCATGTGTAGGCATATAAGGCATGGCATGAAAGAGCCAAAAAGGTGCTATATTAGTTATCTATCAAACTCTATGATTGTGCATATATATGATGTATGCACAAATGCCTAAGGAGGCTTGAAACACCTTGGTGGAGATGCACAATACAAACACTCAAGCACATAAGATGCAGGGTTTATAGATGTCCTTTCCTCTATTGGATCACCCATATATGACAATGATATGGTATCGGCGACCATGAATGGTTGTTAATCCCATTTTGGATTAACAAATATGCTCCTCCATTTGAGGACATTAATAAGTGTCATGCAAAGGCACTATAAAAGTTGTACATTATGAGATATTGGCCACCCAAGTCCTTAAGTAAGTTTTGGGCACCCAAGTGTGAATAAGGGCCAATTTTATATAAAGCATTTTCTCATATAATGAATGGACACAATCCCCTTTTGTGCTATGAGAGTTCTTACTTTTGTCTTGGGAGAGAGATTGAGAGAGAGAATTCTAGCACATGTGCCTTCTCTATACTTGTATGTTTTATTCTTGAGAGAGTATTCTAGCACATGTGCCTCCTCTATACTTGTATGTTGTATGCTTGTATGGAGAAGTGAGAGAGAGTGATTGCCTTGTGTAGTGGTGTGAGTGACTCTACGGTGATAGCGTGGAGGTGGAGCTTCTCAAGTGAGCTTGGAGACCACAAGGGACACGAGCTCAAAGCATTGGTGAGTGCCCTACGACAGTTGTGTTCTATTTCTCTTTCCAAAGGTGAATGCATTGAGTTCATTCTTGTAGGTGTGGTAGCCCCATTACATTTTTAGCACCGCTACTAGGGAAACACCTTTGTTTCTTCCATCCTCTTTGAGTTTTAGCTCCCATTACATAAGCTTCATCATTACCTTTGCATTTTGGTAGTGCATTGTGTATGGAATGAATGGATAAGATTTGAGTGGAAGTGAAAAGTTGTGAGAAATTGGTTGTTTTTGTTGTGTGGTTGTGTATTGGAGTGGCCATGGAGGAAAACTCCATCGTTTTTTCCTTTTAATTTTGATGTTTGTATCACCAGAATCGTGAACGTGAATGAGTAGGGTGATATTCTGTTTTTCTTTCCTTGAAAAAGTCCACAAAAATCTCAAAAATAAGGAGCCATTGGTTGTGTCTTGAACTCATATTACATTCTTTACGTGTGGCACAATCATTTTGAAAGCATTTGGATAGGTATTTTGCACCCAAACTCCTCTCTGTAGACGCGGGAATTCTCCACGTAAAACTATAGGAAAACAGTTCACGACGTGAACTCCCTGTAATCTCACGACATGAAACGCTCCCGAAATCATCGCCATGCAATTAGTGCCACAATTCACGGGATTACCTTGCTAAAAATAGGGCGTCTTATCCTGACACCTCTGACACCATGGGTCAGACAAAATTTTAATCCATGAACTAGCAAAAAATGCTTCACGACATGAAACATTAAATACTTCATGATGTGAACAATTTATATTTAACGGCATGAACTATTTTAGCGCATCTCACGATGTGAACCAATTTCCTTTCACGACGTGAACCAATTCCATTTCATGATGTGAACTAGATAGGAACTCACGACGTGAATGGTTTCCACTTCACGACGTGAACTATTTCTGCAGTTTCACGATTTAACCAGATCTAGCTCACAAACTTGGTATTGTTTTGTCAGATTAAGGTTAAGGAAGTGCTTGAGACCAATAAAAATTATAACAAGGTAACGTGGATTTTTGAGTCTGAAGTAAAAATTTTGGAGATGTGAAAGTACAGAAATTTATTCACGACGTGAACGGTTCTGTGACTTTTCATCCCATGAATTGTTCTTTGCACTCTCACGACCTCATAAAATAAATCAACAGTATCTTACCAGAATTTAATTGGGGTAGTAAATTAGCTTATCAAATCATATTCACATGCATCTGAGGTTTGGAAAGCTCATTGGAGATGACCTCACTCCTGAGACGATAGTGCATCAAATCACCTAGGATCTTTCTATCAAAAGAGTGTTCGTTCAGGCCACTCAGTGAGCACTCAATTAAGTGTCTTAAGGAATCTAACCACCATTGAGACTAGTAGTGAAGAATCCATGGAAGAAGGGTTGTGACACTCTGGGTTTGGGGAAGAGGAGAAGCCACCCTCCCCTACTAGATCCAGTGGTATCATTGATATAGCCCGGGGATTTTTTGGTTTCCAAACCAACAACAATGAGGAAGCACAATCCACGGGCATGGGTCCGTCAACCAGCGCCCGCTAGACTTGGTCCAAGGTAAGAATTACCTATCCTGTGAAGTCCCTACCCCCTTCGCAGTGCCTTGCTGGCGGCGAAAGTGATGTCGGCCTCCCACATGGGGCGGGGATCCACACTCGAGAGGAAAAGAGTTCCCAGGCCCCATAGTAGCCTGGCGATTCATGCACAAATTAAGGTAGGCATACCACGTACACACCCAATATGAAATTACCATTTATAACAAATTCGACTAGCTTTAAAACAATCCTTCAATAGAAATCATAATATTTCTGATCATCAATTTTCAAAATTTCAAGTCCATTGTATTACAATAATATCCTCTGGACTCTCCATTGAAGACCAGCTGGCCAACCAACGAGATCCGGTATCAAAATTTGGTTCCCAAAAATCTTTCCTTTTAGTCCATCTGAAATCTTCCTCGACATACGCATGGGTGTCCTAGCAACCGCGAGCCCGTGCATCGCCTGGTCAGAACCCTCTAGGATCCTCCTTAGGTGTCCTAGCACTTCATTCAGGGACCGCTTCGTCGATCCTCGCCTATCGTACACCGGAAGCGCACCATTTTAACCGTACCGAGGCTAGTCAAGACCTCGGCAGGCTTTGCCACGAGCGACATCCCTTGATGACTCCCTGCCAGCTGTCCAATGAACCTCCTCTTAGAAAAATATAAGCCAAATGCTTCCTCTAGCATTCTGGCGTAAAACAGTCCTTTGAATTAAAAAAAAACAGAGGTTCTAATGCAAGTAAAATTTCAATTTGAGATTGGTTCCAAAAACCCTTTTTCCATAATTCCCAGTTTCATAAATGAGGATCCTTGATCTCTCGTCAGGGTAATCTACCCATCATTCAGTTTGATTGTCCAACTAGATTCTTGGTGAGTTCGGTCAGGAAAAACTAGTTTAGTTCTGGTAGTCTATTCTTTGTGATTAGAACTGGAATTGGTCCGCGAAGGCCCTATGATGAGTATTCAAGACAAGTGAGGCCATCAACTCTTCAGAAACTCGTAAAGAAGTACGAAGGGTCGGGAGATCCATATGACCATGCTTGGTTTCAGGCACTAGAGGCTTCAGACAAATCTTCTTTATACGAGTTTTGGAAGAGAGATTCATTGCTACTTTTTCCTTGATGTGGATTCAGCATGACACAGTAGCAAACATCTACTCTTTCAAGCAAGGTGAGACTGAGAGTGTTAGAGACTGTGTAAATAGGATGAAGCAGTACATTAATCATTGCCCAGAAGATGAGAAGCCCACCTAGAGTCGATTAATTTCTCTCTTCTTAAAAGGACTCAAAAATTCAACACTGCATACACATCTCTATGCAAAGAAGCATACAAATTTCAATGAGCTCACGGGAGCATGGATTATGGAAGGAGGGCGGAAGCAATTAATGCGAGAGAGCGGGATTACAGCCATGGGAACATGAAGACGCACATAATTTTTTCATATTTTTGTGCCGAAGTGCAATGTAAATCATTTTAGGCTAATATGGGTTCTAAATGAGAGTTCTAAGTGTATTAAGCAAGGCTCACTTATGGGGTTGTCCACCCATGTGTGAAAGAGGCCTAGGGTTAGGGTTAGTGGCATCTCTACAAAAGAGATGTTAGCTAAAGAAAGTGGGCGTTTTTTTGCCATTCCCATAAGCTATTGAGTGAAGCTCTTGAGCTCTCAAGCTATGGCAGCTCTCTAACTCTCTCTCTATTGTACTCTAATGAGCATGAAGCTCCAATGAGTATAGCTCCACTTCATTCTCTTAATCTATTTTAGCATCATTGAAGTAGATTAATCTATGATTAGTTGAATGCTTCTTTCTTTCTCTTGTGTATGCTGCATGCTTGTATTGTGTGTGTGTAGTCTCCATTGATGCAAGCTCTTGCCCACTTCTTTGGTAATGAGTTATTCATGGATAGACTCTCTCTATGAGCTTGTGGGTTTGTGAATGTTACATTCTCTACTTGCTTAAGCTTGTGGGTTAGTAGATGCATGCTTATGGATTTGCAGGCATTAGGGAAAGCTAAGATTTAATCAATGTTTGAATGGGATTAAGAGATTGCTATGCATTACTTGTTGTCTTGATTAGTGTAGTGGATTTAAGGGATTGAGAGATTGATTGAGGTGTTAAATGGTTGAATCGTCTAGTGGTGGTTTGTGTATGTGAACTCTCCCTCATGGGATAAGCCTTTATGCACTAATCGGGTCTAGTCCTCGGATTGACATTGTGTTTCTTAACACATTTGTTGATCGGTAGTACTCTATGAGCACTATATTGCACAGTAGAGAGAACCGTTCTACACAGACCATTTCAAAACATACACAATTGATGAATGAAAGGTGGTCTGATTGACGGCAAAAAGAGGTAAGGAGGAAGATGGGTTATCCAAATCATACGATGGCCTAGTTAAAGTGAAGGAAATTGATATTGCAAAACTAGGAGAGGAAACCAAACCTGTTTATATCGCTAAGGACTTGACTCAAGGGCTGAAGAAAATGAGCTTGTTGCTCTCCTTAAAGAGTTTAAGGATTGTTTATCCTGGAACTACAAAGAGATGAAGGGTATACCACCTGAAGTGGTACAACATACGATCCCAATCATGGATGGATCAAGACCAACTAGGCAAAAACCATACCAGATAAATCCTAAATATGCAAAAATTATAAAGGAGGAAATTGATAAACTCATTGCTGCAGATTTTATCTATGAGATAGAATATACAAATTGGTTGTCACCAATCGTAATAGTGCCAAAGAAGAATGGGAAACTTAGGGTATGTGTCGATCTCAAAAAGGTCAACTAGCTACTAGGAAGGACCATTACCCATTGCCTTATACAAAACACGTTTTGGAGAGAGTAGCTGGTGAAGAAGCTTACAGATTCTTAGATGGATTTTTAGGCTACAATCGGGTGTCTATAGCGCCCAAAGACTAGCGTAAGATAGCCTTCAATACAATGTGGGGGACGTTTGCTTACAAAGTCATGCCTTTTGGTCTCACCAATGCCCTAGGAACATTCGATTAATGTGCACAGCCTTTAAGGACTACTTGCGAAAGGGGTTGGAGGTATTCATTGATGATCTATGTGCACACTCTTGATGGACAGACCATTTGACTTGCTTGAGGAAAGTGTTTGAGAAATGTGGACTGTATCGTATATCCTTAAACCCTTTAAAATGCCAATTTTGGGTCAAACACGGTGTGATATTAGGACACATTATCTCTAAGAATGGTATATCCACTGATGGCAGCAAGGTGAGGTTGATCTTGGAATTGCCCCCACACCCACTAATTACAAAGGTGTGCAAAGATTTATGGGCCACGTTGGGTATTACTGCCGCTTCATAATATTTAATGCTAAAATTTTTAGACCATTATATAAGATACTCATTGTCTTTGAATGGACTTAGGAATGCTAGGAAGCATATGATAGATTGAAGCAAGCGTTGGCCAGCGTGTCGATTCTGAGACCACCTAATTGGGACCATATATTTCATGTGCACATTGATGCATCGAACTTTGCTATTGGATGCGTATTGGCAGAGCCTGGTTGTAAGGTCTCTCCCAAGCCACGTATGTATGTGTCTCTTTTAATATAGATTTCAAGAAGGAAAGAGAGTGCACTTAGAGAAGAGTGAGACAATAAGGCTAGAAACATTAGGAAAGTGTTAGAATAAAAATATTAGCTCCAAAAATCCTAAAAGAATTAAGAACACAAGAATAGCTCTATTAAAAGAGATAAGTATCTCCAAAAATAGAAATTAGAATTTAAATGATAAGAGGTCATATTTAGAGTACTTTTACATATTTAGAGTCCATGCATACTAAAAATATGAAAAAACAATGCGTTTCTAAAGATGGCACGTTTGTGGCTATATACAGACGTTTTTGCCTATTCTACCCACAACGGCTTGTAGACTAGATGCCTTCCGGTTCTTTTGACTAGTTGTATGACTATATTCTGAGTTTTTATCGGAGAGTTATGGCCGAAACAATTTGCTGATTCTGTCAGGGTCTCTACACAGAGAAAACTGTAAGAAGGCAGCAAGTAGCCTCAAGGTAATCCTAGAGTTTGAGATGTATATAGCCCTTCATTCTTCTCTAATATCTTAGAAAAGAAGCTTAGATTGCTATGGTCTTTCAGAGAATGAGACCAAAATTCCATAGCTTTTCTTTTAGAGAAAGAATAGTATGTCGTAGCCCTGTAGAGAAGGCTATTTTACCATAGACCCTAGAAAGAGCGAAGAGTCACAGTACGAGTAAGAGGAGAAAGCTTGGGGATGATTGGATGATTTCAATCATAAGAGAAGGTAGAAGAAGACTCTATTCTCATATGTCAAGTTCTAAAGCTCTTGTTGACGAGCAAAGGCAACGATAAACGATAAATTTCTATAAGGTATATACATATTTTGTTTTTCAATTATATATCATTCTTAGGGGTTGAGATATGGCCCTGGCTTCTCTATTAATTGTTAATAGTGATCTATTTGATTGATTTACTATTTAAAGTTTGTATTCTTTTAAACAACAGCATATGCCTTAATAAAGAATGTCTTATCAGCAATCTCGAGTTGAAATACTAAAATCTTTGTGAAAAGGATTGTTTTCTTAAGAAGGTAACATGGATTCTAGTCCTATGGTTTAATGAGTAAATGGATTGTTATCTTGGTTAAATTAAGGTACAGGTACAACTCTCCCTGCCTTGACGCTGCCCCGTTCTTGTGCTTGTATAGTCGGACGGTGGAGACGTTAGTAAGGCTCGGAGTTGGCCCATGGTATCCCTCATACCATTGGGAGAATGAGGTTCACTGATTGAGGCGAGTGATTGTGATGCTGCCTAGTTCTGAGGGCCCAGGCTAGTGCGGTGAATTAGCCCACCCTAGTGCGCAGACATCCCTCTGAGGGGCGGGAGGATCGAGCGATGGAGCCTGAGAGGGCGACAGGCCGGCTTGAGTCCTCGCTAGTGGCCGCCAAGACGATGAGGTGTATGGTCCCGTAGGGTTTTGCCCAGCATGTAGAGGCTGGAAGGCCGAATTCTAGATCATCGGCAGTATAAAGGAAAAGAATAAGAAAGACGGTTTGGCTTATATGAAATTGATTCATGTATAAACTTTTTTTTTATAAATCTTGTCTTGGCATTATTGTATTGTGTAAAAAGGCTGTTTTAACAAACCTTGTGAAAAGGACCTTAATTAAGGAACATATTTATTTATGTCAAAGAGTGTGGTAGGATTAATTAGAAAACAAATTGACGCGTGAGCAGGGTGGAAAGTGGGAGGATGGAATGCCCCGACAGCACCATCCTACGGACGGGTGGACCCGATTAGTCGGGTAGCTTTCCAGCAGATTAAGTGAAAGCCCTACGCTAGATAATTAGGTTCTTGGGCAACTCTTTTCTAGAAGACTAGGTCAGCCAGCTGTGCCTTCTTGCATGGATGAGGAAAAAAGCGTTGCCTCTAGAAATCAAGTCTAGTAGTTGCCCAATTTATGATAAATTACCCTATGGGTGATTTGACTTTTAGAAGATCATGCTTCCCATGCGGGATAGGACTAGGTCTTACCTATGAATCATATCCTTGAATCTCTACATGGTCAAGGTGTCGATAAATAGGAAGTTTTTCCCAAGTTAAGACTTAGTGGACTATCTTAAGTGTTTCTCCTATTTTTGAAAGGGAGGAACCTTACAAATGGTATCAGAGCCGATCTTAGTTCCTAGGATTTATTTTTCAAAGGTTAACTATCAAGGGATTAAAACAAGTGATTGTTTATCATATGAGGTCGAATCAATCATCTCTACTGGCCATAGAAGTGATTTGAATATCCTCACATGTTGAGACAATCATCCTATGAAATTGTGCTTGTATCTTGGGGGTGCACACGCAAGATATTTGTACAATAAATTTGAGAAATAAGATTGGGGAGAAAACCTTTTGTGAGAAAAAACATAGGGTGATTAAATTAAGAAACTAGTGAGAGATTGAATGACTAGAAGGATAGACCGAAACTTGTTTAGAGCAATTTTCATGATATATCTCATTAACTTGCATATTATAAATTATTAAGATTATAACTCCATTAAGATTTAAATAGTTAATGTGTGAATGCCATCCATTGGATGCTTTACACTAGGATGATCATCTAAGATCTTGAACCCATCTTAGACAAACATGGGTCTAACTTTAGATGTGTAATTCCCAGAGGATCATGCTCTTAGATGTGTTAATCCCAAGATACTAGATGTGTAATTTTTAGAAAACTAATCATCTCAGACGTGTTAATCCTGATAATCTTTGGATGTGTCAATCCCAAGGCACCAGATGTGTAATTCTCAAAAAATGAAGATCTCATATATATTAATCCAGAGTGCCTTTAGATGTGGCACTATGATAAGTATTTGATAGTTTTGAACTTTTCATGGATACAATGAAAGAAGCAAGTTCACCCTAGCTCATCTAAAAATCGTAAGAAATGTCGAATTAGTTGGAAGCACTGTTGTCAATCTAACCACCCACTAGAACCAAAATCAGTTATGGGATGCCATGAAATTACACCTTCGTGAAAGGTTTTGTCCTCCAGGATTTTGAGAGGATAAAATGAATGAATTTTTGGACCTAACCCAAAAAAGGAAGACCCAAAAAGAATACCACCAAACTTTTGTTAAACTTCTCCAATTTGCTCTAGAGATGGATGAGGTAACTCTTCTCCATCGATTCATTTGGAAGCTTAATTTACCTTTGAATAACCTCATCAAGAATGTAAAACTATCCTCTATTTTAGAAGCCATAAATTATAGCCAGACTGTGATAAAGTTTTTTTTAAATATAAAAAGTGTCGAGAAGGACATGAGTCCTTCCATGTTAATCAAGAAGAGGTCTCCTAATTCAAGAGAACCGTCAAGCCCACCCCTGGCTACAAGGAATCATGAGCTAGAGCAAAAATTAGGTCAAGAAATAGGGATAGCAAGGTTAAAGATAACGGAATTCAACAAGTATTTCTATGAGTAAATAGAAGAGGATTGGTGCAAGATTCATGTGAAGTAATGTGCATGATGAATAGAGGTATTCTACAAGACGATACTAAGATTATGAAATTGCTATCATAGGTTAGATTGCATAAAGAATTGATTCCCTTACGTTTTTCCATGATAATTTGTTAAGTACCATATTACATGGGGGTATAGAATAAGGAATTCGAATGTTCATATCATATGAGAGGTGAACTTAGGATAATAAGGCCAATTAACTTTAGAATAATAGACATTTTGGAGGCACAACAAAACAAGCCAAACACATGAAATAAGGGACTCGGAACAATGTTTAGATAAAAGAAGATTTCTACCTAGTGGGGACATGACCACTTTGAAAGAGACAGGAGGATTTACTTAGATACTACCCCAGCTCGCGAGATGAGGACATCTCGAATCTTTTAAGTGGGGGAGATTGTAAGGTCTCTCCCAAGCCACGTATGTATGTGTCTCTTTTAATATAGATTTCAAGAAGGAAAGAGAGTGCACTTAGAGAAGAGTAAGACAATAAGGCTAGAAACATTAGGAAAGTGTTAGAATAAAAATATTAGCTCCAAAAATCCTAAAAGAATTAAGAACACAAGAATAGTTCTATTAAAAGAGATAAGTATCTCCAAAAATAAAAATTCGAATTTAAATGATTAGAGATCATATTTAGAGTACTTTTACATATTTAGAGTCCATGCATACTAAAAATATGAAAAAACAATGCGTTTCTAAAGATGGCACGTTTATGGCTATATACAGACGTTTTTGCCTATTCTACCTACTATGATGGCTTGTAGACTAGATGCCTTCCGATTCTTTTGACTGGTTATATGACTATATTCTGAGTTTTTATTAGAGAGTTATGGCTGAAACAATTTGCTGATTCTGTAAGGGTCTCTACACAGGGAAAACTGTAAGAAGGCAGCAAGTAGCCTCAAGGTAATCCTAGAGTTTGAGATGTATATATCCCTTCATTCTTATCTAATATCTTAGAAAAGAAGCTTAGATTACTATGGTTTGTAGACTAGATGCCTTTCGGTTCTTTTGACTAGTTATATGACTGTATTCTGAGTTTTTATTGGAGAGTTATGGCCGAAACAATGTGCTGATTCTGTCAGGGTCTCTACATAGGGAAAACTGTAAGAAGGTAGCAAGTAGCCTCAAGGTAATCCTAGAGTTTGAGATGTATATATCTCTTCATTCTTATCTAATATCTTAGAAAAGAAGCTTAGATTACTATGGTCTTTCGGAGGAAGAGACCAAAACTCCATAGCTTTTCTTTTAGAGAAAGAATAGTATGCCGTAGCCCTGTAGAGAAGGCTATTTTGCCATAGACCCTAGAAATAGAGAAGAGTCACAGTACGAGTAAAAGGAGATAAAGCTTGGGGATGATTGGATGATTTCAATCATAAGAGAAGGTATAAGAAGACTCTATTCTCATATGTCAAGTTCTAAAGCTCTTGTTAACGAGCAAAGGCAACGATAAACGATAAATTTCTATAAGGTATATACATATTTTGTTTTTCAATTATATATTATTCTTAGGGGTTGAGGTATGGCCCCAGCTTCTCTATTAATTGTTAATAGTGATCTATTTGATTGATTTACTATTTAAAGTTTGTATTCTTTTAAACAACAACATATGCCTTAATAAAGAATGTCTTATCGCGCAATCTCGAGTTGAAATACTAAAATCTTTGTGAAAAGGATTGTTTTCTTAAGAAGGTAACATGGATTCCAGTCCTATGGTTTAGTGAGTAAATGGATTGTTATCTTGGTTAAATTAAGGTACAGGTACAACTCTCCCTGCCTTGACGCTGCCCCGTTCTTGTGCTTGTATAGTTGGACGGTGGAGACGTTAGTAAGGCCCAGAGTTGGCCCATGGTATCCCTCATACCATTGGGAGAATGAGGTTCGTTGATTGAGGTGAGTGATTGTGATGCTGCCTAGTTCTGAGGGCCCAAGCTAGTGCGGTGAATTAGCCCACCCTAGTGCATAGACATCCCTCTGAGGGGCGGGAGGATCAAGTGATGGAGCCTAAGAGGGTGACAGGCCGGCTTGGGTCCTCGCCAGCGCGGCCAACGATAAGGTGTATGGTCCCGTAGGGTTTTGCCCAGCATGTAGAGGCTGGAAGGCCAAATTCTAGATCATCGGCAGTATAAAGGAAAAGAATAAGAATGATAGTTTGGCTTGTATGAAATTGATTCATGTATAAACTTTTTTTTTATAAATTTTATCTTGGCATTATTGTATTGTGTAAAAAGGCTGTTTTAACAAACCTTGTGAAAAGGACCTTAATTAAGGAACATGTTTATTTATGTCAAACAGTGTGGTAGGATTAATTAGAAAACAAATTGACGCGTGAGTAGGGTGGAAAGTGGGAGGATGGAATGCCCCGACGGCACCATCCTACGAACAGGTGGACCCGATTAGTCGGGTAGCTTTCCAGCAAATTAAGTGAAAGCCATACGCTAGATAATTAGGTTCTTGGGCAACTCTATTCTAGAAGACTAGGTCAGCGGCGGCTGTGCCTTCTTACATGGATGAGGAAAAAAGCGTTGCCTCTAGAAATCAAGTCTAGTATTTGTCCAATTTATGAATAAATTACCCTATGGGTGATTTGACTTTTAGAAGATCACGCTTCCCCTACGGGATAGGACTAGGTCTTACCTATGAATCGTATCCTTAAATCTCTAGATGGTCAAGGTGTCGATAAATAGGAAGTTTTTCCCAAGTTAAGACTTAGTGGACTATCTTAAGTGTTTCTCCTATTTTTGGAAGGGGGGAACCTTACACTGGTGAGTTCAAATTGGGCTAACTAGTCTGCTTTGCTAATCGCCAATTGAATGATGCAGAGGTTAATTATACCCTAGAGAACGAGAAGGGTTGGCCATGGTTTATGCAGTCAAGAAGTATTGACATTACCTATTGGCCAACAAATTTGTATTCTTTGTGGACCATCAGGCTTTATTATACTTGGTGAACAAGCCTTGCACCATGGGAATAATCACATGCTGGTTGTTATTACTATTGGAATTTGACTTCACGATTACGGTGAGAAAGGGAACACAACATGTGTTGGCCAATCATATGTTGAGGATTCCAAATGGGGAACGGGTGTTGATGATGACCTCCCTGATACTTGTTTGTTCAAACTAGACATGGTGCCCGAATGGAGCGAAGAAATCTCAGATTATATAGCTTATGGTTTCCCACAAGAATGACCCTTGAAAAAAGATAAAATGCAGTGGCTTGTTAAGCTGGCTGCACCTTATCAATTAATTGCTGGAGAACTATACAAGCTAGAGAAGATGCGTGCGAGAAGATGAGTTCGTCACAATATTGGATGAAGCACATTTAGGGATAGCTGGAGGACATTTTGTTGTTGGAGATATTATAGCTCGCAAGGTGCTTCAAAGCAAGACTATGGTGGTCTACATTGTTCGGGGACACCATAGAGTTTGTTAAAAGCTGTGAAGAGTGTCAGTGATTTGCTATCCCACAACAAAGGGACAGGATGCCACCTACCCCTGTTATTGTAAGATAACCTTTTGGGAAATGGGGAATTGATTTTGTTAGACCTATTAGTCCAACTGTGCATCCAAGCCCGATATGTGATCGGCCGTAGACTATTTCATGAAATGGGCAGAAGCAAAAGACTTTAAGCGAGCTGATGCACAAACAATAGCTAAGTTCTTATATGAACAAATCATTTCAAGATTCGGTTGCCCATTAGAGCTAGTCAGTGTGATCACAATTCACACTTCATCAATGAGGTGATTGATCACTTACTTGCTGGATTCCTTGTAGTCCACCGAAAGTCATCCCCTTATTATCCACAGGCTAATGGTCAAGTGGAGAGTACAAACAAGATTTTGTGTGTACTATCTTGACCAAAACATTAGAAGCAAGTTGAACGGATTGGGAACATAAGCTAACAGCATCTTTATGGGCATATCAAACATCATATAAGGTAGCGACGGGATATACTCCCTTCTGTCTAGCTTATGGTGTTGAAATGGCAATGCCTATGGAGTACCTAGTTCCAACCCTGAGAAATGCAGTGCAAGAATATTTGACTAAGAATGCATTAGCTGAAAGGTTAATAGAATTAGAGAAACTTGATGAAACCAGACTAATTGCATCACATGGACTTATGGTCGAAAAATTACGAAGAAAACATTGGTTTGACAATAACTTAAAACAAAAGGAACTAGAAACGGGGGACCTTGTCCTCATGTATGGTGTGGGAAGCACTAGAAAAAAGAAACTCAAGTACAGAGGGTTAGGACCTTTCTGAGTGTTTGAGATCACACCTCAAGGGTCGATTAGAATTGAAACAATTGAGGGCGTGCAAATGGAGGGTTACTTCAATGGAAGCAAGCTTAAAAAATATTTTGGACCACTAACCTTACAATATCTTTTAAAATAACGAAAGGATCTTGCAAAAGAAAAAATCAAGCAAGCTCAAGAAGAAGCTAAGGCAAGAGAGGCCAAGGCCAAACAGATACTCCAGAAGACGATGTTGCATGTGAACATGGCTTCACTAACTATCCTTGACGAGGATGAACTGGACATTGAGCCAGCACAGTTCAGGGTGGGAGTCTCTACAACTAAATGTCATGCAATGAGTATTGCATTGATAGATACGGGACCAAGTTATAACTTGATCTCATATGAGACATGGGTAGCTCTAGAAAAACCGTACACGTTGAGGCCACCAATGCACAAGTATAAAGTGTGCACTTGACAACTATGAAAGCTGAGGGATTTATAAGTGTTTATGTTTCCATCAGAAATAATCCCTTGGTTGGGAAGGTGTTTGTTATGCCTGCAGGATTGATGGAGGAGGAAATGATCCTGGGATAATCTTGCGGTAACTATAATATCCAATGGGAAAAGAGAACAGCACAACTGAATGAGGGCAACAATGTCATTTTTGTGCCCTTATGGAGCCCGATAAACAACGAGAAGCAAGCCATGATTGAGGATATGGAAACACCAAGCACAATAACATTAGCTCATGTACCAGAGAAGGCATCAACCCCACAATCCATACGCAAAAAATAGCCAAAGTCGCAAGGTACTGGAAACACCAAGCACAATAACATTAGCTCATGTACCAGAGAAGGCATCAACCCCACAATCCATACGCAAAAAATAGCCAAAGTCGCAAGGTACTGGAAACTAGCTATACAATGATGAGAAGGGCGTAAATAAGGAATCAAGGAAAAAATTTCAAATATCAAACAAGGGGCAGAAATGGTCTTCAAATGTAAGTTGGCAGTATTCCAAACCAAACAGCACTCCACAAGGTCCTCATAAGCAATGGGTTCGAAAGGAATTGCTAGTGGCACAAGGCTATTACCAGGGCAATACAACAATATGGGTGCCCAAATTCCACCCAAAGCCCATTGTTGCAAATACCTAGAGATACAAAAAAAGGGTAGTAAGGGAATTCAAAGCCAAATCCCGACTAAAACAACTGCTAGGAATGCACAAACATTGGTGTGGAGGAGGAAGCCAATCCAACAGGATGAACTAAATATAACAAGAAGGAGAAGGTGCAACAAAAAAATGGACACAGATAAAAACCTCAATCAATAGGACAACTCATTAGAAGCCCTCTTCAATTGGATGGAGGGAAAGATTAAGCACTCTCACACGGAGTTAAAACCATTGCAGGCAGTAGAAGTGCCAAAGTACCATCTTGGTTTCCATGGCAATAAACAAAATAAAGGTATCCATTACTCAAAAATGGATATAAGGTAAAAATGGGGATAATTCACTTCATCTAACCTTTGAATGCATGATTGAGTGTCTGAGCCTGAAAGGAACGTAGGGTATTAACCTTGCACACACTTGGCACAAAATAGTTCACGTCGTGAAACAGTCTAAACAATTCATGCCATGAACTAGTCCTCAAAGGTTCACACCGTGAAACGGTCTAATCAGTTCACGCCGTGAACCAGTTCTCAAAGATTCACATCGTGAAATGGTCACATTTTCTTTGACCAATCATGGAAAGCCACGTGGCATTCTTCATTAAGGCAGCCACCCAGTCTGATGGTCATGCCATAAAATTGATTTTCATTTCTTTTTCGTGCATTTTGCATTCACATTGTCTTCATCGTGTGTGTGATCCTCAAGCTTGCGTCTCCACGATTTTGATTCTTATCTGAGTATCTGTTGAGATATCGAGCTCATCTAGTGAGGCGGTGGACACTGATGACCCGCCTGGGGGATAGGCCCCACACTTACACCACTGGCATGGTTGGTGAGATGCGGCCAATGGGATGACAGGCTGTGTGACAGCCATTCTAGAGACTGGCATAGTTATAGCGCTAGCTCATTTAGTTGGGTTCACACTATAGAGAACCCTAGTATGTATTTGGTTGAGTACCTTTCATATTTTGTGTACTCTTATCTTTGTATATGGTGTGTTGAGTGTTGTGTGAAGAATAAGAAGATTTTCAGCCTCTCACCTTGTGTGTTCTCTTTTAAAGTTTTGTGAGTGTGTGTGTGCTTGCAAGAGCTCAAGCTCTCTTCTCCCCTGCATCTTTTCATGGTGTCAGAGCCTGGTTCATGCTAAGGGTTGAGCTGCAAGCAAGAGAAGCACAGGAAGCGGTACTAGGGTAAGAGCTTCATCTACTCTTCCCTATTTGTGTTGGTGACTACACCCTTGTCGAAGCCTTGTCAGGAGCTCTACGGAAGGCACCGGCAAACGATCTCTGATTGAGGAGCTTTCTTCGCGGGAGTAAAGCTATAGGGCAACTATAGAGTCCTATCGGACAACATTTTTTGGGCCAAAAACGCGTTTCGAGCGTGTAAGGACCTCCATTTTTTAGAAAGCAGGCGATTTCGAGCACTGCATGGGTAAGTCATCGATTCTCTGCATAACTTTGTTTTAAGAACTGCAGGAAGACAGATTGGTTGTGCAAACATTGTGTGTGCTGCAAGGAGGTCAATAGTTACCATTGGCTGTATGTATGCACATTGAGGTCACTGGTTGTGACATTTGAGTGTAGTATAGTACGGCTGTAGAAAATACAGCAGCTTCTTGTGCAGGACAAACCAGAGTGCTGTTTCTGGTAAATTTGTGTGTCTGGCAAGATGTCAAATGATGGCATAAACCAGATTGTTGCTGAGAAGCTTGATAAGAACAACTTCCATGCTTGGAGGTTCAAGCTGACAAATTTCCTGATGGGAAAGGGTTACTGGGACTACATAGAAGGTGAGCACAAAGAGGCATTGGAGATACCGGAGATCAATCCAACTGCTGCAGATGTGAAAGAGTTTAAGGATTGGAACCAAGGAGCCAAAAAAGTTATGTATTGGCTCTCTATCAGTATACAGGACACCATGATTGGGCACATACAGGATGCCAAGTCCCCCAAGGAGGTGTGGGACACCTTGGTAAAACTCTATAAAACGAATACCAAGGCACGAAAGATACAGTTGAAGAATGAACTTCATACTGTGGAGAAAAAGAGTATGTATGTGAATGACTATGCATTGAAGATCAAGGGTATTGTGGAATCCCTTGCATCTATTGGTGTTTCAGTAGATGATTATGATAAGGTGGAAGTCTGTCTACGTGGTCTCGGGCCACAATATAAGGTGTTCAAGACGTCTATTCAGACTCGAGAAAACATTCCCAATTTCACAGATATGGTGTCTATGTTGATTATAGAAGAGAAGAGCTTGGGTGAAGACCAACATTCTTCACAAAACAAAAACAGTTCAGAGCAACAGGCCTTCTACACAAGTTCAAGAAGAGGACGAGGTAGAGGAGACCATGGACGCGGCCAAGGAGGTGGTCGAACAGTTATAATCAGAATTATGGCCTAGCAGTAGTAGCAAC
The DNA here is from genome assembly GCF_041138505.1 of Cibotium barometz. NCBI lineage: Eukaryota > Viridiplantae > Streptophyta > Polypodiopsida > Cyatheales > Cibotiaceae > Cibotium > Cibotium barometz. Next base: position 6,069,211 of record NC_141097.1, on the reverse strand, counting down.
AACAAAAGTCCCAGAATTCACAACAACAACAACACGCAGGTGGAAGAGGCCAATTCAGAGAGGCAAGGGGAGTCAAAGAGGTCATGAAAATTGGCAAAGATAGCATAATGATACACGTGGATGCTTTTACTGTGGTAAGCCTGGACATGTGCAAGCAGATTGTTATAAGAAGCAGGCTGACCTGCAAAATGGGAAATTGCAGCAAAACGACTATGCATCCTCGAGCAGAAACAATGAGGACAATGAAAGGTTGTTTGTTATGCTGCATGTCATTAATGCCATGTCTGAAAATATTAAAGCAGCACATAAAGATGATGTATGGTATGTTGATTCAGGTGCTTCGAACCACATGACAAGTCATGGGAAGTGGTTCATGGAGATGAAAAACCTTGAAAGACCAGGTTTTATGGAAACAAGGGATGACACTGCTCATCCAATTGCCCATGTTGGAGATGTGCCATTGTCTATGCAGGATGGCAAAGTGAAGTACCTTGCAGATGTACTTCATGTTTCGAATATAACAAAGAATCTGGTTTCAGTTGGCCAAATGATTGAGGAGGGTTTGCAGGTTCGGTTTAACCCTGATGGGTGGCTGTTATGTTGAAGGCATTGTAAGAAAACTCAACTAGATGTAAGTAGCTTAACTACTCATAATTCAAATTATGAGTAGTGGAGGCGTTGTAAGCAAACTCAACTAGATGTAAGTAGCTTAACTACTCATAATTCAAATTATGAGTAGTGATAATAAGAGGCGTTGTAAGCAGACTCAACTAGATGTAAGTAGCTTAACTACTTTTTGGGTTCTCTGCCACCACAGCATGACCGAAGAATATCTTCAATTACTTCGTTTACTCTTTCAGTCTGGCCATCTGTCTCGAGATGATAAGTTATACTGAGATCTAAAGAAGTTCCCATTGCTTCGAAGAATGCAGTCCAGAACCTTGATGTGAACTTAGAATCTCTATCGCTCACTATTCTTCTGGGTAAGCCATGTAGCCAGAAAATCTCCTTGAGGAAGACTTTGGCAACATCCACTACAAAGTAGGTTTCTTTTACTGAAATCAAATGGGAAACCTTGGTTAATCTGTCAACTACCACAAAAATGGAGTTGTAACCTGATTTCACTGACGGTAATCCAGTAACAAAATCCATACTAATACATTCCCACTTTATTTGTGGAATGTCTAAGGGATGCAGCTCTCCTGGCATCTTAACCCTTTTTGCCTTAACTCTTTGACATGTTAAGCATTGACGTACATGATTGAGTACATCCATGTGGCCAGAAGAAGCTGTTCTTTGCCTTAACTCTTTGACATGTTAAGCATTGACGTACATGATTGAGTACATCCCTTTTGAGTCCTGTGGCCAGAAGAAGCTGTTCTTTACAAACATGTAGGTCTTTATGAACCTTGGATGTCTAGCTATCGGGCTCTCATGGGCTTCTCTCAGAATGTTTCCATTTGTTTCCTCATCATTAGGAATGCATAGCCGATTATTGTAATACATGTATCCTTTGTCCATTTTGTACCCAAGAACTCGACTCATTTCCTGATGAGTCTTGCTTTCCTGCATCAGTAGGGTAGCAATAGGGGCAAAGAATCTATCTTGCATGATCTTCTCTCTTGCTTCACTATGATTAATGGATTTGACACCAATGTTATTGCAAGCAAGGAGGCTTTCCTATTGAGCGCATCGGCTACCACATTTTCTTTCCTTGGTCGGTACTTTATCTCAAAGTCAAATTCTTGTAGGGTCCACCTTCTTTAACACATGTTGAGATCTCTTTGGGTGAAGATCCACTTCAGACTTTGATGATCTATCATCAAGGTGAATCTCTATCCCAAGAGATAATGTCTCCACAACTTTAGAGCATAAACTACTAAGAGTAACTCCAAGTCATGGACAACATAATTCCTCTCATGCGTTTTGAGTTTTTTGGATTCATAGGCTACTACATGACCTTCCTGCATAAGTGCACCTCCTAGATTCCTTCCTAACCACAATAGATTAAGAATTAGTTCTATATGAGAATATCAAGATTTTATAAAAATATTCTTCTTTCATTAATCCAATTTTGGGTATATATCAATTTGGTAATTTATCCACATAAAAATATCTAAGAATATTCTTTCCACCAATTTAATTATAAACATTAAAATACCCTAATTTTCTAGGTGAAATTATGCTGAAATTTTCTCTTTTGTCACATCAAAGTTAATTTAAACTTTTTCTACTTAAAATACTATAAAAATCCTCTTTTAATTAAATATAAATATCCTTTTTTTAATATGCCAAAAGTCCTCTTTTTGCATTTAAATGATGAATTCCAAATGTCATGGGAATTCATCTTTCATCATTTAAAAATTCTTATGCATAAAATAAATTGATAAAAAATTCATCTTTTAAATTAAATAAAAATATCCATTATTTTGAATATGTCAAAAATTCCTCTTTTTTCATTTAAATGATTGAATTCAAAATGTCATGGGAATTCCTCTTTTATCATTTAAAAATTCTTATGCATAAAATAAATTTATCAAAAATTTGTATTTTAAATTAAATAAAAATATCCATTATTTTGAATATGTAAAAAATTTCTCTTTTCGCATTTAAATGATTGAATTCCAAATGTCATGGGAATTGCTCTTTTATCATTTAAATATTCTTATGCATAAAATAAATTTATCAAAAATTCATCTTTTAAATTAAATAAAATATCCATTATTTTGAATATGTCAAAAATTTCTCTTTTTGAATTTAAATTATTGAATTCCAAATGTCATGGAAATTTATCTTTTATCATTAAAAAATTCTTATGCATAAATTTATCACCAATTCCTCTTTTTCTTAATTAAATAATAATGCATAAATACAAAAAAGTATTCTTTCCTAAATATGGTCAAAATCAATCTTTTTTCTTTACATTTCTAAACCTACAATATGGTAGGAGGTTCTCTTTTAGTTTTATACATAAAAATAAGATATGTATGTTTTTTCAAAAAAATTACCATAGCTTCGCTGTTTGCTATTACTGATAATTTTTAAATTTTCCTAAAAGAATAAAAGCTTGTAATGAAAATATGATAGAAGTTCTACTTTTAAGCTTAAATTGAAACTATGAATTTAAATCATAATTTTAACCATAATTATAAACATAATTATAAATATCCCACTAGATTAAGCTAATTTCAATATTTCTCTTTTCCCAATTTGTTAGGATGATCCATTTCTAATTTAGAATGAGTTAAAGTAGTTTTTTTAACTGCTCATAAACAATATAAAAGAATTAACCATTATTTTAATTACACAAAACCATGAGAATATCATTCTCTTAATCTCTAGCTCATCAAGCCTAGAGTTTAGTTTTAAAATAAGAGATTATCTTTGAGAAACATTCATTTGATAAAGAATTAGCCATAGAGATGACTATTCTTTTTGAGAGAGAGATTTGCTGAAAGAAAGCATTACAATTAAGCATAAAGAATAAATTTCTTTTAATTAAACATTAAGACTCTTAGGAAAAGCTTGATTTGAATTAAAATAATCATTTAGAAATCTTCTCAAGCTTGAGAGGGGTTGAGATGAAGAAAGTCATTTCGAAAATTGAAAAAACCTTAAAATCCATTCTTACCTCTTGGATTGGCTTGATTCTTTCTCTAGTAGTGAAGCCCCCAACCAATCAATTGGTTGGCAAGAGGAGAAGAGAACTCTAAGAGTTGTTGAAGAGAGAGAGAAGTTCCAAGCTCCCCAAAAGTAGAGAAAAATTAAGGGATAATAAAAAATATGATTATTTTAATGTAATACTAGCATAGTATAGCTCACAAATGAGAATACAAAGGAATGAGGGTCTATTTATAGGTGAGGGAGGCCTCTAACCACGTCCAAGTGGGTTCTAGAGCTTTCCAGCTTCAGTTTGACTCAGTTTGGATGAGATTTGGACCAGTTTGGCTCCCTTTTTGATCCAGTTTGGTCCAGGAGAGAGGAGAGAGAAAATATCCCATTTTGGTCCAAGAGAGAGGAGAGAGAAAATATCCCATTTTGGTCCAGGATGAGATTTGGATCAGTTTGGCTCCCTTTTTGATCCAGTTTGGTCCAAGAGAGAGGAGAGAGAAAATATCTCATTTTTTGGAAGAATGGATGTGGATGTGTATGTGAAAGAATGGATGTGGATGTGTATGTGAAAGAATGGATGTGGATGTGTATGTGAAAGAATGTGATGTGATGTAAAGAGATGTGATGTGACATGAATATATGTGGATGTGAAGTGATAGATATGAATGTATGGATAAATGTGGGTAGTCGTACATGCGAACGATTGGATGGATGTGGATGAATGAGATGAGATATGTATGAATGAGATATGATGTGGATAGATGTGATGTGATGTTATGTGGATAGAATGTATGTGATGGGATGGTGAGAATGAATGTGATAGATATGAATGAATGTGATGTGATATGAATGAATGTGATAGATATGAATGAATGTGATGTGATGGATGTGAATGCATGGAGGTGATGTGATGTGAAATGGATAGATGTGAGTGAATGAGATGTGATGTGAATCGGGATGTGAATGAATGTGATGTGATGTGATGTGAATCGGGATGTGAATGAATGAGATGTGATGTGATAAAAATTGGGATAGATGTGAATGGATGATATGTGATGTGATGTGATGTGAAACGATGAAAGATCCCTATCCCCACCGCGCGCAACGAATCCAGGGGTGCTAGCAGCGGAAGTAGCACTTCTTGCATGGGGTAGGGTCCTTCACTCGGGGCCTCGCCCATGAATATTCGAACGAGAGACTAATCCCTCGGTTCTTCCAAAACCAAACCCGAAAAAACTTTCCTCGCCCGAAAAGCAAGGGCGATTCCTCCCTCTGATATTTTTACTCTAACGTAGTCAGGATCCTTAACTAACTGAACTGATCTGACCGAACTCGTAAGTATCATAGTCAGATCAAGGAAAAGACTTGCACTTGGATCATAGAGACCAACGCTTTTTTCCTTATTGAGAGGCACAGCCGTTGATTCTTTTCCATAGAACAATTTTTATCCGGGATTTATTTCATCTATCGTACTATAATAGAATTGAGTCTCATTTTAGGAATCCATCAATCCACCCTTCCTAGGCTCCCTAGCCAGATTTTCATCATGCAAACTTAAAACTAGTCACACCACTTACACACCCAATATGAAATTGCCTTTTTCATAGATTCAGTTGTCTTTAAAACAATCTTTTAATGAAACTATAGTATCACTGATCATAATCCTCCAAAATTGTCCAGTTGAATCCTAATTTCTAATTTTTCCCTCATCGGTGTACCTATGGCATCATTAGCAACCAGAACGCTCACCACTTGTCCACTCAAGGGCCTTTTCGATAGTTCCTAGCTCATAGTACCTGGCAATATATTCACTTATAAAAATCAAAATGGAATCTCCGTTGAAGATCAGCAAGATCAACCAACAGATCCATATAAAAGAGCCATGGACTCATCTGTTGAGAACCAGCAAGGTCAATCAACCAGATCCATGTCCGAATTTAGAAAACAACTCTTACTCCTTGTTCCAATATCTTCCACGATGTACGTGTGGGTATCTTTGGCGACCCAGAACCCGAGCACCGTATGGTCAGTACCCTCTAGGATCCTTCGCAGGTCACCTAGCGATTCACTCATAGGCCGTTTCCTTAGTCCCTCATCCACTATACCGAAAGCTCACCGTTTGAATCGAACTGAGGTTAGTCAAGACCTCGGCCGACCTTGCTACGTGAGACGTCCTCCGTTGACTCTCCATTGGCTATTACAACTTTATCACATAGGTCAAGACGGTCAAAATGCTTCCCTAGCATTTTTGACATAAAACAATCATTTAAAAATAGGTCATAAATACAGCTTCTATAACGAACTCTCGTCTTTCCACATTGTTCAAAATCAATTCTCATTTATTTCATATGTATTCCTATTCTCATCACATCATTTTCCATCTCATCACATCTTTCCTCATTTATCCGCATCAGATCTCATCCACTCGCATCTACTCATATCCACATCTCATCACATCATATTCATTCACATCACATATCATCCATTCACATCTATGCCAATTTACATCACATCTCATTCACTCACATCCCGATTCACATGACATCACATCTCATTCATTCATATCCATCGCATTCATTCATTCATATCCATCACATTCATTCTCACCATCCCATCACATACATTCTATCCACATTATATCACATCACTTCTATCCACATCATATCTCATTCATACACATCTCATCTCATTCATCCACACCCATCTAATCGTTCACGTGTACGACTACTCACATCTATCCATACATTCATATTTATCACTTCACATCCACATATATTCATGTTACATCACATTCTTTCACATACACATTGTCCACATCCATTCTTTCATATACATCCACATCCATTCTTCACATACACATTCACATCCATTCTTCACATGCACATCCACATCCATTCTTCACATACACATTCACATCCATTCTTCACATGCACATCCACATCCATTCTTCACATACACATTCACATCCATCCATTCTTCACATGCACATTCACATCCATTCATTCACATACACATTCACATCCATCCATTCATTCACATCAATCTGATTCACATCGCATCTCATCACATCTATTCACATCACATCTCATTTCTATGCAAGTTTTCAATTTGATTTTCTTTTGAATAGAAGGAGTATTTCTTGAATCAGTATCCCAAAAAATTCTTGATCGGAATTCTGAATTTCATACCACAATTCCTCGAATTCTATAACCTTATTCCATAGAGATCAATTCAAAGGGTCTCAAACTTAGTTTCAGATTTGGCGGGAGTTTTGAGTGTATTTTTTCCAAGCTGACATACCTTGGACTATATGCACAGGTTCTAAAGGGGACAATGGTCCATGCAAGATGTTCCAAACTAATACAAAGGCAAGGAAATTGTAGCTAAAACAAGAGTTGTATATAGTGGAAAAGAAAAGCATCTCTATCAATGTATGCTTTAAAGATCAAGGGAATAGTTGAATCCCTTGGGTCTATCAATGTATTGGTGGAAGATGATGATTTGGTGAGTGTCTATTTCTGAATGGGCTTGCCAAAGATTACAAGCCATTCAAGACCTCCTTTGCAATCAGAGAGAATATTTCAAACTTTCAGGACTTTGTGTCTATGTTGATCATAGAAGAAAAGTCTGTAAGTGAGGAGTTTTCTTCACAAAGCAAGAACATGTCAGAACATGCCTTATACTATAATTCATGTAGAAGAAGAGGTAGAGTTTGTGGTTGAGGCCAAGGTGGTGGCCAACAAGGAAACCAAAATTAGGATCAACTACTCACTGCATAGTTTTGCCAGGCTCTCTAGATGTCGCTCATGCATGCATTGGATAACATAGGCAAAGTCTTTGTCTCTCTGTTTTGCCACCATGGCTTTAAGGCATTCTTGTATGTTTGATTCACCACTTGGAGAAAGGTATAGTAAAACCTTCTCCCCATATCACCCATAAAAGGGCCACCATTGTTTCCCAAGGAATAATAAATATTACCATCCCCAAGCTCATCATTATCACATCTAGGTGAAGGCAACCATGCACTTGATCTAAAACAACCAAGGCACACCCCAACCTCCACTAGAATGTTGAAGGCTCTGTGAACCACTTGCATTGCCACTACCTAAGTGGCAATGAGATGTGTTTGATTCAATACTTGGTGGAAGGTATAGTAAAACCCCATCCCCATATCATCCATAAAAGGGACACCATCATCATCCAAGGAATAATAAATAATAGCATCCAGGCCAAGCTCCTTGTCCATCACCTTTAGGTGAAGGTGGCCACTCACTTGATTCAAAACGACCAAGGCAACCCCCCCAACCTCCAGTAGTTTTTGAGTTACATTTTTCCTTTTATGTGTGGCTTCTAGGGTTTACACTCTTGGGTGGCCAAAGTTAAAAATTAGGTCCTAGGGCTCATTTGACCACTTCAGCTTGTGCAAACACCTAATCCATAATTAGTACTCTCCACCTAAGATCATGTGGTGTGCATTTCATAGACAAGCAGTGATCACACACGCAAAATAATACACTATAAGCACATTCCAATGAAATTCGACATTTATAGCAACTTCGGCCAAAATTGTTAAAGATGGTAAGGTGGCTAGCATCGACATTGTGGATGTCTCTGGTAGTAGTTTAACAATGGCACGCCTCTAGCATTTATCAACATGAATAATGACTGATACAATGATTGCAAAGCACAAGTGATAAATGGAAGATTATATTTTAAAAATGTAATATAAGCCTAAAATTCCATCCTTCTTATAAATCTATCTATAAAATCCAAAGCTTTTCATGTTATAGCTTCTTTGTGATCGAAACGTGTGTATGTGTGTGTATGAGATGGGGTCATTTGAGTGAATTGAAGACTATATAGCCAAGAAATGAAGCAATTGCTAGAGTTGATGTGGTCATCACTGCAAGGTCTTTCAAAAAGCTTTTATTTATTTTTCCAATTTTGAAAGAGCCTACCCCATTTTAAATACATATCATTACTTTTGTGAGCAAGCTGAGGTGAAGGCTCACACATTGCATGTGTATGATATAAACACATGCCACATGGATTGGAAAGTTGTATTCTTATAATCCTTGATGTTGTTATAACATGATGATGAAAGCGAATAGGAAAGGTGCATGTTTAAGGGGTGTTTAAGGATTTTATGACTTATAGTACTACATGCTTTAGTGAGATTTGATTGGATCTTAGCATTAGATATGGCCATGGAGAGAGGAGGGAAGGAAATATGTAATAAATAAGTGGGATGTAAATTGGTGGTTAACAAAAGGAAAATGTAAGATTCCTCCCACTATAATAAACTTTGTACATAGTCAACTCTTCATCTTATGTGAGCATTTACTCATTTTTGAGTATCTTCTTTTACAAATTGGATTTATCTCCTCCCTACACATGGATTGATGCTATTGCCCCATAGGAACCTTAATTGGACCATAATCCAAAAAATTTTGAAAATCTAAACCCTTAGGCTAAGGTCCTTTCTATACCCATTTCCAATAAATTCCAATTGCACATTGGAAAGTTCTTTTTGATTTTTTGTTTCAAGGGAATTCATTTTAATAATATAAAAAATTTTTCTATCTAAAAATATTCAAAATATGAATATTCTCTCTCTAGAATATTTTATCTCTAAGTTAAAACGGTTAGAAACAAGATCTTCTCTCTCTAGAATATTTTCTCTCTCTAAGTTAAAACGGTTAGAAACAAGATCTTTTATATTTCTGAAGAGGAATTTAATTACACGGAAAGATGTTGGTCATCTTGAGAGGCTGGGGAGGAATCTTACATTCTCTCCCGCTTGAAAAACGCGAGATGTCCTCATCTCGCAAACTGGGGGTATTTTCGCAAGATGCACGAATATGAGACTAAGAGAAAATTTAATTAAGATTAACCACCAAGAAAAGTCTCAAAGAGAGCAAGATTCAAGACAAGAACAAGATTTCAACTTTATTCATTCTTGGAACATATACAGTAAAGATAGAAGAACTCTTTACACTTCCATAAGTCCGTCCATCATATGGTCACAAAAGCAGCACTCACAAGCTGCACACGTATAAGGTAACTCATCTATGGGAATAATTCGGCTGGTTTTGCAGCACCTATCTCATTGGTATGAGGTGACCTATTAAAAGGACCTCTGAGAGGCAAGCCAAAAATGGGATAAAGGCATATCTTCTGATGAGGAAGAAAACACGCCAGTAATAAGAAGACCCGCTCAGAAAACCCAATATGCCTTGATCTTATCACGCAATAGTATCGAGGAACCAAACCCAAAGCTTCAATAACCATAGCCAAGCGGACATTGTTGCGAAAGTGCTGCTGACCCCATGGTGTTACCCTAGTTATGTCTTGATAGGTCTGCCATTTGGTCTGAGCTACAGAAGTTCCCAAGTGAGGGAAAAGTGAGCGCTCATACAGTTCTATAAAATCCTTCTTCACAGACTCGCGTGCATCTTGAAGGTGAGAAATCATCATGGATAAAACTAATTCCTCTTGCCAAGCCATGAAGGAGATTAAGAAAGAATGGAGATCGATGGAAGTAAGATTACTGTGAGCGACAAGTAAAAGTTATGACTTATATAAAGGAAGGAGCTATCGTAACCTAGAAGCCAACGGTATCTTGCCACTGAAGTTTTACCGTCTTTCCATGATTTGGTTTTGGCACATATTTCTATAGGAGGCATTAAGAACTTTGAGATGAGGAGATAAAAGAAGTTCGTAGGCTAAGTCACCTACTTTCTTTGGTCCACAATATTTGGGGGATAACTACTTATACTCCCCTAGAGATAAAGAAATTCTTTTGGTCCGTATTCAAATGAAGACCATAACTGCTTCTTTGAATTCTCTGACTGTCCTCTTCTTATCTGTATATTGTTTCTGTCGATCCTGGGCAGCGTTTATATCTTTATGAATTGCCTGCATCTGTTGCTCTAAGTCACCAAGCATTTGACTGGTCATCTCGACCCTAATCAATGGGTTGGACCTAGTTTAAGCAATCTTGTCTGAGAGACGGACCCTGATTAGATTGGTATGAAGGAATTGGTCTCTGAATTTGGATTCTAGACTTCCCTGTGCCCTTTTCATGGTAGGAGTCGGGCAGTCTTTTAACTGATGACCAAACCTTGGCATCCAAAACACCGGTTCTCACTTCTGAACTCATTGTTCTGAATCCTTAAAACAGGTGGGCTCCTGATAAGGTATTCTGGGGAAAGGGTCTTCCTTTTTTAAACAGAATCTTTCTTTTATTTTAGAGAGGGAATAATTATAAGATCAGAAAGGGAGATTCTTACTTCTGCATACCTTGAAGGCGGGGGGAGGAATCTTACATTCTACCCCACTTAAAAAGTGCGAGATGTCCTCATCTCGCAAGTAGAGGACAACTCATTTTCTTAAGATCCAATTTATTCTGGGGTTCCTTATATTCAGATCAACCCAACAGAATACGGGGATAAATATCCCTTATATAGAACTCATCATTAAATAACAATTCATTCAGATCATATCATTCATATCTTTAACACGATAATGGTCCATTAGACCGAAAAATTTCCTTCTGAACATTCCTCCACGGGAATTTCAGTTAAGTAAGTTCTCAATTTGATATCCCTTAATTTGATTAACAGTAGCAATTTGACAGCACAATCCACTAATCTCATAGTGATTTGCTGAAATCATTATCATCATTTATCATTCAGGGACTCATCCCATTCATCCTCATTGTGGTTTTGCTCAGGTTATTATATTTCAACTAAATTTCAAAAATCGTCATTTTTCAATCAGAATCCAAATCAATTCATCAGTTCTCAAACAAAATTAAAATCATATCAACCACATTCGAAATCATCATCTGGATAACATTAACGCTTATAATTTCAAGTCTTAGATTTACTCATATATACTGCCGGTAAAGAGCTGCAGTTATACCCTCGGTATATACAAGTCATCATAATACTTGGAACTATAAGGTAAATACCATCATATCTAGGCCTCAAGCAAGTCAGGGATTCTATATAATTGCGGCACTTCCATCTGAAGACCCAATTACCAAATTACAAATTTCAGTTTGAATATCAAATTGTATGAATTATATCACACAATTACAATCTTTTTGTGCTTCTTGATAAATTTTTGACATATTTGGCTTCTCAGTTAATCTTTATTAGCCAATTGGCTCTGATACCAACTGTGAGATCCCTGTTCCCACCGAGCAATGGATTCGGGGTACTAGCAGCGGAAGTAGCACTTCTCGCGCGGGACAAGGGTCCCACATTTAGGGCCTCGTCCACGGATATCCGAACAAGAGACTAATCCGTCGGTTTTTCCAAAACCAAACCCGAAAAAAACTTCCTTTATCCGGAAAGTAGGGACGATTCCACCAGGATAACTTTTTACTCGAACGTAGTCAAGACCATTACTGATCAAACTGATCCGACTGCACCTACAAAGGTACTCGTTCAGATCAAGGAAGAAACTTGCACTTGGATCATTGGGATCAACGCTTTTTTTCCCATCAACAAGAGGCACAGCCATTGATTCCTATCCATAGAACAATTACTATCTGGGATTTACTTCATCTATCGTAATAACAGAAATTGAGTCTCGATTTACGGATCCATCAGTCCAGCCTAACCCCATCCGATCCCATGGGCTTGCCAACCGCCCAACCACTGTAGTGATGGGATCCAATTTGGAATTTGGTTAGGTTTTGTCTCGAGTACCAAGGAAAAGAGTACCAAGGCCCCCTAGCCAGAAGTTCATGCAAACATAAAACTAGCCACACCACTTACACACCCAATATGAAATTGCCTTTTTCTTAGCATCAGCTAAGAAAAAGGCACACCACCTACACACCCAAATATGAAATTGCCTTTTTCTTAGCATCAGCTAACTTTAAAAAAATCCTTTAATGAAACCATAGTACCACTGATCACAATCTTCCAATTTATCCGGTTGATTCTTAATTTCCCATCATCCCTTCATCAGAGTATCTATGGCATCATTGGCAACTAGAACGCTCACCACCTGTCCACTCAGGGGCCTTTTCAATAGTTCCTAGCCCATGATACTCGGCAATATAATCACTTATAAAAATCAAGATGGACTCTCATTGAAGATCAGCAAGATCAACCAACAGATCCATAAAAAGAGCCATGGACTCATCCATTGAAGACCAACAAGGTCAATCAACCAGATGCATGCCCGGTTTCAAAAAACAACTCTTACTCCTTGTTCCGATATCTTCCTCGACGCACGTGTGGGTATCCTAGGTGACCTAGAGCCCGAGCACCGTATGGTCAGCACCCTCTAGGATCCTTTGCAGGTGACCTAGTGCTTCACTCATAGGCCGCTTCCTTGGTCCCTCATCCACCGTACCGGAAGCTCACCATTTTAATCGAACCGAGGCTGGTCAAGACCTCGGCCGACCTTGCTATGCGAGACGTCCTCCATTGACTCTCCGTCGGTAGTTGCAACTTTAACAGTCAGGTCTTCATGACCTTAATCCACAAGACGGTCAAAATGCTTCCCTAGTATTCTTGACATAAAACAGTCATTTACAAATAGTCACAAAATACAGTTTCTAAATCGAACTCTCGTCTTTCCACATTATCCCTCCTTAGTCCACATTACTTATTCCACATTCCATTCAATGTGTACTCATTCTCATCCACGACACATTAATTCACATACACATTCACACTCACATCCATACATCCACATCTATATGCATACATCCATTTTCACATCTTCATTTATACATCCACATCCCATATCCACATTCATACATACACATCCATATCCATATCCATACATCCACATCCACATTCACATTCATACATCCACATCTATATGCATACATCCATTTTCACATCTTCATTTATACATCCACATCCCATATCCACATTCATACATACACATCCATATCCACATCCATACATCCACATCCACATCCACATTCATATTCATACATCCACATCCACATTTCCATTCACATCTATACATCCACATCTACATCCACATACATACATACATCCACATTCGTATCTACATCCATACATCCACATCCACATCTACATCCACATTCACATTCACATCCATATATCCACATCTACATGCATACATCCATTATCACATCCTCATTCATATATCCACATCCACATACATACATACATCCACATCCACATTCCCATTCACATCTACATCCACATACATACATACATCCACATCCGCATTCCCATTCACATCTATACATCCACACACATACATACATCCACATCTACATCCACATTCACATCTACGCATATACATCTTCATGCATACATCCTTTTTCACATTCATACATCCACACTCCCATCTCCACATTCACACATCCACATACATACATCCATTTCCACATTCCCATTCATATATCCCCATATGCCTTCACATCTAATCTTTTACATCACATCCATTCTTGCCCTACCACGACCCATATACATCTTATCCTATCACATACACTTCTTACCTCATCTCATACACATCTTATCACATCTTAATTCATCTTATCACCTGCTAACTTATTTCATAAGCATCTTATCACCTCTTATCACATCTTATACACCTCTTATCACATCCTATCACATCTCATATCTATTTATAGAATACAAGAGAATTCTTATATTTGATATAAGATTTCTTTACATATTTATTTATGCATGAATTTCATTTAAGGAGATTAATACTTTTGAAGTAAAAATCAATCTTTTATGCATCTTCCTATGCATAAATTCAGTTTAGATGAGAATGACACTTTTGAATCAATCTTTTATGCATCTTCCTATGCATAAATTCAATTTGGTAGGAATTACATTTTTAGAATAAAAGAATTTCTCTTATGCATCTAAGTTATGCATAAAATCTCTTTATGATGAAAATCACACTTTTAGTATAAAAAGAATATCTTTTATGCATACTTCTATGCATGAAATCCAAATATGATAAAAGTAACACTTTTATAATAAAATAATCAACTCTTATGCATACTTCTATGCATGAAATTCAATTGTGATATAAGTAACACTTTTATAATAAAATAATCAACTTTTATGCATACCTCTAAGCATGAAATTCAATTGTGATAAAAGTAACACTTTTATAATAAAATAATCAACTTTTATGCATACCTCTATGCATGAAATCCAATTATGATAAAAGTAACACTTTTATAATAAAATAATAATCTTTTATGCATACCTCTATGCATGAAAATCAATTATGCATAATATAAAAATCAATTTCTCTATGATTACAATGAATATCTTTCAATTAATCTAGGATGATAATTTCTAAATGAAATTATTTTATGCGTAATTTTTATAAAAATTTTACCATAGCTCCGCTGCTATGACTGATAAATCTCAAATTTTCTAAGGGATAAAGCTTATCATTAAGGAAATAAATAGAATGATCCCTAATTGGATCATTAATCCATAATGGATTGAATCATCAATATTCATAAACTAAAAGCATAGAAAAAAACCATTAATTTGGCCTCAAGCATAGATTAATCTTGGATTAAGGAAAAGCTTTATGAAAAGCTTCATTTGGATTGAGAATGGGTCATGAGTATGACCATTTCTTGAGTGAGAGAGAGAAATTACATAAAAACCATTAGAATTAGGCATAAATAGAAATTTATGTAATTCTTAACTATCATTAATCAATTAACTTCAATAGCATTCATCAAATTATGTAACTCTTTACTACCATTCATCAATTAACTTCAATAGCATTTAAAAACCATTCCAATTAAGCTTCTCAAGCTTGAGAGGGATTGAGAAGAGAGAAACATTGAGAAATTATAGAAAAAATCAAAATTCACCATTTACCTTACAAATTGCTTGATTCTTTGTTCACGGTAGAGGCCCCCAACCAATCAATTGGTTAAGTATGTTGATGGAGCCACCAATGGGGATTGAAGAAAGAGGGAAGCTCCAATTTCTTCAATTTGGAGAGAATTTTAGAGAATAGTAGAAATTAGCATTATTTCATTATAACTCTAGTATAGTAAAATTCTTCCGACTCATGTTCTATTTATAGGAGAGGGAAGCTCTTACCAAAGCTAACTAAATTCTAGAATTTTCCAAATTCAGTTTGGTTGAATTTGGACTAGATTTGGACCTAGTTTGGTTCCTTTTTTATTCGGTTTGGTTCCCTTTTGATTTGGTTTGGTTCAAGAGAGAGGAGAGATAAAAATATCACATTATTTTTGAGTTTAAAACTCATTCAAGC
Organism: Cibotium barometz; assembly: GCF_041138505.1. Lineage (NCBI taxonomy): Eukaryota > Viridiplantae > Streptophyta > Polypodiopsida > Cyatheales > Cibotiaceae > Cibotium > Cibotium barometz. The sequence continues at coordinate 6,053,329 of NC_141097.1, read as the reverse complement.
ATGTGAAATATGCACCTCCTTTAAGGGACTCCCCTTCCTTACATATGTGTCAAAATGGAATGATTATACCCAACATATCTCATATTTTTAATATTGCTCATAGTTTTTAACTAATAAACCTTGTACATTTTCAACTCTTCATCTTATGTGAGCATTTACTCATATAGCTCATAGTTTTTTACTAATAAACCTTGTACATTTTCAACTCTTCATCTTATGTGAGCATTTACTCATTTTTGGATACCCAAAATATCTCATATTTTTAATATTGCTCATAGTTTTTTACTAATAAACTTTGTACATAGTCAACTCTTCATCTTATGTGAGTATTGAAGGGACTCCCCTTCCTTACATATGTGTCAAAATAAAATCATTATACCCAAATATCTCATACTATTAAAATTACTCATAGTTTCTTACTAATAAACTTTGTACATAGTCAACTCTTCATCTTATGTGAGCATTTACTCATTTTTGGGTATCTTCTTTTACAAATTGGATTTATCTCCTTCCTACACATGGATTGATGCTATTGTCCCATAGAAACCTTAATTGGACCATAATCCAAAAATTTCTGAAAATCTAAACCCTTAGGCTAAGGTCCTTTATACCCATTTCCAATAAATTTTAATTGCACATTGGAAAGTTCTTTTTGAATTTCTGTTTCATGGGAATTCATTTTTTATTTAATTACACGGAAAGATGTTGGTCATCTTGAGAGGCTGGGGAGGAATCTTACATAGAGGCTCACTTTTTCCTATAAATAGAAGCCTTCCCCTTTGTAAAAGCTTAATGGTGTTTATGCACTGTTACTGTGCTCTCCTCTCCTGAGCCATTTACATTGAATTTTTTAATAATTCAATTGTTTTTGGCCTAATCCTCTCCAAAGTGAATTGGTGGCCACTCTTGCTTTAAACAAGAGTAGAACCCTCAATCCCTCAAGCCAAAGGAGAGCTTACAAGCTCTATGTAAGTTAATTTTCTTACTTGTTTAATTTTCAATCTATGGTTTTCTTGATTTTCATGTTTTACAGTTGATTGAATTTTCAAATGCTATGCCTTTGAGGAAAAGGCCACCCCCTTCTCTTCTTTACATTCCAGCATTTCTTAATCCTAGAAAGATTAACTAAGGGATTAATTAAACTCTTCTTATTATTTACTCTCTTGAATTTAGAAAATTATGTAGATTAGAGTTCTATGAATCTAATTTGGGTTAATTTAAGTTAAAAAATAGAATGATGAAAATGAGAAATGGTCAGCCATATAAAGGAGATTATGGTAAAATTTTCTAGAATTTTGTTGAAAAGAAAGTTTATTTTTATGTTATTCCAAAAGAGTAATTCCCATCATTTTTGCATCTAAAAGAAATATTCTAATTACTCCATGTACATATTCACCTATGAATATGCATGGATATCACTGATATTAATTATTAAAATTGATTTTTATGCATAGAAAGATGCATAAAGGAATTATCTTTATTTCAAAAGTGTTATTCTCATTAAATTTGATTTTTATGCATAGAAAGATGCATAAAAGAATTATTTTTATTTCAAAAGTGTTATTCTTATTAAATTTGATTTTTATGCATAGAATGATGCATGATTTTTATGCATCAATAGGTGCATAAATTTTTTTGATATCAAAATTAGGATTCTCTTAAATTCTATGTTTAAATTCTATGAATAGATGTGATGAGATGTGATGTGAATCAGATAGATGTGAATGAATGGATGGATGGATGTGATGTGAATAGAGGTGATGAGATGTGAGGTAAATAGATGTGATGAGATGTGATGTGAATCAGATAGATGTGAATGAATGGATGGATGGATGTGATGTGAATAGAGATGATGAGATGTGAGGTGAATAGATGTGATGAGATGTGATGTGAATCAGATAGATGTGAATGAATGGATGGATGGATGGATGTGATGTGAATCAGATAGATGTGAATGAATGGATGGATGGATGGATGGATGTGAATAGAGGTGGTGAGATGTGAGGTGAATAGATGTGATGAGATGTGATGTGAATCAGATAGATGTGAATGAATGGATGGATGTGATGCAAAACAAAGAGGACCGCTTCCCCTTTCAAGAGGAAGACATACTCTCAATAGAAGAGTCATTCGAGATAGATTGCATGAATTATGCAATTGAGAAAGCATGTGAGGAATTTGATAATTCCCTTACAAAATTAAAGCAATCTTTCAAAACCTCATTTGGAGGAATGCTCTTCTCTCATGGTGAAGCCAATATAACATCAGCACTTGCACCTTTAAGGACTCAACATGCATTATACCAAGACATAAAGAACTCCATAAAATAGGATTGTGAGGATTCGCAAGTTTCCAAACATACCTCATTAAGAATTATCAGAGGGCCAAGTGTGCTAGTGTACACATTGGGTACTCTTGGAAAAATTGAGTGCCAAAAAGAGGATGAAAGTGAATGGGAATATGAAACACAAACGTGATCTAAAGCTGAAACAAAAACTGAAACATCCATGGTTCCTCTAGAAGATTCTATCTTGATATGGTTAGATTTTCCTATAGGCAATGATGTTAAACACAAATGCGCATTGATTGCTCAAGCTCTCTTCTCCCCTGCATCTTTTCATGGCATCAGAGCCTGGTTCATGCTAAGGGCTGGAGCAGTACCGCTACAGAAATACAATAGTTTGTGTAGGACAAACCAGAGTGCTGTTTCTGGTAAATTTGTGTATCTAGGAAGATGTCAAATGATGGCATGACCCAGATTGTTGCTGAGAATCTTGATAAGAACAACTTCCATGCTTGGAGGTTCAGGTTGACAAATTTCTTGATGGAAAAGGGCTATTGGGACTATATAGAAGGTGAGCATGAAGAGGCACCGGAGATACTAGAGATCAATCCGATTACTACTGCAGATGTGAAAGGGTTCAAGGACTGGAACTAAGGAGCCAAAAAAGTTATGTATTGGCTCTCTATCAGTATACACAGGACACCATGATTAGGCACATACAGGATGCCAAGTCCCCCAAGGAGGCATGGGACACCTTGGTAGAACTCTATGAAACAAATACCAAGGCACGCAAGATACAGTTGAAGAATGAACTTCATACTGTAGAGAAAAAGAGTATGCCTGTGAATGACTATGCATTGAAGATAAAGGGTATTGTGGAATCCCTTGCATCTATTGGTGTTTTAGTAGATGATGATGACAAGGTGGAAGTCTGTCTACATGGTCTCGGGCCACAATACAAGGCGTTCACCTCAAGACATCTATTCAGACTCGGGAAAACTTTACAGATTTGGTGTCTATGTTGATAATAGAAGAGAAGAGCTTGGGTGAAGACCAACAGTCTTTACAAAACATTCCCAATTTTACAGATTTGGTGTCTATGTTGATAATAGAAGAGAAGAGCTTGGGTGAAGACCAACAGTCTTCACAAAACAAAAACAGTTCAGAGCAACATGCCTTCTACACAAGTTCAAGAAGAGGACGAGGGAGAGGAGGCCGTGGACGCGGTCAAGGAGGTGGCTGAACAGGTAATCAAAATTATGGCCAGCAGTAGCAGCAACAACAACAGTCCTAGAATTCACAACAACAACAACAACACGCAGGTGGAAGAGGCCAATTCAGAGGCAGGGGGAGTCAAAGAGGTCATGAAAATTGGCAAAGGCAGTATAATGATACACGTGGATGCTTTTATTGTGGTAAGCCTGGACATGTGCAGGCAGATTGTTATAAGAAGCAGGCTGACATGTAAAATGGAAAATTGTAGCAAAACAACTATGCATCCTCGAGCAGAAACAATGAGGATAATGAAAGGTTGTTTGTTATGCAGCATGTCGTTAATGCCATGTCTAAAAATGTAGAAGCAGCACATAAAGATGATGTATGGTACGTTGATTCAGGTGCTTTGAACCACATGACAAGTCATGGGGAGTGGTTCAAGGAGATGAAAAACCTTGAAAGACCAGGTTTTGTGGAAACAGGGGATGACACTGCTCATCCAATTGCCCATGTTGGAGATGTGCCATTGTCTATGTAGGATGGCAAAGTAAAGTACCTGGCAGATGTACTTCATGTTCCAAACATAACAAAGAATCTGGTTTCAGTTGGCCAGATGATTGAGTAGGGTTTGCAGGTTCGGTTTAACCCTGATGGTTGTTATGTTGAAGACTTTAAAGAGACAAGTGCAGGTTGGTTGCAAGAGGTAACAGAGTGGGCAGAATGCTTACGTTGAATGTAAACATGCCTGAAGTGAGTGCTGCGATGTTTGCAAATGGTTTAGGAATTGTTGCAGACATAGACATTTGGCATAAAAGAATTGGACATGTGAATGTGCAGAGAATGAAGTATATACAGACTAAAGGAATTGACAGGGATGCCAAAGTTTAAAGTTGAAGGTATGCAGAAAATATGTGAAGCATACCAATTTGGAAAGCAAACAAAGCATGTATTTCCACGTAACAGAAATGTGAGCAAAAATGCACTAGATGTTATGCATTCAGATGTATGGGGGGGTCCTACGAAGACCATGTCTATGGGAGGCTGCAGGTATTATGTGACATTTATTGTTGATGACCACAGAAGGAAAGTGTGGGTATACTTCATGAAGGAGAAGAGTGAGGTGTTCACTCACTTTCAGAATTTCAGAGTTATGGTTGAAAAGCAAATACGGAAATATGTAAAGCGCCTAAGGTCAAATGGAGGGGGAGCGTACTTCTCCAATGAGTTCTCTAAATTTTTGAAGAAAAATGGTATTCGGAGACAGTTTACATGCAGATACACTATGCAGCAAAATGGAATTGCTGAGCGAAAAAACAAGCACATTGCTGAGATTGCACGAGCATTGATGGAAGAGAAGAATATGCCGCATAGCTATTGGACTGAGGCTATTTCTACAGTAGTTTACATCATGAACATGACTCCAACTATGCAACCATACATGATGTAACTCTAGAGGAGAGGTTTACTAGGATAGAAAACCTGATTTGTCTCATCTGAAAGTCTTTGGATGCATTGCATATGTGCATGTGCCAGATGAGTTGAGAACTAAGCTAAATCCCAAAGCTGAAAAATGTGTGTTTATTGGATATTCCCTTGAGCAACAGGGATACAGGTGTTATAACCCTGCTACACGTGAGTTGAGGGTAACCAGGGATGTTTTTTATGAGATGAGCAGCTAGTATGCTGCTGAAAAAGAAGTGTTGGGGCTGATGTGAGTGGAAATGTGGTTGCACAGAATACAAGTCACTAATCACAATCTTTGAGTGGACCAGGAGAGTCCTCATCTAGTGGTTCAGTTGATAGACCGTGGAGTGGCAGGCTGTGTCATAATACCAGTCCTGCAAATGTGATTAGTACATCACGTAAAGGAAAAGAGAAAGTGGTTGAGCCCCTTAGTATGCCTGACATTTCTGCAGAGAATTCTCATGTTGATGGAGAGTCTAGTGGCTCAGAGATGAGCCTTGATAAGGAGCTTGGGATCCCAGCTACTATGAGAACATCTGGTGTAAAGAAGGCAATGGAAGCCATGAATGAAAAGCTGTAAAGATGTGGGAGAGTGAAGAACCCTGTGCAAAGGTTTACCTATGATGGTTATGTGGCACATCACTATGCATACATGGCAAAGGTTGTGCAGATTGTAGAGCCCACATGCATTGATGAGACTATTGGAAATGTGTGTTGGGAGAAAGCTATGGATGAGGAGATGGATGCACTATATGGAAATGAGACTTGGGATGATTTAGTGAAATTGTCTGAAGGCAAGAAAGCCATTGGATGCAAGTGGGTGTACAAAGTAAAACATAACAGTGATGGAAGCATAAGCAGGTACAAGGCTAGATTGGTAGCCAAAGGATATACGCAGACATATGGCATTGATTATGAGGAAACTTTCAGCCCAGTTGCCAAGATGGCAACAGTGAGAGTTGTGATAGTAGTGGCTGCATCAAAACAATGGTCTTTACATCAGATGGATGTAAAGAATGCATTCTTGCATGGGGATTTGCAGCAGGAAGAGGTGTATATGTTGTAGCCACCTAGTTATAAGGATGTGAGTCACCCCAAGCATGTTTACAGGTTGAAGAAAGCCTTGTATGGCTTAAAACAAGCACCAAGAGCATGGTCTGACAAGATTTCTGAATATCTTGTCATTATTGGCTTTCATGTAGCCAATGCAGATTTCTCTTCTCGCTGTATGTGAGACACAGTCATAGAGGGGTTGTGCTTTGTCATCTATGTAGATGACTTGATCATTACAGGGGACCATGATGTAGAGATCTTTGATGTAAAGATCTTGTTTAGACAGAAGTTTGAGATGAAGGATCTAGGGGAGCTCATATATTTCTTGGGCATTGAGGTGATTAGGTCACCACATGGTATTGGATTATTGCAGAGACAGTATGGCTTGGGCATTGAGGTGATTAGGTCACCACATGGTATTGGATTACTGCAAAGACAGTATAGCTTTGACATGTTGTCCAAGTATGGTATGACAGGTTATAAGCCTATCTCAATGCCATTGGATCAGAATGGTATTGGATTACTGCAAAGACAATATGGCTTGGACATGTTGTCCAAGTATGGTATGACAGGTTATAAGCCTATCTCAATGCCATTGGATCAGAATGGTATTGGATTACTGCAAAGACAATATGGCTTGGACATGTTGTCCAAGTATGGTATGACACGCTGTAAGCCTATCTCAGTGCCATTGGATCAGAATGGCAAGTTGAGTGCAGATTCAGGAGAGATTTTGGAGGATCCTATATTGCTCTATCCAGTACAAAGGCCGAGTACAGAGGTGCTGCTATGGCAGTATGTGAGGTAGCTTGGTTGAGAATGCTACTTGCAGATTTGGGTCTATCAGTGGATAGACAAGTTGTCATTTTCTGTGACAACATTAACAGTATATAGTTGGCTAGGAACCCAGTTTTTCATGCTCGCACGAAGCATATAGAGGTCCACTACCATTTTGTCAGAGAGAAGGTCTTGGGGCAGGAGATGTTGACCTTGTTTATGTTAGCACACAGGATCAAGTAGCTGACATCTTCAGCAAAGCATTGGGTACTACAGAAAAGCTCCGTAGATTCAAGGCTTCGCTTGGTGTACATGAGATGGAGTTGAGCTCGAGGGGGAGTGTTGAGATATCGAGCTCATCTAGTGCGGCGGGTGGACACTGATGACCCACCTCGGGGATAGGCCCCACACTTACACCACTGGCATGGTTGGTGAGATCATGGGTGATATGCGGCCAGTGGGATGACAGGCTATGTGACAGCCATTTTAGAGACTGGCATAGTTATAGTGCCGGCTCATTTAGTTGTCTTCACACTATAGAGAACCCTAATATGTATTTGGTTGAGTACCTCTCATATGTGAGTACTCTTATCTTTGTATATAGTGTGTTGAGTGTTGAGTGAAGAAGAAGAAGATTTTCAGCCTCTCACCTTGTGTGTTCTCTATTAGGGTTTTGTGAGTGTGTGTGTGCTTGCAAGAGCTCAAGCTCTTTTCTCCCCTGTATCTTTTCACCTATCTCCCAGGCGGGTCATCAATGTCCACTGTCTCACTAGATGAGCTCGATATCTGAGCACTTCCCCTCGAGCTCAACTCCATCTCATGTACACCAAGCGAAGCCCTAAATCTGCGGAGCTTCTTTGTACCCAATGCTTTGGTGAAGATGCCAGCTACTTGATCATGTGTGCTAACATAAACAAGGTCAACATCTCCTACCCCAAGACCTTCTCTCTGACAAAATGGTAGTGGACCTCTATATGCTTCGTGCGAGCATGAAAAACTGGGTTCTTGGCCAACTCTATACTCCTAATGTTGTCACAGAAAATGACAACTTGTTTATCCATTGATAGACCCAAATCTTCAAGTAGCTTTCTCAACCAAGCTACCTCACATGCTGCCATAGCAGCACCTCTGTACTTGGCCTCTGTACTGGATAGAGCAACCGTAGGCTGCTTCTTGCTACTCCAAGTCACAGTAGCACTCCCCAAAGAAAACATGAAGCCACTAGTAGATCTTCTATCTGAGATACTACCAGCCCAATCAGCATCTATGTACCCATGTACACATATCTCTGTCCCAGTTTTATAAAATAGTCCAGAATGCAAAGTAGACCTCACATATCTCAGTATGCGTCTCAATGCATCCAAATGTGGCTTCCGAGAAACCTGTATAAACTGACTCACCAACCCAACAGCATAGCTCAAATCTGATTTGGTGATCATCATGTAGATCAAGCTTCCTACTATGCACCTATACATAGTAGGATCCTCCAAAATCTCTCCTGAATCTGCACTCAACTTGCCATTCTGATCCAATGGCACTGAGATTGGGTTACAGCCTGTCATACCATACTTGGACAACATGTCCAAGCCATACTGTCTTGTTAGTAATCCAATACCATGTGGTGACCTAATCACCTCAATGCCCAAGAAATATCTGAGCTCCCCCAGATCCTTCATCTCAAACTTCTGTCTAAGCAAGATCTTTACATCAAAGATCTCTGCATCATGGTCCCCTGTAATGATCAAGTCATCTACATAGATGACAACAAGCACAACCCCTCTATCACCGTGTCTCACATACAGCGAGAAATCTACATTGGCTACATGAAAGCCAATAGTGACAAGATATTCAAAAATCTTGTCAGACCATGCTCTTGGTGCTTGTTTTAAGCCATACAAGGCTTTCTTCAACCTGCAAACATGCTCGGGGTGACTCACATCCTCATAACCAGGTGGCTGTAACATATACACCTCTTCCTGCAAATCCCCATGCAAGAATGCATTCTTTACATCCATCCGCCGATGTAAAGACCATTGTTTTGATATGCAGCCACTGCTATCACATCCTCATAACCAGGTGGCTGCAACATATACACCTCTTCCTGCAAATCCCCATGCAAGAATGCATTCTTTACATCCATCTAATGTAAAGACCATTGTTTTGATGCAGCCACTGCTATCACATCCTCATAACCAGGTGGCTACAACATATACACCTCTTCCTGCAAATCCCCATGCAAGAATGCATTCTTTACATCCATCTGATGTAAAGACCATTGTTTTGATGCAGCCACTACTATCACAACTCTCACTGTTGCCATCTTGGCAATCGGGCTGAAAGTTTCCTCATAATCAATGGCCATATGTCTGCGCATATCCTTTGGCTACCAATCTAGCCTTGTACCTGCTTATGCTTCCCTCACTGTTATGTTTTACTTTGTACACCCACTTGCATCCAATGGCTTTATTGCCTTCAGGCAATTGCACTGAATCCCAAGTCTCATTTCCATCTAGTGTACCTGCTTATGCTTCCATCATTGTTATGTTTTACTTTGTACACCCACTTGCATCCAATGGCTTTCTTGCCTTCAGGCAATTGCACTAACTCCCAAGTCTCATTTCCATCTAGTGCATCCATCTCCTCATCCATAGCTTCCTCCCAATACACATTTCCAACGGCCTCATCAATGCATGTGGGCTCTATAACCTACAAAACCTTTGCCATGTATGCATAGTGATGTGCCACATAACCATCATAGGTAAATCTTTGCACACGATTCTTCACTCTTCTAGATCTTCGCAGTCATGGCTTCCATAGCCTTCTTTACACTAGGTGTTCTCATAGCTGGGATCCTAAGCTCCTCATCAAGGCTCATCTCTGAGCCACTAGACTCTCCATCAACATGAGAATGCCCTGTAGAAATGTTAGACATACTAAGGGGCTCACCTACCTTCTCTTTGCCTTTGTGTAATGTACTAATCACATTTGCAGGATTGGTATCATGATGCAGCCTGCCACTCCATAGTCTATCAACTGAACCACTAGACGAGGACTCTCCTGGTCCACTCAAAGGCTCTGATTGCTGACTTGTATTCTGTGCAACCACATTTCCACTCACATCAACCCCAACAACTTCTCTTTCAGCAGCATACCAGATACTCATCTCATCAAAAACAACATCCCTGCTTACCCTCAACTCACGTGTAGCAGGGTTATAACACCTATATCCCTTCTGTTCAAGGTAATATCCAATAAACACACATTTTTCAGCTTTTGGATCCAGCTTAGTTCTCGGTTCATCTGGCACATGCACATATGCAATGCATCCAAAAACTTTTAGATGAGACAAATCAGGTTTTCTGCCAGTAAACCTCTCCTCTGGAGTTACATCATGTATGGCTGCAGTTGGAGTCCTATTCATGATGTAAACTACTGTAGAGGCAGCCTCAGTCCAATAGCTATGCCGCATATTCTTCTCTTCCATCAATGCTTGCGCAATCTCAGCAATGTGTCTGTTTTTCCGCTCAGCAACTTCATTTTGCTACGGAGTGTATCTGCATGTAAACTCTTTCCGAATACCATTTTCCTTTAAAAATTCAGAGAACTCATTTGAGAAGTACTCTCCCCCTCCATCTGACCTTAGGCACTTTACATATTTCCCTGTTTGCTTTTTAACCATAACTCTGAAATTCTAAAAGTGAGTGAACACCTCACCCTTCTCCTTCATGAAGTATACCCACATTTTCCTTATGTGGTCATCAACAATAAATGTCACATAATACCTGCAACCTCCCATAGACATGGTCTTCGTAGGACCCCATACATCTGAATGCACAACATCTAGTGCATTTCTGCTCACATTTCTGTTACATGGAAATACATGCTTTGTTTTCTTTCCAAATTGGCATGCTTCACATATTCTCTGCATACCTTCAACTCACATGTCCAATTCTTTTATGCCAAATGTCTGTGTGCAACAATTTCTGAACCATTTGCAAACATTGTGGCAGTCACTTCAGGCATGTTTACATTCAATGTAAACATTTTGCCCACTCTATTGCCTTTTTGCAACCAACTTGCACTTGTCTTTAAAGTCTTCATCAACATAACAACCATCGGGATTAAACCAAACCTGCAAACCTTGCTCAATCATCTGGCCAACTAAAACCAGATTCTTTGTTATGTTCGGAACATGAAGTACATCTGCAAGGTACTTCACTTTGCCATCCTGCATAGACAATGGTACATCTCCAACATGGGCAATCGGATGAGCGGTGTCATCCCCTGTTTCCACAAAACCTAGTCTTTCAAGGTTTTTCATCTCCTTGAACCACTCCCCATGACTTGTCATGTGGTGCGAAGCACCTGAATCAATGTACCATACATCATCTTTATGTGCTACTTTAACATTTTCAGACATGGCATTAGCGACATGCTGCATAACAAACAACCTTTCATTATTCTTATTGTTTTTGCTCGAGGTTGCATAGTTGTTTTGCTGCAATTTCCCATTTTGCATATCAGCCTACTTCTTATAACAATCTGCCTGCACATGTCTAGGCTTACCACAATAAAAGCATCCATATGTATCATTATACTATCTTTGCCAATTTCCACGACCTCTTTGACTCCCCTTGCCTCTGAATTGGCCTCTTCCACCTGCGTGTTGTTGTTGTTATTGTGAATTCTGGGATTGTTGTTGTTGCTGCCTGCTGGCCATAATTTTGATTACCATCCTCTTCCTGAACTTGTGTAGAAGGCCTGTTGCTCTGAACTATTTTTGTTTTGTGAAGATTGTTGGTCTTCACCCAAGCTCTTCTCTTCTATAATCAACATAGACACCAAATTTGTGAAATTGGGAATGTTTTTCCGAGTCTGAATAGATGTCTTGAAAGCCTTGTATTCTGGCCTGAGACCACGTAGACAGACTTCCACCTTATCATCATCATCTACTGAAACACTAATAGATACAAGGGATTCCACAATACCCTTTATCTTCAATGCATAGTCATTCAAGGGATTCCACAATACCCTTCAATGCATAGTCATTCACTCACAGACATACTCTTTTTCTCCACAGTATGTTCATTCTTCAACTGTATCTTTTGTGCCTTGGTATTTGTTTCATAGAGTTTTACCAAGGTGTCCCACGCCTCCTTGGGGGACTTGGAATCTTCTATGTGCCTAATCATGGTGTCTTGTATACTGATAGAGAGCCAATACATAACTTTTCTGGCTCCTTGGTTCTAGTCCTTGAACTCTTTCACATATGTAGCAGTCGGATTGATCTCCAGTATCTCCGGTGCCTCTTCATGCTCACCTTCTATGTAGTCCCAATAACCCTTTCCCATCAGGAAATTTGTCAACCTGAACCTCCAAGCATGGAAGTTGTTCTTATCAAGTTTCTCAGTAATAATCTGGTTTATGCCATCATTTGACATCTTGCCAGACACACAAATTTACCAGAAATAGCACTCTAGTTTGTCCTACACAAACTACTGTATTTTCTGCAGCGATACTATAGTACACTCAAATGTCACAACCAGTGACCTCAATGTGCATACATACACCCAATGGCAACTGTTAACCTCCTTGCAGCACACACAGTGTCTACACAGCCAATCTGTCTTCCTGCAGTTCTTAAAACACAGTTTTGCAGAGAATCGATGACTTACCCACAGTGCTCAAAATCTCCTGCTTTCTTAAAAACGGAGGTCCTGACGCGCCCGAAACGTGTTTTTGGCCCAAAAAACTGCATTCCCCTATAGCTTTAATTCCGCGAAGAAAGCTCCTCAATCAGAGATCGTTTTTCGGTGCCTCCCGTAGATCTCCCGACAAGGGTGTAATTGCCAACACAAATAGGGAAGAGTAGTTGAAGCTCTTACCCTTGTACTGCTTCCTGTGCTTCTCTTGCTTGCAGCTCAACCCTTAGCATGAACCAGGCTTTGATACCATGAAAAGATGTAGGGGAGAAGAGAGCTTGAGCTCTTGCAAACACACACACACTCACAAAACCCTAAAGAGAACACACAAGGTAGAGAGGCTGAAAATCTTCTTCTTCTTCACACAACACTCAACACACCGTATACAAAGATAAGAGTACACACATATGAGAAGGTACTCAACCAAAATACATACTAGGGTTCTCTATAGTGTGAACCCAAGTAAATGAGCTGGCGTTATAACTATGCTAATCTCTAAAATGGCTGTCACACACAGAACCTGTCGTCCCACTGGCCGCATATCACCCATGATCTCACCAACCATGCCAGTGGTGTAAGTGTGGAGCCTATCCCCTAGGTGGGTCATCAGTGTCCACCACCTCACTAGATGAGCTTGATATCTCAACACTTGTCAGCCCTCTAGAACCTGTCGTCCCACTGGCCGCATATCACCCATGATCTCACCAACCATGCCAGTGGTGTAAGTGTGGGGCCTATCCCCTAGGTGGGTCATCAGTGTCCACCACCTCACTAGATGAGCTTGATATCTCAACACTTGTCAGCCCTCTAGATGTGAAGCATAAGTGCACAAGAACCTGTTGCTCGCACGTCATGCCCTAGCTGACGATCATTTTAAATAAAAAACCATTGAGGTCAAAACCTGTAACTTCACGGGGTCAAAACCTGCACTGTCACGGCCTTAAACTATTTCATGGAATTCCATTTCACCAGAATTACATTTCAGGGAATTACATTTCATGGAATTACATTTCACCCGAATTACATTTCATGGAATTACATTTCATGGAATTAAGATTCACGAAATTCCATTTCACAGAATATCCCTTCACGGCCAAAAAACCTGCAATCGCACAAGTTCAGGCCTCTCATGGATTAACAGTCTCGCAGCTTAAGAACTAGCACTTTCATGATTTATGGCATAACATGGATTAAGCCATCTCATGCATTAACACTTTCCCAACGATCTTCAATAGCTCTTATATATTTGTTAAGCTTATAGCTTACTATTCTTTTGGCTAAATTAATGTAGCAATTGCTCCATGAGTACATATCCATACTCATGCACTGGAGAACATTTGCACCAAAGCCTCACCATCAACAACTTCAGCATACATCTATGGATGGGGGGCCATGGTGAGCAAAATCCTAGTCAATGGTACAACCCTTATAGGTGGACATGGTTGGCATGAAAAGACACCACAACAACAACTGTTACAGGATTCATAGCCATCATTTGGTGCACATGATGGTAGAGATTTTTACCCTCATGCTAGAGGGAGTTTTGGATCTTGTGGTAGAGGTTAATGGCAACCACAACAACAAAATATGCATGGCATTAAGTGCCATTATTGTGGAAACTTGGACACATGGCTAGAGATTGCTCTACAAAAAGCAAAATGATATTCGTGGTGGTAGAGCACAGCATGGAAATTATGCATCATCTAGCAATGAAGGACATATAGATCATTTGTTTGCCATGAAGCATGTGATGGGTACTATGACATCTTGCAAAGAGAGTGATGACACATGGTACATGGATTCAAGAGCATTAAACCACATGACTTGTCATGGAGAGTGGTTTGATAATATGATGCCAAAACAAATTCAAGGTTATGTTGCTTATTTACAGGTGATGATACTTAGCATCCCATTACACATGATGACAGTGTGCCATTGAGGATGCATGATGGTAGGGTGAAAACTATGTTTGAGGTGTTGTATATGCCATCGATTACAAAGAGTTTGGCATTACTAGGACAACTGGTTGAACAAGGATTGCAAGTGAGATTTGATGAACATGGTTCCTTTGTTGAGGATTTCAAGAATGGCTACAAATTGATTGCCAAAGGTAAAAAAGAAGGAAGATTGTTCAAGCTAGATGCAAGTATTCCAGAATTGAAGTCAGCCATGTTTTCTCATAGTCGTGGGATAGTGCCAGACATTGACATTTGGCATAAAAGGATTGGTCATGCAAATATTCAAAAGCTAAAATCTATGCAAACAAAAGGTGTTGTTGTTGGTGTACCTAGATTCAAATATGATGGGAGTACACATGTTTGTGATAGGCATGCCAATTTGGGAAACAAGCAAGGTTGCCAATTCCCAAGGATAGTCAAAGATTAACTTTCTCTTAATTTAAACATTAAGACTTTAAGGGAAAGCTTGATTTGAATTAAAACAATCATTTTGAAAGCTTCTCAAGCTTAAGAGGGGTTGAGAAGAAGAAAACTATTGAGAAAATTGGAAAAAAAACCATAAAAATTTGATTTTACCTCCAAGTTTGGCTTGATTCTCTAATTGCAGTGAAGCCCTCGACCAATCAATTGGTCCACCAAGAGGAGAAGAGCAACTCCAAGAGTTGTTGTGGAGAGAGAGAGCTCCAAGCTCCCAAGAGAGAGAAAAATTTAAGAGATAATATAAAATATGATTATTTTAATATAATATTGGGATGGTATAGCTCTAATATTTAATTACAATTGACTGAGGGTCTATTTATAGGTGAGGGAGGCCACTAATCAAGTCCAACTGGGTTCTAGAATTTTCTAGGTTCAGTTTGACTCAATTTGGACAAGATTGGACCAGTTTGGCTCCCTTTTTGTTTTGGTTTGATCTAGAAGAGAGGAGAGATAAAAATATCACAAGTTTTTTGAATTAAAAACCCTTCCACACATGTGAAATAGGCACCTACCTCAAGAGTCCCCCTTTCCTTATACCAAGGTGTCAAAATTGCATCATTATCCCAAAATATCTCATTTTTTTAGTAATATCTCATAATTTTTAACTAATAAACCTTGTGCTCAGTCAACTCTTCATCTTATGTGAGCATTTACTCATTTTTGGGTATTTTCTTTTATTCTTTTGGATTTATCTTATCCCAACACTTGGATTAATCCAATTGGTCCATTGGAACTTTAATTGGACCATAATCTAAATTTTTTTGAAAATATAGACCCTTAGGCTAAGGTCCCTTATACCATTTTCAATTAATTACTAATGCACATTGGAAAGTTCATTTTGAACTTTTGTTTCAGGGGAATCCATTTTAGACACTAGGAGGATTTTTATATCCAAAGATATCTCAATTTTGGATTATCTCTCTCTAGACATTTTCTCTATCTAGGCCAAAACAGGGTAAAAGAAGATTTTTCTAATAAAGGGGAATAATTACAAGAACAGAAGGGGAGGTTCTTACACCTTTACACCTCAAAAGGTGGAGGGAGGAATCTTACATTATGTATACATGACATCAATGATGATAAATCATGTGGAACCATCATGTTTTGGAGAAGCTATTGGAAAGCATGTACGGGAGAAAGAAATGGATGAAGAGATGGATGCCTTAGTACACAATGATATATGGAACTTGGTTGCATTACCAGGTGGAAAGAATGTCATTGGTTGTGAATGGGTGTATAAGGTGAAATGTACGTCAAATGGATCAATAGAAAGGCACAAAGCAAGGCTGGTCACAAAGGGATATGCATAGACACATGGTTTGGATTATGATGGAAAAAGTGACATTTGTGATTGCATTGGCTATATCAAATGGTTGGGAAATCATCAAACGGATGTAAAGAACGCATTTTGAAATGGTGAATTGCAAGAAGAAGTGTTCATGGAGTAGCCAGAAGGCTATGTGCGTCATCCCAAATATCCTACATATATGAATGTAAGTTGAAGAAGGCCTTGTATGGATTGAAGCAAGAACCATGCGCTTGGACAGACAAGATAAGCATGTATCTCATTAGCATTGGTTTTCATGTGGGGACATCAAATTCATCACTATATGAAAAGAAGACAGCACCTGGTATTGTGGTGATTGTCATCTATGTAGATGACTTGATTGTGTGACAGGTGATTCAAGCAAGGATATTGTTGATGTGAAAGCTTTGTTATGTGGTGAATTTGATATGAAAGACTTGGGAGAATTCGGATACTTTCTTGGCATTGAAGTGGTGAAAACAAAGAAAGGTATCTAGTTGGTTCAAAGACAGTATGCATTGAACATGCTCACAAAGTATGCCATAACAGGTTGTAAGCTAATGAGCACACCATTAGAATAAAATGTGAAGTTAAGGGCTGATTGTGGTGAAGAGATTGAGGATGTGACAATGTATAGAAAGATGGTTTGTAGTTTGATATACATGACTATCACTAGATCAAATTAATGCTATATGTAGTTGGGCTTGTGAGTCAGTTTATGCAAAGTCCAAGGAAACCATATTTGGGTGCAATGAGAAGAATCTTGAGATATGTGAAAGCTACAACACATCATGGAATCCTTTATGAGTATAGAAAAGCTATGGATGTTCATGGATATACAGACACAGATTGGGCATGACAAAAGATCTACTAGTGGCTATGTTTTCATATTGGGAAGTGCAGTGGTAAGTTGGAGCAGCAAAAAGCAACCCACAATTGCTTTATCTAGCACAAAGGAAAAGTATAGAGGAGTAGCTATGGCTACATGTGGGGTGGTATGGCTGAAAAAGCAACTCGAAGATTTGGGACAACCATGTGATGGGAAATTAGTCATACATTGTGACAACATGAGCAGCATACAGTTGGCAAGCAATCTCGTCTATCATGCGAACACCAAACACATTGAGGTCCACTATCACTTCATCAGGGAGAAAGTATTGGATGGATCAATAGAGTTGACATATGTGAAGACTGAAGAGCAGGCTACATATATCTTTACCAAACCACTTGGTAAAGAGAAGTTTGAGTACTTCAGAGATAGGCTTGGAGTACATGAGATGGATATGGTGAGCTTGAGGAGGAGTGTTGAGAATGCAAGCTCATCGGAATCTAGTGGATAGTGGTGAGCTTGAGGAGGAGGAGTGTTGAGAATGCAAGCTCATCGGAATCTAGTGGATAGTGGTGGCATGTGGACACTAGTATAGAAGTGTGTGTGTGGTGGACAATAATGGCCCACGACTAGCTAGCCAAATGTGTGGACATTAGACTTAGGTTTTAGTGTGAACTTATCACTAGTGTAGTGTGTTGTGTTTTGTGGTGTGCAATGAAGGAAAGCTATGGAGCTTCTCTATCATGTAGATGTTGATGGTTTGAGATAATGAGAACAAATTAGGGTTTGCCTCTCTACACTTGTGTCTATTTCATCTCAGGACAACCTAAAATCATCCCTAAATACAACGGTCTTACAAGAGGTGCCAATGGACAAAACATTGAAGTTCCAGGTTGTTTTAGCTATGCTACTCAAACAATCCGTGGAAATGTGGAATTTAGATTCCATGATATCCCAAATACCCTTGAGTATGATGTCATTTTTGGTGGAACTTGGGTACATGACTCATGGTATTCAATTGATGAATCCATGCAAACAGTCACCTTGAACACTCTTGCAGGCATTGTCAAATTTCTCTTATAGAAGGAAAAGACCTTGGCCCGAGCTGGAACTCCCAACATATATTACTTAGGATATCTCAAGAGTTATGGTTGGATTAGAACTTTATAATAAAATCACCATAGTACAAGCACAACTTTATCCACAACGAGAACACAATCTCATGACCCTCTGTTATGGGATTTGTTAGGTCAACCAACACTAAAATCTCATACAAAGAAAATTCCATTCACAAAAGACATGAACATGCCATGTTTGGGGTACTTTGAACATACAATGTGTATGTGTGCATGATGGACTGTATATGACTGTATAGGTTGCATGTGACTAGTATGAGTTGTACATGTGCACGACGGGTTGCATGTGTGTGTGATGCTGCATGTGTGCATGGGATGGGCTATATATATGTGAGATGGCCATAGGACATGTTTGGATTGGTTGTATGTGTGTGGGAGGGGTTTTATGGTGGATAGGTTAAGTTGTATGTATGCAAGTTCGGCTACATGTGAGCGTGGTGGACTACATGTGTGTATGGGATGGGATGTATATGTGTGAGACAGGATGTATGCCAATGGGATGGGCTGTTTTTGAGCTGGGTAAGCTGGTTTGTGATCTAGATGGTAGATGATAGGATGGGTTGTTTATAATTCTAGATGGGTTGTATATGCACGAGATGGTGGGTTGTTTGTGAGATGGATGGGTTGAAAGTATACAGGAGGGTCTGTATGGGTACCAAATAGGCTGCGTGTGTGCGTGATGGGATGTATGGATGTGGGATGGATTGTTTGTAATCTAGATGGGCTAGATGGGGTATATGTGTGCGAGATGGGCTAAATACATCTTCCCAAAGTATGGCAATGACATATACACATATCGGGTAGTAGAGAGTCCCACCTAGGGGCATCATACACAATGGCCTAATGTTCATCATGAAAAACCAAAGTTTTTCACAGTCGTGAGAATAACTTGTTCGCATGAAAAAGTTTGTCTAGTGATATATTAAAACATGTCTCTGCATACACCCGTATTTATAAGTTAGTTACCCCGTACTTGTCACTTATTGCCCATATTTAAACTAATATTTACCTATCTTTTTCTATTTTTCTCCTTTTTTATCTTTCATGCTCACCTTGTGGCTGTGTCAAATCCAAATTCCTATGCTCACTCTCACCTTCGTCCACAATATCATCGTCCCTTATATATATGATAACTCCCCCTGCAAAAGAATAAGAGAGAGATGGATGGGTAAATTTTCTTCTATCTTCTTCTCTTCTCTACAACCATTAACATAAAGAGATAAGAATACGTACTATAAGGGAAAGTACTCTCCTATTATAACATACAAAGGTCGGTCCTGTAGAGTGTAAACCCAACTCCGTAGAGTGTAAACCCAACTACATGAGCTGGTGCTATAACTATGCCAAAACTCTAGTACTCCAAAGTGGTTGTCACATAGCCTGTCATCCACCATTAGCATAATCTAACCATGCTAGTGGTATAAGTAAATAATCTGTCACCACCTAGGCAGGACATCAATCATATGCAGGACTTCTCTGGAAACTCAGTATGCAGTGTCATAGTTGAGTAGATTTTAGCATTGCCCCAGCTTTGGCATTGGCATGCAGTGAAGCAAATATGTGTTTTGTTTATGCTTGCCACCTCCACTGACAGCTATTGGTGGGCATGATGTTCTGACACTAAAGTGTCCAACATTGGCAACTATTTTCGAGAGTAGCCACTTCAGGTTGTGAATATTCAGGCATGTGTTGGCTCCGCTGTCTATTGGCAACTCTTGGTATTAGTAGTCGTCTTCTACTACCATTTTAAGATTGTCTTGATTTGTTTGCCTACATAGACCAACGTGGCAGATGGGTTTACCCAATTTTTGCTACACTCTGTAAAGTAATGTTATATTTGCAAAGAGAGAGAGTTAGTGAAGAAAAAATAGGGAAAGTAATGTTATATTTGCAAAGAGAGAGTGTTAGTGAAGAAAAAATAGGGAAAGGTTTTGGTTAGGGGCCTGAGGAACCACTGGTAAGTAAAGTAATGTTATATTTGCAAAGAGAGAGTGTTAGTGAAGAAAAAATAAGGAAAGGTTTTGGTTAGGGGCCTGAGGAACCACTGGTAAGTTGACCAGAGGGGCTATCTTATCCACCAGTTTAGTAAATGGGTCATCTTGTTGTGCCACCACGGTGGTGGCAAGCGAGACAGGTTCTCTGTGTGGATGAAGCTATTGCTAGAGGAAGGCGGTGACGTGCTTCATGAATAGCCAAAGCCTTTGTGAACTCTATATCCCTTTCTTGATGGGCTTTCAAGCGCTATAGATTCTATAGCACAAGGTCATCCTTGTCTTTTTGGAGCACCACCATTTTTGCCTACAGTCCCAGCGTTATCCCCACAGATTGAGTGAGCATCCACAATCTGCTCATTCAAGTGGGAGACGACCTATTGGTGGCTTTCTAATATTGCCACTTGTTTGATTTGGAGGCTTTAGAGGATTTCCTTGATATCCTTGGCTTGGATCTCATAGTTTTCATAAATGGCTTTAGCTTGTGCCAACTGTCCTTCCAAGGCCGCCATTTATGCTTTGAGCCCTATCTCTGTGGCCTTCAGCTCTTTTTCTTTTTCTTCTAACTTGGACATGTAAGAATAAGACACCATGTAAACATTTACAAAAGATTAGTGATGTGTTTTAAATGTAGTTTTGCTAGAGCTTGGATTATGTATTTAAGTGATCAATTAAGTCTCTTGCAAATGCCAACAATTTATGTTAACTGTGTGAGTTATAGTCTCATCGTGGAGATTAAGGGTTGATTAAAGACTAATCAAAAACTCTAATTATTGGATAATTACCTTTATTTCGAAGCCCATTCGTAGAATCAGTGGTGGTCAGATTGCTGCAATTAAGCTAGACAATAAATTTCCAGGCTGATTAACAAGATTTGAGCGTAACTTTGTTCAATTCTCACATTAACTCTGATTAGGAGAGACTATACAAAAAAGAGTGTAGAAAATCCTTTTTTACTCTCTTTATTGATCACTTGTCGATTATATTCTAGAGTGAATAATAAGAAATGATTGCTAAATATATGCATAGTTCATAAACGAATAAATTTGCTTAATCAATAAATTAAAAATGGGGATTATTTTTAGAAGTTTGAATGTGCATAACACTTTGCTATACTTTCATTAAGATGGGATTGATAAATGGGCTAATTATGCTATACTATCATTAAAATGGGATTAATTAATGTTCTAATTATGGTGATAAGTTTTGAATCGAGTGTTATGGAATTTAATTGAATTTCCCTTGATTGCCTTTTGATTCTTGCTAATTATGGGCAAAATATGTGTGAATTGTCTCATCAATTCATCTCAATATTGAAACCTTACAACATGCGAATGAGCCCCGAATCAACGTGGAAAAGATATACCCCATAGTATGTTGTTAACCATGTTGATTCGGGGCTCGTTCGCATGTTGTAAGGTTTCAATAGACATCTAGGGAGAGTGTCAATTGGAATTGCTTTTATTTGATTTTTGGGTTTCTGCACTACAACAATAGGGTTTGGTGGGTGGACAGGGCTGTCATCATCTTCTACATCACATCTTTGAGCTCATCTTTAATAGCTTCAATAGCATTGTCAACATTATCATCGATTTTTGCATTCCTGCTAAGTAACATTTCCACACTCTACAATTTTTCATACACTTTGCAGGTTTCCTTTGCCCCATCAGTGATCTATTGGCACAACCATCTCGATTGCATTCAGACAGTACCTACCAGTAGTTGGGTTATTTACATTTTGTGTCAGAGATTGCAAGCTGAAATGGTAGGGAGTGATGTTTGTATTTAGGATGCTTTCCCTTGATGGGACCAACTACCCACTGTGATAAATAGCATCGTCAACATTATCATCGACTTCTGCATTCTTGCTAAGTAACATTTCCACACTCTATAATTTTTCATACACTTTACAAGTTTCCTTTGCCCATCAATGATCTATTTGGCATAGCCATCTCCATTTCATTCAGTGGGCATTGATAGTACCTATAAGTAGTTAGGCTATTTACATTTTGTGTCAGAGATTGCAGGTTGAAATGCTTGGGATTTGAATCCATTTTTTCAAATTCACAATCTGACACTCTAACCCATCTAGTTATACTTGCCCCCAGGGCTAGCTCCCCACCCCTTTGAATTTAGAAGCAGGGAGTGATGTATTTGGGATGCTTTTCCCTAAGGATAAGCTTGATGGGGCCAACTACCCATTGTGGTCATACATGATGTGTTATGTATTGGTTGCCAAAGGGCTTTAGAATGTTGTTGAGGCATGCCCTATCTCACCAACACAGGATAGTACAAGTGCTTTGGATGGTGACACTAGTTCTAATGTACTACGGCATCTGCCCTCAGCACCTCCCCATAGCGGAACAAGCAGCATGTTGGATGGCATGAATGTGTAGACATATGCATTGGTGGCACTTTCAGTGTGAAAAGGAACAATCTTTCTCATATTTGCTCATATAAAACTATAAAGCATGGTTGGGACGCGCTTGTTGCACTTTAACAGGCACATAATGAGGCAT
Source organism: Cibotium barometz (assembly GCF_041138505.1). Taxonomy (NCBI): domain Eukaryota; kingdom Viridiplantae; phylum Streptophyta; class Polypodiopsida; order Cyatheales; family Cibotiaceae; genus Cibotium; species Cibotium barometz. Next base: position 6,030,615 of record NC_141097.1, on the reverse strand, counting down.
GAGTGACCTACTTACGTGAGCATGTAGAGTCCGAGCATATGAATGAGGGAGATTAAATGGATGAGTTCGTTCCTCTCACAAGGATTAAAGATCTCAGGGAGCAACTTGCATGTATTGATGAGGTCTATCCAAACAGTTCTTTGGTGTCTATTGTTCTCATCACAGCTCAACTAGATTCATACCAGTGCTTCGTAAACTACAGTTTGGATCATGATGAAGGGTAACCCTGATGCCCTTACATTTGATGAGTTGATAATCTCAGCAAAACCAAACTAGAATGCATGTAGGAGATCATGCATTTATTATTAGTACAAAGAGGTCAGTGGGGAGTTTGATCTCTTCTTATGCAATACACTGCCAGACATCAACTTTATAGTTGGTGTATTGAGAGGTGAACCATTGGAAGGCATGGATGCAGGTGTTAAAATACATCTAAGGTACACTTGACTACTACGACACTTGACTACGACATTACCTATACCACAGGTAAGACTTTGATTAGGTAGGAGATTATGATAGTAAGAGGAGGTTGAGACTATACTTAATGTGAAGCACTCTGGTTGAGGATAATTTTGGGGGACATGAATCTGGCTCATGAGTAGCCAATTAAGTTATTGTGTGTGACAATCAAAGTTGCATGGCCATTGCAAATAACCCGGTGTTCCATGCTCACACGAAGCACATTAAGATAACCTTACACGACTACATAGCACACATTAAGTACCTAGATTAGCATTGCGAAGAAAGGGAAAATTAAGTGACAAGCAATTAATGGATTGTTTCCTCTTGGGTTTGCACAATCCAAAGCTTCACTATTTGTGAAGGACCCCTCAATCTTTGATCAAGCTTACAAATGGGTGATCTTTCTAGATGATAATCTGTAAGAAATTCATTCCACGCAATTGGCCACACAGAGCGAACGAGAACCCAAAGCTCATTTATAACATTACCCTCATCTCCTCTCAAGCAGCATGCATTATGAGTGGCACCGCCCCCAACCAACCACTCATACCTAGAGCCATGACTGTTTACAGTGCCCCCCTTTCCATTCCAATTGTTGCCTCTCAAGGCGAACCCCATTGATCATAGAAAGATCAAAACCTGATCCATTGCTAAGCCCATGGAGCCCATACACTCCGACACCCCTAAGGCACCCATAACACATCATATTCCTTTGCATGTGCCTCACATGGACCCTAAACCAATTGTGCACACCATCGGTGCACCCTCAGGGAAACCACCTCTTCAGTGTTTCCTCTACCATCATGGACCCCATAGAGTGGCTAAATTCCCTCATAATAAAAGCTTGCCACCATGAACACCACAATGTGACGGTTGTGGGATCGACTACATTACTTCAAGGATTGTCCTTTGCAATCAGTTTCTAACTCTACGATCGACAGCATGCCATCCCTCAACGTGTTGAGCGTTCAACATGGGAAGATATCCACTGTCCCATTGAATGTAGTCACATGGATGCGGGCCAAACTCAAGAAGGCCATGGCACCAAAGCAGTCCAACACCTTAGCAACCGAATGTGCCACATCCAAAAAGAAACAATGCTCTAAGCATATTGGCAAAGGTGAAGATCGGGTTACCATATCCAAAGTGGTTCAACAAAGACGATATCATCCTCCACCGAGAGTGATGATCGTGCCAACATGTCACTAACACAAGCAACCTTGAGGAATCGAGCCAAATTACCAAAATGACTAACCTCATATCCCAACCCCATCCTGGAGAAGCAACGTATTCAACAAGCCCAAGCACTGGTATGAGACTACCAGGCTTAACTCGAAGAACTGCCATTACACGTGTCCTATCCCCACCAATACCCAAGGACATGCAATCCCTTGTCGAACTATTTCCTTGATGTCTGGGAAAAGAACATGAACTTTCACACAGGAGCCTGAGCTTACGCTTGAGGCTGAGGAAGATCCATTTGCCCACATGGCGTTGACACATGAAGATCTTGCCCCACCCATGCCTCCTAACCCTCCATTGCCTTTTCCACACGAGGCCAAGACCAAATCCCACGTTCAGATCAAAGAACTTGAATGCGGACAGTGACATAGAGTCCAATAAAAATTCACAAGGTATCCACACAAAATTTGCTAATTTATTTTACTCTCCTACGGCACCCAAGTCTTGACCTCAACACCCATCAAATAAGGACCAAATTGAACACCCAAGTCTTGACCTTAACACCCGTCAAATAAGGACCAAATTGAACTTCCATATACTATTTCCGGTCCAGCCTAGCTGAATTTTAGCATGAGCATTGTGAAGGGATGGTTTGCCTAGGGGGTAAGAAAACGGATAAGAAAACCTTGGGTCTTTTACACAAATGGTACATACTATCTCTAACCCATTGGCTTGTAAGTTTTATGTGGTTCCCATAGGTGATACCAAAGAAGCAGTCATCCTTGGAGGGCGCTGGGTCAAGAATGCCACATGTACAATCAACTGAGCTGACAACACAACTACCCTCGAGCTTTGCACGAGTAAGGTAACGAGGATCCTCTGGGACAGGGAGTCCACCATATCCGACCCTATGCCAGTATCATCCACAAAGGGTACTCTAAAACTGGTAAGTCTTCCACCGCTCCTGAACTACCACAAGAACTAAACCCACCAAGAATATGGATTGGACTTAGAATGGTCTACACAACGGTGATAAGCCCACTTATATCCTATGGTCTACACAATGGTGATAAGCCCACTTATATCCTATGGTCTACACAACGGTGATAAGCCCACTTATATCCTATGGTCCACACCAATGTCATATTCTTGGAGGCGTGGAAAACTCTTGGAAACCCCACACTTACACCTGAAAACACTTACATTCAAATTTCACATGAAATTTGTCTAATGAGTGTTGGGTATTTCATTCCTAAAATATCCATTAGAAAGTGAAGATTTCATGTCCTAGATGCAAGAGCACTCCAAGGCCGGATTATAATTGGAAAATAGTGGATTGATGCCACTCATTGTTGCTAAATCAATTGGCGAGAAGAAACGGCCACCATAGAAGTTAACGGCAAAAAAGCCACAGTCCTCTTGTGTCCAATAGAGGAAATCATACACACAACCTCACCCTCAAAACTGCCGTCCACATTCAAATCCCATCCTCATCACCGGTAGTCTCCCTTTGTTACCACACCCTGTGCCTCATCAAAGCCAGTCGAAACGGTATTGTCGACACCATCCATCACCCTCAACTCTACATCCTTGACCATCCACACCACAAGTACCCCAATCTCTTACCACTATCATGCTAATCAATGTTGGGTGCCCAAGAATCTTCTTGTAGCTCAAGGATTCTACAATGGCTACACAAAACTCTAGATCCCAAGATGGCCAACTCAAAAACACAAGAGAAAAAAAGAAAACCAAGCCGACAAAAACCAACCATAAGCCAAATCTTCAACGTTAGCTTAGACCTCGACCGCCTGCTAAGAGCACAAGGCTACTATGAAGGCAACATTCACCTCTGGCTACCCAAGAATGCAGCCTGTGCTCATCCACCAACAACTCCCCAAGGAGCTGTGAGTCCCCGACCGCCTGCTAAGCCAAACCTTCAACATTAGCTAGCCCCCGATCGCCTACTAGGAGCACAAGGATACTATAAAGGCAACGTTTATCTTTGGCTACCCAATAATGCACCCTATGCTCATCCACCACAAAAACTCCCCAAGGAGGTGTGAGACACAAAGCCTAATGGCTGAAGGTTAGGCAACCCCAAGCATAACGAAGGCAACAACGATGGGTAGGCACCAACGTGCTCAAAGCTCAAGGCTTCCATGAAGGCAACACACACACATGTGTCTCCCCATGAAGGCAACACACACACATGTGTCTCCCCATGCCATAATCAAAAGCTTGTCCTCAACGTCAAACAACCTACTCATAACTCAAAGCCCCGTCGACAAAAAACCAAGAAGCCTCGTCAACCACACGGGCCCTCATCACTCGGCAAAATGATGGGTGCCAAAACATCTCTTAGAAGCCCAAAGTTGCAATGATGGTAACTCCATCATTTGGGTCCCACTAAATAACCCTTAACAATTCTCCCAAACACACAAACCAAGCCAATTCTTGTCCAATCAATGCAAATGGTTTGGCGGCCAACGAGGAAGAAAGTCCCCTCTTCATCAACTAATTCCTTGCGGACTTGCCCACACACAAAACATGGGCACTCACAAGTTCAATTTGCCCAGTCCTTTCAAAACGAAAAGAGCCTCGTTCACGAAGCTCCACCTCGTCCCTCAACTTTATCACCAAACAAAGGGCAGAGCCACAAATTTCAGATTTTATAGAGCCACTCAGAGACAACATCAAGTGTAAGCTCACCAATCTAGCCAAATGGGCTCATTACTACAAAACCCTCTTTTGAGGTGCTAACCAATAAACACAAGTAAGTCCTCACCCACAAGGATGACCCAAAAAAGAAGAAGAAGAAGAAGAAGAAAATTCAAAAAGAAAAAGTCTTTTAGTAGGTGAGGTGATTAAGACCACGGGCACACCTTTTGCCCTCGCCCATGCACAACACCAGCAATTCTCACTGGGCTCTATCATTTGCACACACACTGTACAAAGCTTCATCAAATCGACAGCCATCCAATGGGGGTGATTTTCTTGAACGGTGGCCTCTATCACCTCCCAAAAGAAACACACTCACAAAGACAAAAAAGAAGAGAGCTCTTCATCCTAAACCAACTCAATGGAAGAACAAAAAAGGGAGCATCCATGTCATAAATACACAACCCATTAATGGAAACTAAGGCTTGAAACATATGGAATAGACCAAAGATTACTTATTAATTCTCAAAATACATGGAGAGAGAGAGAGAGAGAGAGAGAGAGAGAGAGAGAGAGAGAGAGTGGCTTAATCACACATGGATTTCACACACCTAGGGTGATGTTGGCAAGAGCCACATGATGCAGTGAGCATAGAGAGGAAAACCAAATACTTTGGTGAAGATATGGGTGATGGGGAAAAAAGAGGCTAGCATGAGCTTAAGGACTAAGAGAAAACTTATTCTTTGATGGTGATATGCTAAAACCCTAAGATCTCTCTAGATAATTGTTATGCATAAACATGCATAAATCAGGCATAAACTCATCCACCCAACCACCCCTGAGCCCAAGGGATGCACACATGAATTATAATGAAGTACATCATACCTTTACCTTGATGTCCCATACCATCAAGAGGTATAACTCCAATCCACCAGCATGTAGCTATAGTGTGAAATGGTAGGTGAGTAGTTATGATCCTCTACACAAGAGAACATAACATAACCTAGCCTCAAGATACCATAGCCTAAGCCCCCCTTGAGTGTGCCCCATGCCCCTATTATATAGGAGGGCCTCAAGTGACTCTTGACTCTCCACCTCCCATGTGTGACCCTTGGATGCCTGACCCTAACCTTAACCCTTAAGATTAGTCCTAACCCATGCTCCACTAGAGCTTGTTCCCATGCTCCCATGCTCACAAGCCTAATGTGGGCTAGCCTCCTAGTATATGCACACAATGTGCATATAACATACTTCCCTCTCTCAAAACATTGCACTCTTGCAATGAAAAGAAGGAGAACTGCGCTGAACAATCTCAACCGACTCCCAAGTCGAATCCTCTATTTCCCTATCTTTCCATCTAATTTTAGCCTCGGGGATTAGTCAACTACAAAGTTTTCCTTCCCTGAATTCACTTTTATCAAGTTCATGTGGAACATAGGATAATTCTTCAACTTCAACGAGTTCTTGAGGAGTAACTATGTTATCCTCACCTCCCAGTTTCCCTTTCAATCTATTGATATGAAAGACTGGATAAACTCTAACATGTGGAGGTAATTTTAAGTTCATACACAACCGTGCCAATCCGATGTATTAATCGAAATGGACCACAATATCTAGGAGATAAATTCGAGTATTTTTCTTTTGACAAAGTCTAAAAATCTTTAGGAACTTTTAAATAAACCAACGCTCCTGGTTCAAAAGACCAAATTGGACGTCCTTTATCAGCATAGAACCGTGCCCTATCCTGAGCACTCCTGATAGAATCCCGAGCTTCGGTCAGCATTTCCTGCATATCACGCAAGAAATCCCTCGATGCATCAAGCTCGATGTCCTTAAGACCGACGTCAACAGGTACCCTGGGTTGATACCCATACATAAGCATAAACGGACTAAAACCAATAGCCGTATGTTTAAAACTGTTATAGGCAAATTCATCATTGGAAGATATTTTTTCTAATTTGATGCTTTTCTAGAGACATATGCACAAAGCATATCCTCTATAATCTGATTCATACGCTCTGTTTGCCCATCAGACTGCCGGATGATCAGAGGAATTCATACTCAAAGTAGTTTCCTCGTTGTAAACCATTCGGAATAAAGTAGAAAAACATGGCATTATAACAGCAGGAATCAGGTATCCATCGGCGACCCGAAGTACCCCACATCTGCTCATGGAGTTATCGACGTCCCGAGTTACCTATATCAACATAGAGAGTCATCAACGTCTCGATGAGTCACATATGTCCATCCATAAACCATCAAGTTGACTGTATAAATCACCTAAAGTACAGAACTAGAGAAAGAAATGCCAACAAAGGAAAATTCTAAATTTTCTTAATCTGAACACAACAAGATAAACTCGTTGAACTCTAAAGAAAGAAATTTCAACAAGTGAAAATGCCGACGAGATTACACTCATCAATACATGTAGGCTATAGATAAAAGAAGTTTATCTAGAGAATGCCCAAATAATAACTTTAAATGAATTCAAAAAATGAGATTATCTTTGAATGTTGAGGTCAACATGCTAAGTGATGTAAGCAAAGCAACAATCTTGAGCCCAAATTAAGCAGCTAGGTATCCAAGTTGGAATATGTACAAGAGTACAAGGAATATAGTCCAAAATTATGTGCCAAAAAATGAAGGCAAATGCTATCTTCAAAGCACATAATATTACCAAAAGATCACAAGATCCTTATAAAACCATGGATAAAAGCGTAGAAGCTCCTCGAATCCATAAAAACCATAGTTGAACATAAAAATTAATGCATACCCTCTAATGATCATTAATCATGCCAAAAGAAGCATTAAAATTGGTGGCCAACTCATCAATCCGGAGTATATGAACGCAGTGTCATTCAAGCAAAACTCCAAAGTAAGCAAGTGAAACACGTGTGTAGCACTCATTGAAAAACCCCTAGACACAAGTGATCTAGGCAGAACCTGATGAGTCCATATAAAACTTGGAAAACATCCAATAAAATCCACCAAAACAAACAGATCAAGTAACCCATGATAGAATTTGTCTTAGGCTTAAGAAATTAAGCATAGACCACACTTAAACAAGTGCACAATAAATTATCATGGACAAGTGTCAAAGGTGAGACACACTTTGAACACAGATTATAGCCATCATTGAAAAAATTAAGGAACATGTCCAACAAGAATGGCTAAACAATGGTAAAAAATCATGAAAACATCGTTTAGAATTAATCCAAATAGAAATATCTACTAATATGAGCCATAATCGTATTCATAATATGCAAATAACTCGCATCTATCTAATGTTAGCAGCACGAGAAAACGTACTTCAACATTAAATAACCCTCGAAAATATTAAATTCTCGAGAAAAATAATTATCATGATTTTTTTCAAATTTTTTCTAATTTTATAGGGTCTCAAAATACGATAATTTTGAATTTCACCAAACCTATCTTATGGCATTTCAAACCTATATTTTTCCAAAAAAAATTTAACAAATAAATTTGCTAAAATACCATTGATATTTTAAAAATATCAATTTTTGGGTTTTTTAAAAATAATTTCTAGAAACTTCCTAATTTTTCCTGAGAATCCCATCGTTCACAAAATTTCCAATTCCACCCGACAATTCTCGAATCCAATGAAAATTTATAATTTTAATAGATTTTTTAATTTTCTAGGTCACAAATATATTTTTAAAGGAATTTGAATGGTCACATGCGCTCGAATGGACACACTACATGCCAAACACCAACCTCGCATTTTCCAGAAATTTAAAATAACCTTTGTCTAATTTTCCACTAATTTTCAAGAATTTTGTGAAATTTTTAATTTACCCCGAACGCATTAGAATACGAATGGTCAAAAAATTTCAGAATTCCAATGGTTTTCCCGGAATACGGAAAGCCAATAGTTTCGGGAAAATGAAAAGACAAAAAAAAAATCAGAATGTGAAAGGTCAAAAGTTTCCAGAATTCGAAAGGTCGAAAGATTTTCCAAAATTCGGAAAGCCAAAAGGTTTCCTGGGAATGCGAAAATCCAAGAGGTTTTAAGAGAAAAAATTTCAGATATTTTTAGAGAATTTTTTTTGTCTCAAAATTCATATTTTCTCCCCCTTTTTTATAGCTTTTTTTTCAAGCTTTGAAAAGCTTTTTTTTGAATTTTTTAAAAAAAATCTTTTTTTATATATTTTTTTAAAAGCTAAAAAATAAAAGCTTTTATAAGCTTATCATTAAGCTTTCAACAAAAAAACTATTTCAAGGAGGGGGTAAATTTTTGCCCGGCGGCTACTACGCAGCCCCCCCCTCCCCCCCCGCGTGCGCGCAGAATTGAGAGAGAGCAAGAAGGGTCTCCCTCTCCACTCTCCTCTCTCCTTCTTCCCCAAATTAAACTTCACTCTCCACCTCTTCCTTCTCTTCTCTCTTCTCTGTTAATCAGAGAGGTTAGCATTGGATTTTAAAAAATTAATCATAATCAATAATATTTATTATGATAATTATGCCAACTAAGAGTTGTTCTCCGGCGAGAGGAAAATAGAAGAGAAAATTCAGATTTGAGAGACGAAGAGGATCCCACGCACACGGGAGAGTATTTCATGCATCAACATGCTGCCCCTATTGCATTTCAGCAAAAAATGGATAGAATATCCGCGGAAAATGCATAAAATGGATTAAAAAATATATTTTAAACCATAAAAATGCTCAAAAACTTTCTAAAAAATTAAGAACATTTTCCTAAAAATTATAGAATCCATTCTACCAAAAATATCCACAATAAAATATGTGGTATTTTGGTAAAACTTTCCATTCATGCTTATTTTAAACCATAAAAAATAGAAAAAAATAGCATTAAACTCACGAAATCCCCCCGTAACGTCAATTCGTCCATTGAATAGTAGTAACACGCATTCCAACCGCCATATCGACGATCCACGTGCAAATCATCAACACAAATCAACAAAATAACATTTTTATTTAGTAAATATTAAATTTTACTTCAAAAAATGCCAAAAATTACGATAAGAAAGAAAAAATAACAACAATTAACTAGAGATTGCTCTAATACCACTGTTAAAACCCTAAGATCTCTCTAGATAATTGTTATGCATAAACATGCATAAATCAAGCATAAACTCATCCACCCAACCACCCCCGAGCCCAAGGGATGCACACATGATATATAATGAAGTACATCATACATTTACCTTGATGTCCCATACCATCAAGAGGTATAACTCCAATCCACCAGCATGTAGCTATAGTGTGAAATGGTAGGCGAGTAGTTATGATCCTCTACACAAGAGAACATAACATAACCTAGCCTCAAGATAACATCAAGATACCATAGCCTAAGCCCCCCTTGAGTGTGCCCCATGCCCCTATTATATAGGAGGGCCCTCAAGTGACTCTTGACTCTCTATCTCCCATGTGTGACCCTTGGATGCCTGACCCTAACCTTAACCCTTAAGGTTAGTCCTAACCCATGCTCCACTAGAGCCTGTTCCCATGCTCCCATGCTCACAAGCCTAATGTGGGTTAGCCTCCTAGTATATGCACACATAATGTGCATATAACATGATAGATGGCCCCTTTTATAGGTGGAGAGGGACTCCCTTAGCAAGGATTTAAGTGGTGTGAAAATGGTTCGATAAAGAGGTTGTAATTGGACCAAGTCTCAACTGCTGCTAGGTCCAAGATGGTGGAGAAAAATTCAAAAGATATGATTACAATTTTCTTTTGAGCCAAGATTTTCAAAGGCTATTTTAAATAGGTTTGGGGTGAAATCATGGTGAATGTAATTGTGGGTAAGAGAATGAGTGAGAAAGAGGTTTGGGTAAACTATCGAGAATTTTTGTAGTCCACTGTTTTGGCTGTAACTTTTTCTGTGTAGCTCGGATTGAGGAGCTTCCAAAACCAAAATTGAAGTTCGCCACATACTCTATAAATTTGACTTATGGTTTCATACAAGTATAAACCGAAAAGTCTCATCCCCAAATTTTGAGTGGAAGATGGTCAAAATTTGAATTTAAAAATGTATACCCTGAAAAAAGGTCCTTTTGGTGGGTCTCCCATGTCTCCAAGACTTTTTTTGCCAAGCCATCTTGGGAAGAAAAAGTGTACATATATGTATATAATATCAAATGGAATCTTGAATTATTTAGGCATAATGCTCACCTCCTCTCCTTTGGTGATGTAAGACTTGTGCACATGTGGAAAATTCCAATAAATGCCAAGTCTTTGGGCCCTCTTTGTGGATTATAATACTATCCCAATTCAAAATAATTTAAGCCATTATTCCCACCCTCCTTGACTTGGATTGCCACCAAACTTATTCTACTAGGCTTATTACTCATCTTATATGGTGAAATCTTAAAAAAATCCCACATGCCTTACATATAACCAAGATATATATATAAGAAAATAATAATAGGAATTTTTACATTTGGAATAGACTTTAGTTTTTAAATGTGAGAAATGCTCATATAATTAAATAAATGCAAGATGGGGTCCAAGAAATGGTGAAGAATTACCTTGAACAAGTGTGACACTTCCGAGCGTGCCTTGACAACTTCTTACTAATCATGAGGACACGATCGAGTTTAGGAAGGGGAGTATGTTAACCACATATGGTTAACACATTTCTACGACAACTATAACCACACACTTATGTAATGTGCACCTGTACTATATAATAAATCCCATCATTTGATGAGGGAAATGCCCTAAAGACGCTCCCAAGTCTTGAGTGTCAAAGGACAAACAAGAGGATCTTGGTTAGTTGGCCAAATCATAAAGAAAAGCCTTGTAACTATGTTTTGGGCGCCTTGGGTCACTTACTCCCAAGCGGCCTAGTGGGAAAAGGCTTGGAACTATAAAAGCCAATTTCTCTTATTTGTAACTCATTCTCCCATTTATGCAATAGAAGTGGAGTGTTCTCTTTCCCTCTCTCTTGCAACTCTAATCTAGCATATGTGGTATGCTGAGGGTTAGGGTTTGGGTGTGATTAGTGCTAATCGCCTGTTTTCTCTTGCTTCTTCTCTCCCTCTTGCTTGAGCAATTAGGTTATCACCGCAATTATCTTTCGCAGAGATCCCACACGATCTTCGCGAGGAGAGAGATTACACCACCTACCGTAGGATTAGTAACCACCTCAGTGTGATAATGAGTGCAGGAGGATCGCGGTGGACGAGCGGCTACGATGGAGCTCTTGAGCACAGCTCGAGCTTGGTAGATCAGTAACTTCCTGAGCTTAAGACTTTAAGTACTTTGTCTTGTGATCGAGTTTTGCTAGTGTATTTTCTTATATGATTTACACTATTATGGCTCATATTTTCAAAAAATAAATTCTCGAATATGAATGGATTTGTGTAATTTAGAGGGGATGTTATTCCAAGCTATCACATGTTGCCAAGGGGATGTTATTCCAAGCTATCACATGTTGCCAAGGGGATATGTTGTTGTAAGCTATTGCATGTTACCATATAAAATGCATATTTCAAAGCTAATTATAATAATTTTGTGCTAATAAAATTTCTCTATTATATTTCATGTGTAAAATCTAGTCCAATACTTCATAAATTATTTGTTAAGAAATCATCACTAATGTGTTGAATTTATTAAATCTTATCCAAATCTTTGTCGATTTTGAGGTGAGAAATTACTCACCATTGTATATTCAATTTAGAAAAATTAGTCCAAATCTTGACAAGGTGAAAATTTAGATTTTCCTTGAACTTCTTATATGGTCTTCTATTGTGTGTGACAATATTGTTACATCATATGTGTAGAATAAAATGGAGATTAAATTCTTAGCTAGAGTGGAGCTTTTCCGCCTATTTTGCTAATTAGATATGTGAGCTTACCTATATAAATTGATTTTTTATGTCTCTTTTAGCAATATATGCAAGAAACTCCCCTCGATTTGTATAAAGAGTGCCAACTTTTCATATGCAGACACATTTTAGCCATAGAACAAAGTGTCTAAATCATGTAAAAACCTCTGACTTTGTGTTCAATGGATACACATAGGTATGCGTGGAGTAGTCATTAAAAAGGACACAAAGTAGAGATAACCCTCAATTAATGGTGTCCTCATAGGACCACATATGTCACTATGTATAAGTTGTAATTTCTAAACAACCCCTATAGATCCATCTTAGATGCCTGTTACATCTTGCCCAAAATGCACCCTTCACATACATGTGGATTGGTTATTCAATAAAAGTCACAAAGATTGCTTGATGTGATCGATGATGTCCTCATAGGACCACACACATCACTATATATAACCTGTAATTTTTGGACAACCCTTACAGGTCTATCTTTTAAGAATGATACATGTTGCATCTTGACCACAATGTACTATCACGTACATGTTTATAGGCACCTCAAGATTATGGAAACTTTGACATCATCTCTTTTCTTTTAAGACACAATAAATTGCCAAAACTCAAGTGACTAAAGTATGACATAGCTCTGCAAAACTTATAGCATGTATGACAGTAACTAAACAAGCATTATGTGCCAATCTCTTATACATTTCCAACTTGTAAATCCCATGGCTTAGAGTATTGAATATGCCACAGTGATGTCTCCATCACTTTGATTATGAACTGTGTACTTGGCATCAACAAATATAACCACTAGGCCAACCCTAGCAATGGTAGAGATGGATAACAAGTTCTTAGATTAAACAAGACTTTTGAGAGAGTGATTGTCCCACCATTTCCAGTAGTGCAAACAAACCTTACCAACTCCTTTCACTTAAAGAGTTGTTTGCACATGTGACTGTGCCCTCTCGAGGAGTAGGCTCGAGGGAGGAAAATAAATCATGTTGAGAAGTAATGTACTTGTTAGCACCACTATCAAAATACTAGACGTGTTGATCTGTCTTTGACATGCATACATCATGGACAGAAGGGTCATAACTGCAATGCAAATTGTCAGTCCAATCATGTGATTGTGCCCTCTCGAGGAGTAAGCTCGAGGGAGGAAAATAAATCATGTTGAGAAGTAATGTGCTTGTTAGCACCACTATCAAAATACTAGACGTGTTGATCTGTCTTTGACATGCATACATCATGGACAGAAGGGTTGTAACTACAATGCAAATTGTCAGTCCAATCACCATTAGCATAGTTCACTGACTCCTTCTTTTCTACACTTTTGGTACTGATGCATCAGCCATAACCATGCCTGACTCTTTCTTCTTCTCCTTCTTTAACCTTTTCTACATTCATTGATATAATGGCCTACCTTCCGATTATAGTTACATTTACCTATCTTCTTAGGCTTATCACCCCCCCTTCTTGGCATCCTTGTCAAAAGATTGGGGTGATTCTGCCTTTGGTGGCTTGTAGCTAGAGAAGGCTTTACTTTTACCTTTTTGACTGGTAGAGTGAATACTTGATCTCCCACATGCATACTAGTTCGATTTTACTGGGATTGCTCTTCTTGTAAGAGCATTGCAACTAGCTGATCAAATGTAAAGGCATTGGGGTTAGTTAATATTAGTCATGAACTTTATGGTCAAGTGGGGACGCCCATGCGATCATTGCTTTCACATAGGAATGTGGGTGATGCCATTATTTTAATTCCATATGTGAAGTATGCAGATCAGGTAAGTATTTACTTATAGAATGCACTTTTTTAAGTAAAATTTTTCACAAATCTCATATGATATGAACACAATCCAAGAAAAGATCTCAATTCATGAATGTCCTTTAGTCTAGGCCATGTTCTAATGCTCTCTATCTTCTTAGGGTCAACACAAATTCCATCTAGTGAGACATGATGTGGCCAAGATATTCAATCTCTTTTTAGAAGAAATCACTCTTGTCTAGATTGACAGAGTTGTTTCTCCTTCAACAGGTTGAACACTTTCTCTAAATGGTTTTCATGCTCGTCTTCATCTTTACTAAAGACTAAAATATCATCAAAGAAGACAACCATGAAATTATAGTGGTTCAAGAATATACGGTTCATCATACGACTAAATTTAGCCAGAGCATTAGTAAGTCCAAATGGCATTACTAAAAACTCATAATGACCCGTTTGCGTGTGAAAGGCAATCTTGTAGACATCCTCTTTGGCTATTCTAACCTGATGGTAACTTGATTCAAGGTCAATCTTGGAAATACCTTAGCTCCTTTCAACTTGTCTAAGAGATCATCTACATGGAGTATAGGATACCTTTTCTTGACAGTAATATTATTATCTCTAATAGATCGTGGATGATATCATTTTTGACCCCGACATTCACAAGACTCTTCATAGAACTCAGCTACCAGGACCCTTCAAAGGACAAGGGGAGAACCTGGGCAAGCTGTGGAGAAATGGGTGGAAGCTATGGAAGAATATTTTGACGTCACAGGCTACAATGAGCAGAGCAAAATGGCTCTTGCCAGGCTGAAAATAGTGGAAACAGCTAGGGTGGCATGGAGGAACCATTGTGACACCAACCGTCTGGACAGGAATACTCGGTCCTGGAACGACCTTAAAACCTATTTGAGGAAGAGATTTTGTCCCCCTGGGTTTTTGGAAACCAAAATGAACGAATTCTTAGAGCTAAAGCACGGGAGCAAAACCATCGAGGAATATCACCAAGCCTTCGCTCTTCTACTCAAATACTCACCACCTGTAGATAAAGAGCAACTCATGACCAGGGAGATAGAAAGTTTTGTAGTGATTTTTAAACTACATTGTTTGACAATCTTGGTACAAAACTTGATTTTTCTACTACTTTTCATCCTTAGTTCAATGGTCAAACTGAAGTTACAATAGCCCCATTCTTGATTTGCTTAGATCCTATGTTTCATCCCAGCCTAAGCAGTGGGACAAGTATTTACACATTTTACAATTTGTATATAATAACTGTCCTCACACTATTACCAAGAAAGCACCTTTTGAGATAGTTTATGGAAAGGCTTTGCCAACTCCTACAACTTGTTTGTTAGAGACTTTGACTAAATCCATAGTTTATTGAAAGAGAACATTCAAAAAAGCATAAGAAAAGTGCATGAAATATGCAAATCATAAATGCAAGCATGCTATCTTCAACGAAGGCGACTATGTACTTCTTCACATTGAGAAAAGGAGACTTAAGTCTATAGAGACCAACACTATAGTTAAGCTAGCTCCTAGATTTTATGGACCTTTCAAGATCAGTGCAAAGATTAATGACAATGCCTTTAAATTGGAGCTACCTTCTAATTGGCATATTCATAATTCTTTCCATGTTAGTCTTTTGAGACCATTCAGGGGACCTCTACCTTCTCATCATATGCTAGAAGAACCTCCTGAATTAGTAGATGATTCTATTATTGACCACCATGAGACCACCACTACATGCACTAGCAACACTTATGTCAAGTATCTTGTGACCTTTAAGGACCATCCTATTGAAGATGCTAAATGGATGCTAGAAAGGTTTTTCAGTTCTTACCAGAATCCCATTCACTGATACCATATATACAGGCAATTGAGGTCAATTTTGTAACTCAAGCAAGAGGGAATGTTAGCCATGAACTCTATGGTCAAGTGGGGACGCCCATGTGGTCATTGCTTTCACATAGGAATGTGGGTGATGCCGTTATTTTAATTCCATATATAAATCAGGTCAGTATTTGTGTATGGGATGTGCCTTTTTATTTATATCATTTTTAGGATTAATATGTTTAATTAGTTGTGTGCGCTAGTATGATATAGTTAGGATTAACGTGTTTAATCACCTATGTCTGCTGATTAATATTATTTTGGTGTAGGCGATAATTGAATGGTGGATTATGTGTTAGTTCGCAGGTGGAACAAGTGTTGAACCACAATGAGATATCTTAGAAGACATGTAATCACCTCTTAGGTTTTCATATTGGCATTTATATTTTTGGAAGGCCTTAACCTTAAGCCTTTGTACATACCAAATAGTATTTTTATGCTTCTGGTAGACCTAAGACTCTATAATTAGGTTTTTTGGAAGGAGCTTATACGTTCAAAGTTTCAAAAAGCTATTAGGCTTTATTTTTGGAGTATCTTTTTGTAAAAGCAAGAATCAATATATTTAAATATGGGTGAGCAGTACGATGGGCCACATTCACCCAGGGGAGATTGAACCCAACCATGTGTCGATGGTGACTTCTTCTCTATTTTCAAGCTTTCATGGTTTATGTTATTTTGTTGAATTGTTTACGTAAGGTTTTGGTCTTCAATTTGTGCAAAGTCTATGTTCTATTAATTTTTGTGTTTGAATTGTTTACGTAAGGTTTTGGTCTTCAATTTGTGCAAAGTCTATGTTCTATTAATTTTTGTGTTTGAGTTTGAGTAATTCTTCTCCAAGGTGTCATAAGATCCTAACAATTAACCTTCATGAGCCAAAGTGTGGATGCAAAACCATAGTATGAATCCGATAAAGCTGTGAGAATAGTAGATGCTAATGAATTGTTTGGATAGGCCTTATTAATACATGCAAGCTGCTCATTGAGGGCTTTAATCCTTATGAGAAACTCATCCATTAAGTCTCCCTCATTTACTAATGCTCGGACTCTTGTGCCTCATACACTTGGTAAAGTGCATCCTAAGCATGCTTAGCAGTTTTACATGAGTGAATATGAGGAATCATGTTCCTTTTCACTGAAAGTGCTAATAATACATGTGTCTATGCATCTGTACCATCCCACTTGGGTTGTTCCACTGTGGGAGGTGGAGGTGGATGTCACAGCTACATTTGAACCAGTATCACCATTTAAAGTACCTGTACTATCCTGTGCACTGGTGGTGAGACACGACGTGCCTCAATGCCAATAACAATTTATGACACATCATATATGACCACAATGGATAGGTGGGATGCTAGGGATGCATGTGCATGTGCATCCCGCCAATCCACTTGGCTTGTTCCACTGAGAAGGCAGATGCCATAGTTATGTTCGAACTAGTATCACTATTCAAAGTACCTGTACTATCCTGCATTGGCGAGACAAGGTGTGCCTCAATGCTAATAACAATATTCCAAAGCTTTTAGCACAACCAATGCATGATGCATCACATATGACCTAATGGGTAGTTAGTCCTATCAAGCTTATCCTCAGTGGAAAGCATTCCAAATATCATTGCCTCCCAATTTAGCTTGCAAATAACGAATTAGTGCATTCCAAATATATTACTACCTCTCAGTTTAGCCTACAAATAACGAATCTTTGACACAAAATGTAAATATCCTAACAACCTGTAGGTATTATCAATGCCCATTGAATGCAACTGAGATAGCTACCATTAGATCCCTGAAGATGAGGAAACCTATAAAGTGTATAAAAAATGGTAGGTTGTATAAGTGTAGAAATGCTACCAGTGGGAATGTAAAAGTCCATGATGATGATGATGATGATGCTAACAAAGTTATTAATGATAAGCTCGAAGATGCGATGTTGAGACGATGGAGGTGCGACGATGACGGTCCTATCCACACACCAACACGTGTATGCCGTTGTAATGGAGAAAACCTAAGAATTGAACAAAGATAGTTCGAACTAGACACTCCCTAGGGATGTCTACGAAAAGCTTACAACATGCGAATGAGTCTTGAAACGCGTCCGTCAAAACATGCTTGAAAATCATGCTAACACAATTAATATAACACTATAGGGTATATCTTCTCCACCTAAAAGGATAGCTAAATCCGAGACAATCAACGAGTAGATTGAGGAGGTGACGATGAGGGGGTGATGGCCTAGAGAACTTTCTCTGAAACTAATTGTTGGAGTGGAGACAAAGGTAGCAACACACATACTGATGCAGTAAGAAAGAAGAGATAGAGAGAAGCCTACCACTCAAAGTAGTTTGATAAGAATGAGTGAAGTACAAGTAAAGTGACATGGTAAGGTCACTATACACAATGACTCATAATAAGATTGTGTACATACGCTCAAGGAAGAAAAAAGTGCCTCAACCTATTATTAGCCTTCTACGCCCACACATCACTACCATGTAAAATGGTTACAAGGTCGCTCCCCTGACCACTGAGCTGTGACCCCATCCCCCTTGGGACAGTCTTCTCTTGAGAGGGCCAATAGTAGACATTCACCAATGGATCCTTAAGAAGGTTCAAGGAACAAATACCTGTGTGAATGAACTTTGTTATGCAAGGAGATTTTACCAGTCGGGATCATGCGTCCATTGGACCTCGAAGGCTGGCTTGACACTGCCCTCGTTTTTGACACGGGCAAAAGCGCCGCACGGCGTGCACACACGACATGCAAAATCATACACAGGACCGAGGGTTGTCGAAGCGCGTGGATGAAACGCATTTGTGATACTGCAAGATGGGTTTTTGCGGTTCTGCCACAAAAGGGCCAGAATTTGACTCGCCCTCCTCTCGCAGGAACGATGATGGCGATGATGCTTACAAAAGAGGAAAGCTCCAGAGGATTTCCAGGTTCAAGCTCAACGACATAGGCCTAGCTACATGCGGTTTTGACAGAGAGTTCTCTGTTGGGCATGCCGTTCTCTCTCAGGTCTACAAAGCAAAGCTTCATGACGGGTCTATGGTGATGGTGAAGAGGGCCTGGCCAGGGTACAGGTACTGGGAGGGCCAGCTTGCCTTGGAAAATGAGACACAAATCCTCTCTTTCTGTAAGGGCAAATATCTGCTGAATCTCATTGGTGTCTCTGATGATACACCAGAGAGAATCCTGCTCCTTGAATATGCTAGCCATGGCAATCTTCATGATGCTTTGCATCATGACACCCATGGCCTTATGAGTTGGCCCGCCCGCATCCAAATAGCTCACCACATAGCTGTGGCCATTCGAGGCTTGCACGGTGCAAGTGCTCAAATCATCCACAGGGATGTGAAGTCATCGAATGTGTGGATCAATCACGGCTGGAATGCAAAGCTGGGCGGGTTTGAGTTTGGATTGAGGGCTTGCAAGAGGTTTACTGGTATAGTAGCAGCAAAGTGCCCACCGAGGGCCATGGCAGCAGTAGACCCGGACTACCAAGCTGTAGAGCATCTATGTGCTAAGACTGACATTTTCTGTTTTGGTGTGCTGCTCTTGGAGATCATCAGTGGCAGAAAGGCCATGGATGTGAACCACCATCCTCCATTTGTAGTGGATTGGGCTTTGCCTCTTATCCACAAAGACAAGGCTATCCTACTGTGTGATCCAAAGATAAGACCGCCCTTTCAAAGCCTCAAGGTGGTGCTGGATATGGCGAGAATTGCAGCGCGTTGTGTGAACACTGTTAGCTCCAGAAGACCCACCATGGCAGAGGTCGCTGAAGAGCTCAAGATGCTAAGCTTGAAGGTTCCGTTGGGCGCACAAGCAGGCTCTGAAAGGGAGTTCAAGAGAGCTAACATGGCCACCACACCTGCTGTGCGCCCAAAGGATGTGAAGGGATTGTCAAGCATGGTCAATAAAGATCACCAAGCTTTGGTAAACACCAGTACCAGTTCTCACCATAGCCATGCCAAACCAGCATCCACATCCAGATGTGAGCGTCCCAGCATGCTGTTTGGGTTGATTGCTCCGAAGATTATACCCCCACGGAGCTACTTAGGTGTGTTGGAGGATGCCATTGCCAAGAAGCAAAGGGAACCACTACTGCCTTCACATCTTAGTCATGAATTTACATGAAGCTGATTGGGAAAAGCAAAAGGTGAACATAATACATGAAGAGAAGGGAAGTGGCCTGCTTTCAAGCAACATAAGCCCCGTAAAACCAATTTTGAAGGTATGAGAAAAATTAGCTTTTGTTGTGAAGAGAAAGGGATCAAAAGAAATAAAGATGTAAAGGATCCAGTGTACTCAAATTCTGCCATACAAATATTATGCTCAACTTTTTCAAACTATTCTTGTGCAGGTTCTGATGGACACGCTCGATGCAGTTAAGCTTGTTGTTGTAAGCCAACTGCATAATGTGTAGGCATGCCTTTATTGAAGGTACGAACACTCTCAAACCCAACCTACTCGATTAGTCCAAAGATTAATTTGGCGACGTTGAGTGATGCAGTATTGGGCCAAGTGAACCTAATTGTGGACTTGCAGGCAGGCATCTGGATTTTGTTCAAAAGGCAGAATGGAACTGTCAAGAGAAAGCTTTGTTGCTTCTTCCAGGTAAGAAATTTATGTTGGAATTGGCCTGCTTATTGAACATCGGAGTGGGTGTGAATACACCCAGAAGGAGGTCCACCAGTAACAGTGTTCTGCTTATAGGTGCCTGAAAGCTAGAGACACAGATTCTTGAAGAGAAGATGCAAGATGTTTGAAGGCAAATACCTTGGGACCGACTGTTTGCTGGCCCATAATTAGAAATCATTCATGAGGAAGTTTAATCCAAAGTGCCTCTTGAACCGTCTTGGCTTTTTCTAGCTCTGCATTGGTTAATTTGGGGATCTAGGTGCGGCAACTTGGAAGCCATCTGTTGATTAGATAATGATGTGACAAAGGATGGTGAGTAGATGGTGCTAATGACTCCTATGCTATCCTTGAGACTCATACACCCTATCACTCCCAGTAAGGTTCCTATGCTGTGTAATTTCTAGACATTTACATTGAAACTTGACCTAGTTGGGTGAACTTTTGTCCCAACGGATACATTAGGACATGGATACTTGATCTAGTTGGGTCAACTTTTTTCCCAACAAATAGTGTCTCCATATCGTTGGGGCATGGATGATTGTAAGCACATAAAGATCATGCACAACATAATCCCACACTAAGTAAGATGTGAAGATAAATGTAACATGTTAAACCCAACCCTTTAGTAGAAGTGAAATCAAGAAATGGGAACAAAAAACCAAAAGAAATGTCAAATAGAGTAGCTATTTGAATGCATTTTTCCCTTTGACAGAGCAAGATGAAAACATGTAAGAAAATGAAGTCTCAATAACTTTGATACCATTGAACACATCGTTAATCATGAGATTTATTACACATCATAGCATAAAATTATTACACGTTATCATATGTTGTATAACTTTGATGCTATCAGGGAGACTTATTAACATTATAATGAGACCCACGAAATATCGTTGGGCAAGTGTCAAAAATAAACTTTCTTTTTAACTAGTGAAAATAAGGATGACCTTCAACCCCAACCAGTTTTTATTGAAAAAATGCATAGATTAATCGGTTTTATAAGTAAACTTCAAAAATTTGAACCTTTAAATTCAGGGCTAGGTAAAATTATTGGGGCAAAGTTATAGAATGACAAGGTTACATTCAATGCTGCCATCGAATTTACGTTGGCCGTAACGAAACAAGGCTTTTAGTGACACCTAACGAAATGCAAGTCAGCCCCTCGCATAAACATGCTCCTCTACTCATTTTGTAAAACCACTCGATTAAGGGCTTTTAGTGACACCTAACGAATAATCTAAGGCATCCCCTCGATTAAGGGCGTAGCCTCTTGGGTGTAATAAAGGAAGTGATGGCGCGCAATTTTAGTACCAATTCCTCTCAATAAAGGCAAGAAGAAGATTAAGGGCATATCATTTCTAAAACATGGCACAAAAATAGCATGGATAGCTACTAGAGCGAATTGCCTTGATAATCTTACCTGGAAAGGGAATATTATTCCAATAGAGGGCCACTAGTATGACAGAGAGAAGAATCATACTAAGGGTAGAGCGACTCGCCTGGGGCTCATATCATAATGGCCTAACGTTTGGCTATCCCATCACATCCTCTCAGTCTGACTAGAATAATTCTGATGCAGGAAAGGTAAATGATTTCTCCAGGTGTATTATCTTAATAATTCTCACAAGTAAGTCACATCGAGCGGCTTCTATAGCCTCAAGAAGTTGTCTCGACTCCTCGATTATGAAAGCAATGCATCGACCCTTGTTCATGATTTGCCAAATAAACTACTACTACTCAGGTTTTTATCACTCTAAAAGACACATATCCACTCGGCCACCCACTTTCCAGTGTTTAATTCTTTCTCTACTTTGATCAACTGTACATCCTAGCCCTGTCAAATCCCATGGGTCTGTAGCCTTCCTTGCACCATGATTGTGATCCTTTGACTAGGATGGTATGCACCAATGAGCCCGAACACTCTTCGAACACTATGATGATCGGAGGAGCCCTATAATGTCTCACATCCGCCTCAATACAAATGTCAATAAATCGTAGGAGTTGTTTCTATGGTCATCACCTATCCTAGAAGCATGAACACTCGAGGTACCACCACTAGGAGTCATACTCAATCACCAGACACTACTCTGCCCGTTTCACTTTAGAGTCTCTTCCTGTCTACACACCAATCATTCCAAGAGCGCACCCACATTTGGTCGAGAGGGCTTAAGGCCTCAAACGATTGCCTTCGTGTGATGCACCTCTCGGATAACACTCACACGACAATCCATGAACCTGTGGTACCTTCACAAGCTACACACAAACAAACATATGTAACACATGAATGTAGCATTCCAAACAATAAGCAATATTGCAATGAAAACACATCATAATCTCATTCCGAAGCAGAGTAAACCATCGTAGCTCTCGAGTCGAAACTATGAATAAGCCGAATTCCTCTAGCTGTAACATATCTTGGCAAGGTCTTCTCAAGAATCTTCCCTTCTCATGGATCTTTCCAATTCTTAATAACCAATCTTTGTCTAAGGTTCTCCACGTATAAGGATGGTCATTTCTAAAACTAGAAATGAAGCCTTATCACATATAAAAAATTCCTTAGTAATTCTTGAGGGTCTTAAAGGCTACCTCTCCTTACAAATTTCTTATCAAACTTCTTAAATGATGGGTTTTCTTGAATCTCGCATAATATGCTTTTGGGATACACGCTTTTCTTGATTAGAGGATTCAACTTTTGAGTCAAGGGTTGTCAAAGACTCTCTCTCTAGAAGTCTCCATTTTTCTAAGAGAATCGGGCTCAATCTAATCATTTTTTAGGCCAACTAGATTATCTTGGAATAATCCTAGGATAATAATTTATTCCTATGCTTAATCCTATTTACTCAAGGAGTCATTTCACTTTCTCTTTCTAAATTTCCTCCTTCTCTCTCTAGAATTCTACATAAGAGACTATTCTCTCTCTAGAATTCTTTAATCAATGTTCAAAAATAATTCTAAGTATCCAGCTAAACATCTTTAATTGAACTAGGGCCTCCTTTATTCTCCTAAAGCTATTTTCTCTCTCTAAAACTCTAGCCTTAATTTTCTTTCTCTAAACTTAGGGTTTTCTCTAAAATAAGTCTTATTCAAAAATATAATTTCTCACTTGATTAATATCCTTTTAGCCAAGTTTCCTTTACACACTTATGTCTTAATGTACTTCGTTAAATAAACCCTAAGTAATTTCTAAAAATCAGATCATCTATTCTATCCTACCTAAGGTTCAACCTCATAAATTCTAGGATATCAATTGTTTTCATTATTGAGCTTTATCCTTAGACTAGTTTTTAAACCTAGGGTTAATTTGAATAATTAAA
This sequence comes from Cibotium barometz, assembly GCF_041138505.1. Classification (NCBI taxonomy): domain Eukaryota; kingdom Viridiplantae; phylum Streptophyta; class Polypodiopsida; order Cyatheales; family Cibotiaceae; genus Cibotium; species Cibotium barometz. Next base: position 6,006,884 of record NC_141097.1, on the reverse strand, counting down.
CTTAAGGTAACTACTAAGGTCAAGTGATATTTTTCTTTTAAAGGAAAAATCAAAGAATATTCCTCTTGTAAAGTATTAAATTAATCCTTTATTCGAGGTCTATTCCAAGCTTTAGAATTTAACCATTTATTTAAGGTCTATTCCAAGCTTTAGAATTTACATAGTGCTCATTTAATTGAATTAATTAAAACTGGGCATATACCCATATGAAAACCTTTGACGTTGATAAATTCTTGAGGTTCTTACATATTTATTTATGAAAAAAATATTTAATTTAAATTGGACCAATTTAGAACAAGAAAAATGCTTGAAAAAGTTTAATTTTGAATGATAAATATGACATGTAATTTTTGGGCTTGAATTTAACTTGATGTAGATTCAAAATTTGATGAAGGAGACTTGCACAATACCCTAGAAGTCCGCAAATGTTTCTACTTCTCCCTAGGTACTTACAATACTCGAAATGACAAGGTTTTGCTACTTTTGAAGAGGTTTAATGGCTAGAGAGGGGGTTGTATTAGTCTAGGAGAAGTACTTGGCACATAAAGCAATAAAATGGAGTCACAAAAACGAAGAAAAATCTTGTGGATTTCCTTTTTGAGAGAAGGGGATATTTATACTAGAAATTGATTGACTGGGAGCCTCCATATGCTAATATTCCTCTAGAGTTAATCTCATGTCGTACCTACCATCATGTAACTCATGCATACCATAGAAATTGGGGCCAAACTAAACTTTAGACTATTATGCATGCACTTTATCTAAAGTAAGTTCATAGAAAGTGCATGAATTTAGTTTTGCATAAACCATTTAGCATAAACCACCAACAATTAATGTAGGTAGATAAACCACCACCCACCAATCCAATCTACCTTGGTTTTTCCTAAACTATGGTGTTCTAGAACTAGGGAAATTAATGTGTACATACAGAGGTATGATTAGTTTGATTTATCCAAGGGGAACTCTTGCAATTTAATACTTTAATATTCTACTTAATCACTAGCACTTGATTTAACTATTTATTTTCTTTTTTTAATTATTTTTTATTATTTTTCTTTTTGATCTAATTTAATTTATAGGTGTGTGCACTAATGGGCACATGTGTACCCATGGGTCTTCCCTTCATTTTTGTACATTTTTTCTTAAAAATAAATGGCTTTAATTTATTTATTTATAATTTTATAAAATAAAAGGCTTTAATTTATTTATTTATTAAAAATAAAAGGCTTTAATTTATTTATTTATAATTTTTTTAAAATTAATAAATAAATTTATTTTTCATAATCAATTAAAATTTTTTGCCTAGTAAGAGGGACGTTACATTCTCCCACACTTGAAAATCTAAGATGTCCTTATCTCGGGAACTGGGAATAATCTCTTACTATATCTTATTTCTTTTCCTAGGTAACATCTTCAACTAGAAGAACTTCCATTTAATTAGATGCCCTTTTAAGATTATATTCCAGATGGGCTTTTCTTTGACATCCAAAACTGCTTCAGGTTCCAGTTCCACTTGACCTCATTATCAAATATGACTCAGATCTGGTATATACTTCTTCAATAAGCTTACATGAAAAACATTGTGGATCTTTAAGTATGGAGGAAGCAAAAGTTCATAAGCTTGATTTCCAGTTCTCCTTGCAATTACATAGGGTCCACAATATCTGGGTGATAGCTTCTTGTACTCTCCTAAGGAAAGTGAACTTCTATTGGGTCGTACTTGAAGAAAGACCATATCATCTTCTTCAAATTCTTTGGAAGTACGCTTCAAATCGGTATATTGCTTTTGTCTATTCTAAACAAGTTTCCATTTCATCTAACATCTACTTCGACACGTCCACTTTGATCAATGGGGGTTGGACCAATTCAAGGGTGTCACATAATTGTTCTTGTAAAGTGACTTAAATGGACTCATTCCTATGCTCCGATAGTAAAATGCATTATAAGAAAACTCTAGAAAATCAAGATAGTTATGGGTTCTCGTCCACTCAAATGATACCTTCGATTGCCTGGTTTGCTCTCTCGGTCTAGCCATCAATCTCTAGATGATAGGCAATACTGAGATCCAGATTGGTTCCCACAGCCTCGAAGAATACAGTCCAAAAGTGGGATGTGAACTTCACAGACAATCCTTTTGGGTGGGCAATCCATGGAGTTTGAATATCTCCTTTAAAAAAACTTTAGTAACATCAAGTGTTGTCTTCTTTATTGGAATCAGATGAGTGACCTTTATCAATCGATCTACCATAGCTAAGATGGAATCATATCTAGCATTAATTGAAGGTAATCGAGTAATGAAGTCCATGCTTATGCACTCCCACTTCATCTGTGGAATATCTAAGGGATGCAACTTTCTTGAATCTTTATCCTTTTGACTTTTATTTTTTGGAAGACTAAGCATGACTCGAACATGCTATAATACATCTCTCTTAAGTCTGGGCCAAAATAAACTCTTTTTTACTGCCATGAAAGTCTTCACATAGCCGGGGTGCCATGCTATAAGGTTATCATGAGCTTCATTTAAAATCTTTCTCTTCAAATCTCTATCTTGAGGAACACACAACTGATTATTGAAGTATAAGCATCCATCTTCAATATTGAATCCTTGAATCTTATTAAATTCTTGTTAAATTCTTGAGAAGTCTTACTCTATTGCTTAAGTAATATGATAACAGGTGCAAAAAATTATGAAATGCGATCTTCTCGTTGATCTTAGCAAACGCGTAGAGGGTTAGAAATTTATTGCAACCATGAGTAAGGAATCCTACCTCTGCTAAGTGCATATGTGACTACATTCTCCTTGCCTGATCTAGATGTAATCTCAAAATCAAACTCTTGAAGCATCTTCATCCACCTTCTCTAAGTCATGTTAAGATCATTCAAGGTGAAAATCCGCTTTAAATTCTTATGATATGTAACCAAAGTAAACTTCTATCTGAGAAGATAGTGTTGCCAAAGCTTCAAGGCATGCACTACTATAAATAACTCAAGATCATAGACATCGCAGTTCCTTTTCACACGTCTTAGCTTTCGAGTCTTATAAGCTATGGGATGTCGTTTTTGCATTAAGATACCTCCAACAACAAATCCTCTAGTACTGATAATAACTTTGAAGGGCTTCCCAAACTTTGCCAATTTCAGCATGGGATTACCAAGGTAACCTTCTTACCAAAAGCACTTTGGCACATTGGAAAAACCAACTGAAAAATAGAATGACTTATTTGTGTGATAGTAAAGCAAAGGTGATATGGTGGGGTTAAGAGAATTCATATGCATGTTGAAGCCTTCCGTAAGTTGACATCTTGAGCCAATTCATATGCAAGTTAAAGACTTCCATAAGCTTTACTAACACACAAAATTAGCCCCACCATATTACCTTTATAATATGGTGGGGCTCATTTGTGTGGTAATATAGCAAAGGTGATATGGTGGGGTTGATATGTGTGTTAGTAAAGCTAATGGAATGCTATAACCTACATATGAATTAGCTAAAGATGTCATACCAAAATTTTTCTTTTATTGAGGCTTAGATATATTGCAAAATGTATGATATATATGTGTGGTGTTTATCAATGTGGAACCCCAAATGTATGATATATATGTGTGGTGTTTATCAATGTGGAACCGAACATTTGGTACACTAATAATTCTCATCACTTGGAAGGGGCTTTTTTATGGTAACTTGAGAAGCTTGCATGAGAACCTGGCAGCTTCATGCTTTATCTTAATGGCTTTATGATGATTTGACTTCAAATATATTATTTTGTATGAAGGATTCCAAGTTTTCTATGTAAAAATATGTATTGGAAATGAGTGGAGTGTTACATCATAAATACACGTATTTATGGATGAGAAATACAATGGTATGGGAAATAGTGCCAATACATATAATTTATGGATGAGAAATAGTGGCATTATGTCTACATGGCTTGGTAAACTCTATTAAAATAAGATGGCAAGCACATGCCAATCTTGTAGAGGCTTGTGGATTGTGTGTGGAAAGCATATCGTGGGGAGTGTGGAAGTAAGCTTGCACAGGAACATGGAGGAATGTGTGTGGAAAGCATGTGGAAGAGTGTGGAGAGCATGTGGAGGAGTGTGGAAGTATATGCATACAAAAGAATCCTTATAGGAATGTGAAGGACTATGTGGAAAGCATGCGGAATAGTGTGGAGAGCATGTGGAGGAGTGTGGAAATATATTAATAATAGAGAAGAATCCTTAGTGTGGGCTAAAGAGAAGTTTGACACACGTGTACATGAGGGACCTTTGTGTGGGCTCAATGTGGGCCAAGGATAATTTTGACACGTGTATATGAGAGGCCTTTATGTGGGCTCAAAGTGGGCTAAGGAGAATTTTGACACGTGTGTATATGAGGGGCCTTTATGTGGGATAAGGAGAATTTTGATGCATGTGTACATGAGAGGGGCCTTTGTGTGGGCTCAATGTGTTTTTAGTTCTTATCTCCCAAGTTAATTACTTGTTGATTAAATAAATCAAAGAGACACATGTCAAAAGTAGCAAAGAAGGACAAGTAATAGTGACATCTAGGCTTATGTAGTGTCTTAGGTTAAATACTTCTATTATTATCCATTGTAACTTGTGACAACAACATGGTGAGAAAGATTCTTTAAAAGCATCTCTCTTACATACCATTCACCATTCATGTGGTGAACATTTGATCATAGCTTTGCTGAGAGATAGTGATTTAGATAATATTTTATATCAAAGACTTTGAAGATGTTTGTTAACCTCTTTCAAGATGTCCAATCGGAACACCAATCACCAACTGTGTATATCAAGTTCACCATCCATCATGGTATGACTTCTATGAAGCTTTCTCTTAGTATTGTTTAATACAAAGTCATGGGTTATTAATTTTTCCATCTCGACATATTGTTATTATTTTTGAACAACAGAAGTATTTCCATGCATGAGCCCACCACTCATGTTGTTCCTTATACCTATAAAATGTAGTCTTTGGAACACCATGTACTTTGTACCAGGCCTTTTGCACACACATTAGAATCAACAAACTTGAACAAGAGCTTTCCTTCCATATCCACATCAATAGAAGCTTTTAAAAGATTATAAACAATAAAGGCTGCTTGATCACCATATTCTTCTTCCCAATATTATTGGCAGGCATGTATAACCTTTTCGCATTATCTTTTCACGGTTTGCTTTTTGATAGCATTGAGTTTTGATAATAGTCTATGCCTGCAACTTGTTGAATAGACAACATTGAGTATATGTTTGATTTCCTGTCCTTGTGAGAACCGGGTATTTCAGCTTTTAAATGCAGTGCATGATTCTTATGATTTCTTTCACCAAAATCAATTACTTTAGCAACATCATGTACGAAATCATCATTATCATTATGATGCTCTTGCATTGTTAACTTTGTTCCATCCTCAAATTTAAGCTGATCCATATGCCACTTTATACCTTGACCTCATCATGACATTGATCATCTTTTGGTAGAACAAATCCCTCCATTTATTCCAATATGATTATCACCTAATTCCTCAAATCATCCAGTAGCATTATGGAAATGCACTAGCAAGATTGCACCTTCATCAATCTTTGTTTCCATGCTTGATGACCATAAAAGGCCTTCTGAATCTAATCCTTTTTTGTAACTTTTAACCAACCAATCTTTAACATGCATGTGATCACATTCCTCCTACTAGGTGATCATTTTGAATCGAATTCCCATCAAATTTATCTTCAAAATTTAACACTTATGAAAGACAAACCATGTCAGGACATCACTTAAATGTATATGCTAGCAAGATGTTCAAGTGCACACTTGATTTCTTTTAAAAACATTCTAACATAATTGTCAAGAATGACACCGCAGAAGCAAAGGACAACATCGTAGGAGAGAGATGAGAGAGAGAGATAACGAACAGACGTTGACTTTATTAGCAATCAATGAGTGAAATATAATTGTGGGCAAAGGGTCTAATATATACCCAATCAAGGAACCTGCCTGACTCACATAAGAGTGAAAAAGGCTTAAATAAAAAAAAGGACTTGGGCTCTGTTCCCACACATGAGATACATAAATTCTAACACCCCCTATGTAGCTCATAGTGGGCATCAATGATCAAACAAGTCAATGAAGATGCAACCATGGACACCCCAGTATGGCCCTTACAGGAGGGTAAACCTCGAGAAATGCACCACTCTACCTGTCTCCACAAGAAAATGCCATCTTAAGCTTCAGCTACCACATAGAACAATGAACTGTAGACACCTCCACGACCATGATTCCCCATTCATTGAACTGTGAACACATCACATCCAAAAAATCTCCAAATATTGAACTGGGAACACATCCCGTCCAAAATCTTCTACTAACAATGAACTCAAAATACATCCCATTCATAGTCTACTAAACGATGAACTACGAACAAATCACGTCCATAATGTTGTCAAGCTGTTCCATGCCAGATGCATTTACCTTGAACTCCGACACATGGATCCAATGCACCTGTCAGAAGCTTTGGGTAGCCCCCCTCTCTTGCTCACGTGCCTCTCTCAGGGTGAAGCATGTGACGAGACTCCGTATAATTATGTTTGCAATTAACACCTCCCGATCTCCCTCTGCTCCGCTAGCATGATGGGAACCCGAAGTGTCGTCGCACAAGTATCACGGGAAACTTGATCCATATGGTCCGTCAAATGTCCACTACACAAAACTCATCCATACCTCCAAGGACGAGCAATTGAAAACCTGGTAAGTTGTCCTCCGTGAACCGCAACCTAGAAGTGTATCATAATCTTGATCCTCGAGAATGATCCTCTGGACAATGAAGCCTTGTCCACTGGATCAACCAATCATGCCAACTGATTACCCTTTTCCAAAAACTCCTAACCTTGCCGAAAGTCATCATCTCAAAGTCCCCAAAGATCTTTGAAAAAATGTTCGAACGAACTCGAATTTCGACGTACGCAGGAACACATTCCAATAAACCCGCAGGAACACATTCCAATAAACCCATAGGAAACAAAGCTTTTAAAAACTTCAGTTTCAAGAAATTTACGGTACCAATAACTGAGATCCTTGCCATGCCTAGATACGATCACTTGGAGGGAAAGAGGGCAAGACTGGAGTTGAGAAGATTGGGCATGGGAATGGGAGTTAGAAAGGTTTTAATTAAGGCTTTAAACCTTTAAAATCTTGAAGAAGAATAACGCAAGTCTACAAAAGAAAATGCAACTCGTTTTTCTCTCTTTGTTGCACACACTCGTGTGATCACCATCACCAACTCGCATGCCTGCACAACACCATGGTCATCACCATGAAGAGCAGCACCATCACAACAAGCATCACTACGAGCACCAGTACAGACAACAACGCATAAGGGTGGCAAGAGTTGGAAACACAACAACACACAGAAGGTGCACCACAGCTCGCACAACAGAACCTTCAATTCGCAGGCAGCACTCTTGTCTTCTCCTTTGCCACACCGAGATCAGAGAGCCTCGAGCTTTGATACCATGTCAAGAATGACACCGCGGAAGCAAAGGACAATAACGTATGAGAGAGACGAGAAAGAGAGAGAGATAACGAACAAGCGTTAACTTTATTAGCAATCAATGAGTGAAATACAATGGTGGGCAAAGGGTTTAATATATACCCAATAGAGGAATCTGCCCGACTCACATAAGAGTGAAAAAGGCTTTAATAAAAAAAAGACTTGGGCTCTGTTCCCACACATGAGATACATAAATTCTAACAATAACTGCATGAGCATAGCTCCATGGCACAACTACATCGAAACTATACAAAAAATCCTTGGCACAATTCCATTGAAAACTATACAAAAAATCTTAGCACAATACCATTGAAAACTATACACCACACCCCCTACTAGCATAACTCCTTGGCACAATTCCATTGAAACTAAACAAAGAATGCTCTTGAAATCCACCTCACAACCATTGGCAAGTAAGCTCACTTTAGTCCCCATCTTCAAAACATCCAAGTCCTCTCTCTCTCTCTCTCTCTCTCTCTCTCTCTCTCTCTCACACACACACACACACACACACACACACACACACACTACATAACAATCTTTGATTTGAGCCTTTAGCACTGAGATGCCATTGGGGTGTCCTGAAATCAAACATTGTTTGATTTTATCCCTCAAGAATTGGATGCGATCGGGGTGTCCTCAAATCAAACATTATTTTATTTGAGCCCTCGAGCATCCATTGGATTATCCTTGAATTTCCCTTGGGGTATCCTCAAATTAACATTGCTTGATTTGAGACATCAAGCATTAGAATACAATTGGGGTGTCCTCAAATTAAACAAATCAACATACAATCTTTGATTTGAGACCTCAAGTACTAGAATGCCGTTGGGGTGTCCTCAAATTGAACAAATTGAACAATGTTTGATTTTAGTCCTCAAGCATTGGGATGCCATTGGAGGTTCCTCATTTGAATGATGTTCGACTTGATCTCTTAATTATTGGGATATTACTGAGGGTATCCTAAAATCAAACATTGTTTGATTTTAGCCCTCAAGCGCATGGATGCCAATGGAGTGCCCTAAATTTAGACATATTGTTCAATTTGAGCCCTCATGCACTAGGATACCATTAGGGTGTCCTCAAAGTAAATAGTGGTCGATTTGAGCTCTAAAGTGCATTGGGATTCCATTTGGGTCTCAAATCATTATTCTCTTTAAGTCCTTAAACACTAGGATGTTATAAGTGTGTCCTTAGACCAAATAATGTTTGATTTGAGCCCTCAAGTGTTTCATTTGGGTGTCCTCAAATCATTGTTCTCTTTGTGCCCCCTCAAGTACTAGGATGGCATTGGGGTGTCTTTAGACCAAAGAGTGTCCTTAGATATCGAACAATATCCTTAGATAAAATAGTGTTTGATTTGATCCTCCAAGCAGTTGGATGCCATTGGGGTCTCTTGAAATCAACATTATTTAATTTGAGCCATCAAGCATTAGGATACCATTCGAGGGGTCCCTTTCCATTAGCATCAATACCTCCCACTTCATCGTAGGTGCCCTGATTAGATATGGTGTGTAGGGAAGGCTTTGTGGAGTTGTAATATAGGCCTCGCAGAATAATCTTGTTGTGGGGTTAAAAGGTGTCCCCTGCATCAACGCATAGGATTGGGTTCCCAACTTTGATAATATCTTCATATCTTGTAACTTAGATCTTCTCTAAGACATCTTGATTAGTTTAGTCTACATGCAAGGTAGTAGATTATGGCGTTACCTTATGTCTTTAGGTTCAAGTACACTTGTTGCATCATGCAAGATTCTACCTAGGAAATTCTCTCTCTCTCTCTCTCTCTCTCTCTCTCTCTCTCTATGTCAGCTCTTATACAGCTCAAAACCATATTGGATGTTCTCACTTTTTTTACACACTAATAATTAAAGTAGCAAAGAAATTATTGTGATAATGATGGTTTGGTATCTAAGGTCACCTGGCTTATAACAACAATATAAAAGGCATTGTGTACACGAATAAAGTTCAAGGTGAAGAAATTGAGTGTAGGAATAAAGGTGAATTCAGGTAAAGAACCGTTCTCAAGGTCAAGGTGAAGAGATTGTGTGAAGTATTAAAGGAAAAATTAGGGGCCACAATTAACTTGGTGCTGGTGACTCCTCGGGGGAGAGAGTGTTGGTGGGAAAGTCAAAGTGGAGAGAGTGTTAGTGGGAGAGTCAAAGTTGGGGAGAGAGTGTTAGTATGAAAGTTAAAGTTGACTTAGTGCTGGGGTGACTCCTTAGGGGAGAGATTGTTAGTGGGAAAGTCAAAGTGGAGAGAAGAAGAAGCTACATTAGTAGGTGGCTCAGTGTTGGTTGTGTCAGAGGCGGGCTCATGAGAGGGGAGAAGTTTAGAGGTGAGAGGCCTATAAAGGGGATGTATATAGTTGTATGTATTCTCTCCCTCTTAATCATCAAATGTTAAGGATGGAGGTGGCTTGGTGCTATTAATGAACATATCAAGATCTAATTCATCTTCTTGTGTTATGATATCAAAGTCATAGTGGGGTATTCTATATGTTCAATAGCAAAGTCATAAACAATGAATACCAATATCTATTCTAGATGCTTATAGATTTTTTGATAGAGTTTTGGTATTCCTTAGGAGTGATAGAGAGTTTTGGTATTTCTTAGGAGTGATAGAGAGTTTTGGTATTCCTTAGTAGTGATAGAGAGCACTCTCATGTAATATTAAATACGTATGGGTGTCATAGGCTTCTGAGTTTGAAACCAAGTAAAGGAGTTAGTGAGGGTCTCAAAATCGAGGGGGGGGGGAGATATCAAGCTCAACTAGCATTGAAAACATTGATGAACTGCCTGTGTGACATCTTTTACATTTAGGCCACTGGCATGGTTGGTGATTTTATGGGTAATATGCTACTAGTGGGATGATAGGTTGTGTGAAAGCTACTTTGGAGCACTAGAGTTATGACATAGTTATAACGCCAGCTCATGTAGTCGGGTTCAAATTGTGGACCGAACTTAAAATGTTATAGTAGGAGATTACTTTTCCTTATAGTATGTACTCTTATCTCTTTATGTCAATAGTCATAGTAGAGAAGAGAAAAAGATAGAAGAAAATTCAGCCATCCATCTCTCTCTTGTATCTTGCTCTCTCTTGTTGTGTGTGTGTGTGTGTGTGTATTTACTTGCAAGGTACTCAAACTCTCCCTCTCCCCCGTATTATCTTAATGGTATCAGAGCTTAGGATCATGTGAGAGCTAAGGAGGTAAGCAAGAGGCAATTACGAGGCAAGCAAGGAAGCAGACATAGGTAAGGGTTTTTCCATATCTTTCCCTCTTTGATTTTGGAGCAACACCTTTGGTAGTTCTGAGAGCTGCAGGTAGACAAAGAAGTCATTATCTTAGATTAAAGTATCCTCCTAGGTGAAGAAAGAAGACCATATTATGTGCGGTTAACTAATAAAGCATCCTTCTAGGTGAAGGAAGTAGACCATACTGTGTGCAGTTAATTATGTTAACTACATGCTCACTCAAATTTTAAAGTATCCTCCTAGGTGAAGAAAGAAGACCATATTATGTGCGGTTAACTAATAAAGCATCCTCCTAGGTGAAGGAAGTAGACCATACTGTGTGCAGTTAATTATGTTAACTACATGCTCACTCAAATTTTATGCATTTAGATGCGATTCGGGTGTGTTTCTGGCCCCATTTTGGCTCTATAAGTTTTCTACAAGCACTCTATGAAGTGTCAATTTTGAATGTATATGCATAATTTCTAGTTCTATGCAAAGTTATAGTAGAAATTTAGTTGTACAACAGTCTATGTAGAGAATTTAAGCATTACAAGAGTTGGCGAATATATGTGCTGTGCAAAGAATTTAAGTCTTACAAGTGTTGGCGATGTATGTGTACTTGACTAGTTTCACAAACACTGGCATCATAAGAGGTTTACAATACCATAGTGTTGGAGATTGCAAGTTTACTACAAGTGTAGAAGTTTTTTGTAAACACTATTTAATAAGTTGCTACAAGTAATCATGTTAACACTCTATCTTAGATTGTGAGCGAGAAGTTAGATAAGAATAACTTTCAAGCATGGAGGTTCAGAATGACCAATTTCCTTATGAGAAAAAGATATTGGGAGTTCATCAAATCACAGGTGATGAAAAGAAGCCGGAGATAGCTAAAGAAAATTCGACCTGCCCCTTAGCAAGTGTGGGCATATAAAGAAAGCATGGCATGAAAGAACCAAAAAGGTGATGTATTGGTTGTATGTATCAGTGTGATAGATTCTATGATTGTGCATATATAAGATGCACAAATGCTTAAAGATGATTGGGACACCTTGATGAAGATGTACAACATAAATACTCAAGCTCAAAAGATGCAGCTAAAGTAGGAGATACATCATGTGACCAAAGAGAAACTGAGTATAAATGATTACTTAGTGAAAAGTGAAAAGGGATTGTAGATGCCATTGCTTCTATTAGATCACTAGTAGATGATGATGATATGGTTTTGGTGAGACCTTGAATGATCTTGGCAAGGAATAAAATCAATTTTAGACCTCCATTGGAAGATCTGAAGCCTCTTGTAGATTAGAAAAGGCTTGTTAACCACTTGTTCAACTTTGGAATGCTTACCATTAGGAGCTCATTTTGCTAGACTTGAGTTTTTGTGTGGAGCCCATCTACATAAATATGTATGATCACATTGGTCAATTAGGGTGGACAAGATTCAAATAGTCTTTAAGCATTAGTATTCTTTGTCTGAATGTAAATGGGCAATCGATACCAGGGTCTTGTTGTTGTAAGTTAGATAGACTTCTCTCACACAAACACAGTTCTACCCCATTATCTTAAATCCACATCCTCTGTGTATGTGTAAATCCTAGCTACAAAGACACACACATTAACCCTCTTTTGTCTTGTACAACATCCACTTCTCTATCATGTTATATTTGTTACATGTACATTTTGTATGGGTATCAACCATAAATAGTGGATTAATTGGACAAGACCTCAAGCATGGGTGCTTTAAACACTATGGTTCATAAAAAACAATGAGAAATTGAGAGATTTAAGGCTCTTTACTCCATGGGTCGTTCTTTTCTACATCATTTGGATGGGAAACTCCCTTGGATATGGGGTAGATACGTCCACCATACATAGGCTATTAGAGTTGAGCAAATTCCAAGATCAATCATTGATTATCATCTAATTAAGTTCTAAGTTATGGAAAACCATTAAGTATGGGAGCAAGCAAATACATGGAAAAAACTCCAACGATGGGCTATAGAAGTGGATAATTATTCTCGATTGCTCATAAGTCATCTCTCTAATTAATGATGGAAGCTCAAATTGGAAAAACTAACCTCCAAGCCCAAAGGCAAGCATTTCGTAGCAGATATGGAGAGCTCTTTGAATGTGAGAAGACGGCATTGAGTCCCAATTAATGCACACAATTAATTAAAGGGAAGACAGAGAGGGGGCTTTGAATTGTAGGTGAACCGAAGGGCCATATATTAGATTCATGTACACTGCAAGCCGGCGCCTTCACGTGAAGCCCCCCTTAGGTATTAAGCACCTCGTTGGTTGTAAGTTTGACTAGAAGTGTATAAAATGTTATCAAAGATTCAAATGTGGTGGAAAATGAAGTTAGGTATGGTGGTGTCTCACACGGGAGGCCCACACAAAACATTGAAGCGAAGTAAATTTTCAAGGTGAAACGCCTTAAATCTTCCTCCACTCCCGCCTTCTCGCCTCAGCCAAGCCATGCAGAAAGCTAAACAGCAGCTTCTCCTCTCTCTCTCTCACAGCTTCTCTGCGCATGCAACCCTAATTTCGGGAAACTAATCCTGATGCCTCATTGACCATCGGCAAAGACTGCTCTGATGCTGCCCTCACCATAGCTTAGCTTCCATCAACATTTTTCTTCGCTCTGCAGATCGGGGCCATCGACATCGCTGCATCTCCTCTTCTTCTTCTGCACATGCATCGCCTACTTCACCTGCATTTTTGCCAATTTTGGTCTTCTCCTACTGCGAAAATCCATGTCGTCAAAGTCGAGAACGAACTCGCCATTTCGGTTCCGCAAGCAATCTTCTCCGAACAGCCATGGCAATGGCAAGCTTGCAGGCCAGCTTCCAGCTTCCGTGGCGTCCTTCGAATCCAGCTCCCTGTCCAGGATCCCATCTCTATCAGGGCGTTCCTCTACGCCGGGCAAGGGAAGGCCCCTCCCATCGCCTATACCTCAGAAGCTTCAACTGAGCTCCGACCCTTCCGTCGACTCCAGAAGCCCTTACACTCCCACTTCAGAGCGATCAGACAGCCTTAGCACCAGGTCCAAGGAGAACGTCACCGTTACTGTTCGATTCAGGCCTCTTAGGTAAGCTCATTTCTCCATCAGATTTTCCGTTTTGTAAACTTGATTAAGATTAAACACGCCCTACATTGCTTTGGGATGCATGGCATGATTGACATGCGCTACATTACCTTTGGATGTTATGGCATGATTGACATATGGCTACATTGCCTTTAGATCTTCGTTCACTGCTTTTTTGAAGTGTCAGCTTGTTGAATTCATGACATTCTTCTGTCACTTTGAGATGGCATTATATTCAAACTTGCTAAGGCTGGTTACACCACATTCTTCACCTATGCGACAGCGACGGTAGGGAGTTAGACGAGCAAGGTTGCATGTCTATCTCTGACACAGGTGGCCTGGATGGGTCCTCACTGTAATCAGTCTCACATGCTCTGTTATTTTGATTGGACTTTATTCACGCTCTTTATTCGTCCTCGTGTGATGCAGTACAAGAGAGATCCAGAAAGGAGATGAACTAGCCTGGTATGCAGATGGTGATACTACGGTGCGCAGTGAATTCAATGCAGCTACTGCTTATGCCTTCGGTCCGTGATCTTCTACTTGTTCCTTTTTTTTTCGGGCCCAAGGGGGGGGGTGGGTGGGTTCAAACATAAGCTTCTCAATTTGGCTGTCAATCTTATATTATAATCTATGCTGGTATGGAGATGGATGCTTCATGGGGACCACTCAGTTTCTCATGACGATGGAGTACCATTTAATGAAAGCAGCTACAGGGCCTTATGTGCATGTATACTGTCTGCACCCTCAATGTTGCTCCAAAAGAGTTCGTTGCTCTATTTTTTCTCACCCCTAGGGAGGAGAACAACTTTGCGAATTACTCCTTTCTCATGCTACATCATCTAAGCAAGGTGTAAAACAATTTCCAAGTCCTTTGTGGAAATCCACCTTACTTAATAGGCATCGTAAAAAACATGGTCGCCCGAGCATCACTGTCCCTTTAGTATGATGTTTTGTTTTCATAAAAAGAACCGAGAGTTTTATAGACTGTCCCAAAATGGGCTTCTAGTACTGACATACTCCAAGAGAGTTATCATGTCAGTGCAGTAGCAGCATCTGAGGAGGATAAATTGAAAAATTAATTAGGGGTTTGGATAGTGTAACATGCGGAAGCTGTAATACACTTGGCTAGGTGTGAACGTTCTTGGATACTGTCTTGTGAAATAGATAGCACATCAACACTCAAGCAATGGATGCTGAATCAAAGTAAATAACAATGTTGAAAGTAGGACTGCACAATGACACCACTGAACGGGCCGATGTCCCCCTCAATACTCAGTATATTATTGGAGTATTTTAATTTGTGCAAAGTTTTAAGGGCTTGCTTGCTAGATAATTCAATGCAATGCAAGCATGAAGACAAGTTACCCAAACAAAAGGATGTTGGAGTAGACTGTCAATGCCGGACTCGTCGAATGAGTCAAAGTAGCCTTGCCACCAATCTCATACACCTGGAGGGGAGTGCACGCGAAAACTGTTGTTCTTGGACCATGCACGGAGGTACACAATAGGTGTAGCCGGTACACAGCAGGTACATTAGGTGCATAGCAGGTACAATAGGTTCACAATAGGTACAATAGATGCACAATAGGTACAACACACGACATGTACAACAACCAAGGGAAATCCTATGAGGGTGAAGGGTCCATTGTTTATAGGACACATGGCACCCCCTTTAATGAAGGTGGGCACCTCTATAAGGTGTTTCCTCGTTAAAGAGTGCCACAAATGGGTTTTAATGGGATAAAAGGGTGGCCAAGCTGGCCATACCTTGGTCCTTGGGTCCCGAGCATCGGCCAATGGAATGTGCCCTACTTAAAAGAATGTGAATTGCCAAGGTTATAAAGTCTTAGAGAAATAAACAAAGGTTTAAATGAATACTTACCACGTGTTCACATGCCATAAACCATGTCAGAATACGGGCATTCAGATGGTTCACGGTGGCCGTCCCTTGCCCGTGAACTCGACACGTCATAGCAAGCAGGCACGCGAAAACTAGGCACGTGAAAACAATTTCAAGCAAGTAGAGAACTATTTTGTACCCAGGGTGATGTACCTCATGGATATGATGTAACCTTTTGGTCTCATAGGTCATTTTGGCCTTTTGAAGACGTTAATACAACTTTCTTTCTTTCTCTCTCTCTCTCTCTCTCTCTCTCTCATCACCGCTACATTGTGCAATCGTCGAGAACCAAGGTGTTGAATATTCCTTATCAAAGTATGTAAGCTTCTGTCACCATTTGGCCACCCAAGTGGTCTTCCCCTATTTCATGCCAAGGTATGGGAGGCCAAGGAGCTTTATGTCACCCATTCTGAGGCCAAAACACGCGTCTCCTATAGAAGGCCAGGCCTCGTGTCACCCGTAGTGTAGCCAGGATGTGGAACCCAATGTCAAGGATCCCAGTTTAGGCTTCCCACTGAACCAGTTCTGTGCTTGAGAAGACTTGCTATTTACAGGTTCCAGACACGGGAGATATATCCATTGCATAATGCATATCCACGCAAATAAAGAGAGAGAACAAAAATCTAGAACTATAAAATCTGATCTAGGTACATGAGCAGAGAGCTTTCATATCACCCTAATACATCCCTCATGGGCTGTTGTGACATGGTGCTCAAGTTGGTAAAATTGAGCCGGCGTGAGAAGGTCGTGTGATGATGGCCCGATCCTCCGGGAGAGAGAGAGAGAGAGAGAGAGAGAGAGAGAGAGAGAGAGAGAGAGTTATATTAACGTCTACAAAAGGCCAAAATGACCTATGAAACCAAAAGATTACATCATGTCCATGGAATACATCATCATGGACACTAAAAATAAATGAAAGGAACAAGAGCGTCGAGCTCTCTCATCACCTTAAAATATCTTTCATAGGGTGCTGCATCATGGTACCCAATGTAGTAAAGCTAAGCCGTGGGAGAAAGTCTTGTGGTGGTGGGAAATGATGGCTTTGATCCTCCTGTGGTGACGTGAGTGTGGGCGGGGGCGTCGGGCTCTACATAGCTTGATGGCTTTGTTTAGTGTCACTCCTCTTGGTCGAGCTCTTGCATTAACCTGGAGGTCGAGTGTAGTGGGCGGATTTGCTTTGGAGCTCTAGTCTGGAAGGAGTCATTGAGAGCTCTTTGAGTTGGTCCTCGGGTGGCACGATTGGTCTAGGCCGCAATAAGGACTCCCTGTGTCTGCGGAGTTCCAAAAGGAAGAGCCCCAAGCATCTCTGGTTTGGGAAATCCATTGATCTTGGAAAGTGGTCCAAATCCTCCCCTTGGTGTCAATATATACGGAGCATCGGCATATATAGTGGGCCTTTGTCTTAGCCTCTGTATGACAAAGCTTGTCCTCCGGTGTAGTTGCCCCTTGCCCATATTTGGCGGTCTCCGCTCTCAATTGATGGGATGAGGTGCGGATTTGTCCAATCACACATTGCACCCCAAATGATAGCTGTGTGTCCATGTAACATGGGCGTATGATGAAACCGTCCTTTGTCAAGTGAAGAAGATGATTTCTGTAGAATGCCATCTTCGACCCTAGGGGCTGAGCAAGTGAACACTAGGTCCTCTGAGTAGCTAGTCTCACAATGTCCTTCTCGATGACCCTATTTAGCTTTGTGTGGCTGAGAGCAGAGGGGGCCTCTATGTTGTCTTGAAATGGGGGGAGTGCCCCCATCTGCATGCCATGTATGCCGAACCAAGTGCTCACCTGTGCATACCAGCACTACATGTCTCCGTCGAGTGCAAATTGTCTCGAGGACTCTACGGCGAGCCGAGGGTATCTATCTGGTGGGAGCTCCCATAATCTGTGCCAGTACATCACTATTTGAAATAGAGCCTTTGTCACGATCAGTGCAACCCCCATCTACTCACACAACCTCATGTGGCATTGAAGGCTTACTCCTAATCATGTGCGAGATCATCATCACTAGGGGCCTCTCCATCGGCATATATCTCTTTTGTCTGAGCTGGTTCCTCCCTCCGTCCCCTCTTGTGGTACAAACAAGGTCCTCTTCAGCATTCAGCTAGCATATGGGCAGTCCTACAGCTATTGTGACATGTGAGGTCTTCGACCGTAGTAAACACAACCTTAGTCTAACTGAACTGCACTTAATGATTGTTTAAGAGATAGACAAATATGTGTCAATGCAATGCAATGCAGCTATATTAGATGACGAATGCGGTTACAATGAGATCTGAATAGATCTATGATGCTGAATATGCTGCCTATATGCTGAATATACTGATATGCTGAATGAACTGCTGTCCCACTGTCTTTCCCTTGTTTCCCGGGAAGGAAACGCTGAAGGGATGGCTTTGGGACTGAAGCAATGCTGATGGGATGCTGAAAACGCAGATGCTCTCCTGTTACCTGGGAAGGAAACGCTGAGGAGACAGATGCGTTGGCTGAACTGGATGCGTTGCTGGACTGAATGCTGATGATGATGGATGCGCTGCTGTTCTCAGCCCTCCTGGAGTAGAAACGCTGAGGGACACTTTGCTGAATGCTCAACTGGATGCGATGCTGGACTGTATGCGGTGAAGGGCTGAAACGCTGATGTCAGATGCCCCTTCATCCACTCAAACACTGAAGAGATCCAGATATCCATGCTGAAATGATGCGTTTCTTTATATATGGGGAATTGGTGCTGGTCGGACAGCTTGGCTGCAGCAGTCGGCCAGCTCTGAATATGCTCACGACTGCCATTTAAATGCCATAAATGCTTTAAAGGCTGGTCGGCTGACTTGAATGCTGTCGGCTGCCTCCACAAGCCCCAATGCTTTTGTCTAGATGGTTAATATGATGCTACAATGCTGAATCCAACCCATACCATGTGGTACATGTTGAAAACATTCATTTAAATGTCCATAAAATGCCTGATAAATCCTGATTAAATGCCTGATGATGCCATGCCACTTGTACACTTGATGGGTGTGCACGTGACAGCTATCTAGACTTGCATCAGTGGCCCGAAGAGTCTTCACCAGAGCCTTGGATTTGGTGGATACTCAGTTGACGAACGGTCTTCCTTGTCCTTGCATTGGACATTCATATCGCTTGTTTGCTCAAGCATTGTCAACATTCTCCAAAGAATAATATAAACAAATACTCTTGCTTGTAGGGGGGCCGCTTCAATGGGTATTTGGGACCCAATAAGGTGTTATCTACTTCATTCTCATTCTCTTCTCTCTAATCTCTGAATTGGATATTAAAGAATCTCACCGCATAAAGGTATAAAGAAGGCTTGGTTGTGCGCTATCACAATCAACCTCAGTGCATGTAACGCTCTTCTCCAAGAGTCCAAGTAATAATCTTTTATCTTATTAGTGTTTGAAATTGGTATTTGTGTATACTAAACATTGAATCATTTTGTTGTTTTCATAAAGTAAAGTCAAAAAAAGATGGCTCCAAAAAAGAAGGGCCAACATACAATCAATGCAATGTTTGGTTGGACCATGCCCATTAGTGAGAGAAGTTTTGATTTGAATGAAGACTTAGATGAGGAAGTCCACTCTGTCATAAAATCCAACAATAAAATGGCTAGAGGTTGCCTGCTCTGCTGAGCCCACTATACTGTCTGGCCACAAAGTCCCGTTGCAGTTCTAGAGTGCCATTCTCAGATGTGTGGTCCCATAGACCCCGTGTCCCTATTTGGGACGTCTGTCTGTAATGATGACCTTACTATCTCTATAAACTGCTCACTTTCCGATCTTACGGGCTTCAAGCACTTGCGGCATGCTCATTTTCCTATGCTCCACCTGTGTGGGAGTGAGGTCATCACCAAGATAATTTTTCTCACCTTTGAGGGCTGCTCTACAATCCAAGAATGCTTGCCGGCTGGTGGTGTCATGTGCATCACAGATGCCATGGACATTTCTAGGGCTAGATCCAGAAGAGGCAAACAGATAAAGACTATGAACCAGTAGAACCAGAATGTAGGAGCTTCAGGTGTAGCATCTGAGGTGAGCATGGAGCAGGACAAGTGGGATCATGGAGGGAAGCAGTCGGCTGAAGCACATGAACCCAGACAAGGGCTGTCAGCTGCAAGGAAAAGAGGATGTTGGCTGTCGGCTGACGTCAGCAGAAAGGGTGGGCAGCATGCGCATCAAAGACAAGGACCAGCAGCAGTCGGGCAGGGCAAAAAGGGATTGTTTGGACATGGAACTGGCCGACCAGCAGTCGGCCAGCATAAAGTGTCAAAAATCCCATATAAAAAGGGCTCCTTGCTCCTTGTTTTAGTCATTCTCTCCCACTAGGGGATTGGATCATAGGAGGTCCCATAGGGGACAGATTTTAGGGTTAACAACCTTTTTATGAAGGCAGCCCATGGCTGTACAGATATGTACCTTTTGTACCATAGTATATACTGAATTTCCAGCACTTCTTACTCTCTCTCTCTACTCTCTCTCTACTTGCGTTTTTGCATGAGATGGTGCGTTTTTTGCATCAGAAGGTTTTCCAAGAGTGTTTAGGGCTGAAAGAAGACTACCCAGAGCTTCCGCGCGTTACATTGGTATCAGAGCATCAGGCTCAGCAAAGCTAAACACTGATTCAGTCCCAGATGATGGTGTACAGGTCCAAGGTACAGGAAAGTACACGGATTCGAAGCCCAAGGCGGGAACACAGATCGGGAAGAACTCCCAGGAGGTTTGTTTGTGGTGTTCCACAGTGCCAGATGGGGATGGCAGTTCCGTGAGCCAGATAGGTTCTAAGGGAACGGTCCCAAGGGAGGTTGATCCTCCAAGGGTGATGTGAGAGTGCCAGACTCAGTTCCAGGAACGAAGACCAAGACAGTGTTCAGAGTCAGGGCCGGAATGGATGGTGGACTAGAGGAACCAGATGCATAGATCTTCATCAGAGACAGAGTGGTTTGGAGAACAGATCGGATTTTCAGAGAAAAAGGTTTGCCAGGGATGGAAGATGACAGAGGGACTCAGGACAGGATTGGGATGATGACAGTCATCCAAGAGCAGGTTGGATTCCCGTCATCAAGTTTAGCAGAGGGGGATGTCATGTGCATCACAGATGCCATGGACATTTCTAGGGCTAGATCCAGAAGAGGCAAACAGATAAAGACTATGAACCAGTAGAACCAGAATGTAGGAGCTTCAGGTGTAGCATCTGAGGTGAGCATGGAGCAGGACAAGTGGGATCATGGAGGGAAGCAGTCGGCTGAAGCACATGAACCCAGACAAGGGCTGTCAGCTGCAAGGAAAAGAGGATGTTGGCTGTCGGCTGACGTCAGCAGAAAGGGTGGGCAGCATGCGCATCAAAGACAAGGACCAGCAGCAGTCGGGCAGGGCAAAAAGGGATTGTTTGGACATGGAACTGGCTGACCAGCAGTCGGCCAGCATAAAGTGTCAAAAATCCCATATAAAAAGGGCTCCTTGCTCCTTGTTTTAGTCATTCTCTCCCACTAGGGGATTGGATCATAGGAGGTCCCATAGGGGACAGATTTTAGGGTTAACAACCTTTTTATGAAGGCAGCCCATGGCTGTACAGATATGTACCTTTTTGTACCATAGTATATACTGAATTTCCAGCACTTCTTACTCTCTCTCTCTACTCTCTCTCTACCTGCGTTTTGGCATAGATGGTGCGTTTTTGCATCAGAAGGTTTTCCAAGAGTGTTTAGGGCTGAAAGAAGACTACCTAGAGCTTCCGCGCGTTACAGGTGGTGTCCTTCAATTTGAGGAGTAGTGGGCGGGCACATGTAGTGTTCTCAGTGCTCACCTACTCTCCATGCATCCATATATGGTGTGCCTTCTATGCCCATTTTCCGACATAGTATGGTGGCGTGCCTTGGCAAACTCTCCTTCTTGCTGCCCGCACATGTAATGTTCGAATCTCCCTTATTTTATTCCCCTTGCAATCCATCCCACTTGCTTGATTTGGTCATTTTTGGCCTATTTCTTGCCTTTCTCAAGTTAGGCTCAAGGACACAGGTGAAGACGGGAGCTATCCCGATGTGCGATGAAGTAAGGGTGGGAGTGGCTTTTGGTTGATGGTTCAACCATTAGTTCGGCGTTACGTCTAGTTTGGCGTTGGGTCACACAATATACCAGGGGAGCAGAGGTAGTCCGGGGTTGGGACACATACATTCACTTAGCCCTTTAGGGGCAGTTCACATACACATAGGCGGGGACACAAACAATGGTTCACATACACGGTGAATACACATACGAGAGCTCTGAAACCCCAACAACATGCATATGATGGCTGATGCACACGAGAAGATTCCATTCAAAATCTAGACAAATGTGTTGCATCTTTGGCATACATTTGAGGTTGTGGACGGATGATGCTATCTTGTTTTTGAAAAAATCACTTAGTGTATTCATTTGAAGGATTCAGTTGCAATAATTTTACATTTACTGTGACCTTGATCAGAACCTCACCTAGGCCTTGTCAGAATCTCCTGATGCGCAGACCGGGTGTCTAGTCCAGACTCCGGAGTTGGGTCACAGAGTATACCAGGGGAGCAGAGGTAGTCCAGGGTTGGGATACATACACTCACTTAGCTCTTTAGGGGCAGTTCACACACACATAAGCGGGGACACAAACAATGGTTCACATACACGATGAATGTGAGGATTACTGTTATTACTTAGTATTTCATCCACTATCTGTGTATTTAAGACTGAAACTGAAAGTAGACTTGAACACAGATGTTTGATTGATTGATTGAAATTGTGATACAACAGGCTCCTTATATAGGAGTCCAAGAGACACGAATGAAAAGACACATCCCATGACCAATAGTCATGACTCTAGGCGAAGAGACACATCCTTTGGACGAGTAGCTGCAACCATTGGGTGAAGAGTTGCAACCCTAGAGCGAAGGGGTGTGACCAGTCGTCGAAGGAGTGTGGCTCTTGATGACGAGGCATGTCTCTAGAGCGAATAGTCGTGACCATCCAAGTGTAGGGGTCCTCTGTAATCATGTCACTTTAGTATCTGTAATCATGAGGAGACTGTGTATAATGAACTAAGTCACAATCGTGACATTCCCTCCCATTTAAAATAAAACCCTTGTGATTAAATGAGAGTCGGTTGTCTGCCAAAGAATTCTTGGAGGAGTTGAGGATATTGTTGCATTTCTTCATCTGTCTGCCAAGTAGAATCTGACTCATCCAAGTCCATCCACTTAACAAGAAATTCTGTAGTAATCTTCCGTCTTGTTTCTTTCTGACGAACGTCAAGAATCTTCTCAGGAACAAGAATAATATGATCATCTTCAATCTCAAGAATATAAGAAGATAACTCCGGAATAGATGAATCTCCTTGTATGTATTCCTTGAGCCCAGAGATGTGAAATGTCGGATGAATTTTTTTCCAAGATGGTGGAAGATCCAACTTATAACTGACAACTGAAATCTTCTTTATAACTTTAAATGGACCATAGAAACGCGGTCGCAACTTCGGAAAGACTGACTTTACTGTCTTATATCGATGCGGTGCAACATAAAGCAAAACCAAGTCACCTTCTTGAAACTCAGTATGCCTTCTGTGCTTATTCGCATACTTCTGATATTTCTGCTGAACATGAACCAGTCTGTCTCGAACTTGCACAAGAATATCTTGCATTTCTTGAATCAACTGATCTGCTAATGCCACCTTGTGTTGAAGAACAAAGTTTGTAGGCACAAGCGGAGTGTGACCATATGCTGCTTGAAAAGGAGTCATTCTAGTGACTGAATGCGGAGAATTATTATAAGCAAACTCCACAAGAGGCAAATATTCTTCCCAAGAAGCTAATCTTGTCTGAATATAATGTCTAAGCATTTCTTCCAAAATTTGATTTACCCTTTCTGTCTGTCCGTCTGTCTGAGGATGATAAGCAGAACTGAACAAGAGATTTGAATAGGGAAGTCCAAAAATGTCCAGTAAACTTCGGATCTCTGTCAGAAACAATAGATCTTGGCAATCCATGAATTCTGAAAATATGCTGTACGAACAATGCTGCAAGATCTGGAGCAGAAACTGTCTTCTTGCAAGGAATAAAATGTGCCATTTTGGAAAACCGATCAACCACTACTAAAATTTGAGCATTGCCTTTCTGCAAACGCGGCAAAGTAGTGATGAAATCCATGCTTATGCTTTCCCATCTTTCCTGAGGAACTGGCAAAGGCTGAAGCAATCCTTGAGGAAGTTGTCGTGAAGCTTTCATAATTTAACAAGAGTGACAAGCTTTAACAAACTTAATAACATCCTGTTGCATCTGAGGCCAAAAGTATGTTGCTGATAACAGACGATATGTCTTGTTAATTCTAGGATGAGCTGCAAAGGGTACTTCATGATGCTCTTGAATAAGGAGTTTCCGCAAAGATGCATTGTGAGGAACACAAATGCGATCTAAGTAATAAAGTAAATCATCTGCAATTGTATATGCGGCAAACATATTCATTTCTGCAACAGTAGGATGAAGAGATTTGAGAGCTCGAAAGACATCTCCAAAGTCTCTATCTGTCAAATACTCATGCTTAAAACATGCAGGAATCTCCATCTGCACATTTGAGATAGCAAAGTTCGTAGCTCGAGGCATGCGGCTTAAAGCATCTGCTACCACATTCTGTAATCCAGGAACATAGAGTATCGCCATGTGAAAATTCGCCAAAAATTCAACCCATCGTCCTTGACGAGGATTCATCACTGGGGCTGAGTAGAGATGTAGGTCAAAGACTGATGATCTGTCTTAACCTCTGAATCTGCATCAAGAAGATAATGCTTCCACGTTCTATAAGCATGAACAATTGCCAAAAATTCCTTGTCATAAACGGGATATCGCATTTGAATAGCCGAAAATTTATGACTATCAAAAGCAATAACACGATCATTCTGCATAAGAACGCCTCCAGATGCTCTATCCGAAGCATCGGTCATGACGTCACACGGCTGAGTTGGATCCGCAATAGTCAAAACAGGCGTAGTTGTCAACGCATGCTTAAGATCATTAAAGGACTTTTTAGCTTCAAGTGACCATTGCAATTTATCTAACTTTGTAAGGGCCGTCAAAGGAGCAGCAATATCTGAGAACTTGTGAACCTTGGTGTGGTAAAAATTTGCTAATCCCAAGAAAGATCGCACATCTGAAATTGTAAGTGGCAAAGGCCAATCAACAATGACCTTTATCTTCTTAGGATCAACTGCAATACCATGTCCAGAGATGATGTGTCCAAGATATTCCACATGATCTTTGAAAAACTGACTCTTCTTCTTGTTGATGTACAAGACATTCGTACGGAGTACGTCGAAGACAATCTGCAAATGCTGCTTGTGATCTGCTAAAGTCTTACTGAAGACCAAAATGTCATCCAGATAAACGATGACAAACTTATCCAAGTAAGGACCAAAGATGTCATTCATCAAAGTCATGAAAGTAGCTGGGGCATTGGTTAACCCAAAAGGAATGACCAAAAATTCATAATGTCCATACTTTGTTCTGAAAGCTGTCTTATACTCATCTCCAATTCGAATCCTGATTTGATGATAGCCTGACTTCAGATCAATCTTCGAAAATACCTTCGCACCAAGCAACTGATCAAAGAGCTCATCGATGCGAGGCAAGGGAAACTTATTCTTGATTGTCTGCTTATTAAGGGCACGATAATCAATGCAAAGTCGCATAGATCCATCCTTCTTCTTGACCAATAAAACTGGAGCACCAAAAGGACTTTTGCTTGGAGGTATATGACCTTTATCCAACAACTCTGCCAATTGTCTCTGAATTTCTTGAGATTCTGAATAAGAAACTCGATAAGGAGCTCGAACTGGCGGTGGTTGTCCAGGGATTAGATCAATCGTATGATCTACAGAACGTCGAGGAGGCAATGTCGTTGGCAGCTCGTCAAGAAATAAATCCATATAAGGTTGAAAGAAGGGCTGCTGTAAATAAGAAATATCTGATGGCGAGGATTCCGATTGATCAACTGTATTGTCTTCTGCTTCTCGCAACATAACTAAGGCAGAAGTGCTGTCGCGTTTACGCACTAAGCGTTTGACTTGCATAGCAGAAACCACAGTAATCGGTTTAGAATTAAACAGACCTCGTAATTCCATTTCTCGATGATTATGATAAAGTCGAATGGAATGATCTCGAAAGCTGATCAAAGGATCATACTCATATAACCAAGACTGTCCAAGGATCATGTCATAGTGTGACAAAGGCATAATAGAGAAATTCAGCTGATCCTGATAGTCCTGAATCTGAAAATGCATCTGCTGAATCCGTTTACTGCAATGCAAGAAAGAACCATCTGCAAGTTCCACTTGGAAAACTTCCGCACTCTGTTGAGTAGGTAATCGTAACTTGCTGACGAGAGTAGTTCCCACAAAATTAGTTGAGCATCCACTATCAACAAGAACATTGATAGGATCCTGGCCAATAAATCCCAATAAGCTCAAAACTTGATTGGAAAGGTTAACAGACACTGAAGTATGGTTGTGGGCATTCAGCATTAAAGCACTGACAACTTTAGAAACTCGCACTGCATGAATCACCTGCTTGCCTTTTTCTGGCGTAGAAGGATGATGATGTCCATGTTCACCTTCTGGAAAACATTCCATGTTGGAATTCTGGCGAGAATTACGCTTTGGGCACTCATACCACTTGTGTGGTCCATTGCAAATTGTGCAAAGACCTGGAGGGTTGGCTTGAGAGGTTGAAGGTGCCGATGTAGAGGCTTGCTGACCTGCTGAGGTATCGCGGCGAAAATTGCGGCGATTGTTGGGTCGGCGATCTTGCCAGTTGCG
Organism: Cibotium barometz; assembly: GCF_041138505.1. Classification (NCBI taxonomy): domain Eukaryota; kingdom Viridiplantae; phylum Streptophyta; class Polypodiopsida; order Cyatheales; family Cibotiaceae; genus Cibotium; species Cibotium barometz. Next base: position 5,980,273 of record NC_141097.1, on the reverse strand, counting down.
TCCTCGATTCCGATTGTTGTTGTTGGAAGAGGATCCTGTTTGGGAGGCTGCTGCCTGACCTGAAAATCTAGGCCGAAAGGGCTGTTGCCGAGTAGATTGCTGACCAGAGGATTGGGAATAGTGAGACTCAGGTTGAGATAAATTTCCTCTGCGATTGTGCTGGGAGAAACGAGCACTGTTCGAGGACCGATTGCCAAAGAAGGATGTCCTGGGTTGTCGTCGTAGATCTCCAAGGCGCTCTACGTAGGCAATAGCAGCATCTATCGTGAGAGGGTTAAACTTCTGCACATCTTCCTGTAAGTTGGGTTCAAGCCCATCGATGAAGCTGTGTAGCTTGTCAGCGGGGCTGATGCTCTCAATTTCCAGAGTTAAACGTTGGAACTCTGTGATATATGCGGCTGAGGATCCTGTTTGCCTCAGACAGCGGAGAGCAGACCGGGCATGGTAGTCCGCACTGGCAGGTTCAAAGGCCTTGCGGAGGACGCGTCTGAATTTATCTCAAGTAGGAGTGTGTTTACCATCTGCAACACGTCGTTGCCACCATAGAAGTGCCCTATCCTTGAGTAGGGAACTGGCTAAAGCCACCTTCTTGCTTTCGACCAAATCGGTATTGGTCAAATATACCTCCATTTTGAATATCCATTGGTCAAGCACGCGCTTGTCGCGGCGACCATTATAAGGGGCAAGCAGTTTGACGTCGAGTTTCTTTTTTTGTGCAGCATTAAATATTTTATAAAGAAGTTGGAGTTCTGCATTGTTTACCTCGGCAGTTGGATCTGGTTCATCTTCATTTTCTGCTACCGAAGTCTCTGAAGAAGATGGTTGTGGATCACTGGCTGGTGTGCGCGCTGGATGGGGCCGCTGCAACTGGTCGAGTCGTCTGCTGATGGTAGAGAGACTTGTCGAAAAAGTCTGCTGAAGTGTCTCCATCTGCTCGCGTAATAATGTAATGGCCTGCATTTGCTCGTCTTGTTGCTGGCCCTCTTCCTCTGAGATAGATGGCATGTTGGATCTGCTAGAGGGAGTAGTGCGGAGAAGCTGGTGAAATATGTGGTACTGCTGGAGGAGAGAGTGACAGTGAATCGTCTCCCAATTTTGCTAAGAAATCGGAGCCTAACTCCGAAGGCTCGAAGTCTTCCACCTCGTCGAGAGGAGTGTCTCTGCAGGGGTTAAGGGAGTGTAATCTGGCACAATGACCTCGCTGTATACTCGAACCAAGGGCTGGAGCGAGATGATCCGGTTCACTGCATCCACACGGCACTCGTCCAGGAAATATGCAAGATGTGGGTACCGTCCCAAAATAAACTCATAATGAGCAAGATGGTGTGCTGGACACGTCAAGTAAATATGCCAGATCACCCATGCCTGGAACTGAGTGGCGTGGCGGTGACTGACGTATAATAAAAAGTCCAGGGGACCTGGTACATGAACTGGAGCCGGAACAGGTTCTGCAACAGGTTCGGGTAATGGGGCGGGCTCCGGTGTGGGTGTCTCGCGAGGATTTTCGGGCAATATGGCCTCCGGGACCTCGTCTATGTACGAGATGTAAGGCGCGGGCTGATTGCTGTTGGGTTCCATTGGACGCCTTGTTGAGAATGGGAATGTGTGCCAGAGAGGGGAGAAGTCCCTAGCGTGGCAGCGTGGGAGAGGAGCGAACCTTCCCTGGAACAACGTGCGAGAGGAGCGAATGGGCTGGCCGGCGGACTAATTCGTTGCGCTGGCCCCATATTCGCTTTGTTTTTTTAAAAAAAAAATGCGTTGGTCGGCTGGTTTCCTTGCGCTGGTCGCTGGCGGGTGTCCTTGCGCTGGTCGGCGGCGGCAAGTTTCCTTGCGCTGGCGGCCGTGGGGTGCTGGCGCCCGACTGCTTACGTGGCTGGTGGAAGCCACGTGTATTAAAAAAAAAAGGCTTAAGTGTGTAAGCCTTAAATCATAAGGCTTTTTGTTAATGTGAAACGTTACGTTTTTGTTTTTTTTTTTGTTGTTGAAAGGTTGACGCTTCGCCGACTGGAAGGATGCACCGCTACGAAGGCTGGATCACATCGCCGACTGGAGGGTGCGCATCTTCGAATAGTGTGCCACCGGCAGTCGCTGCATGTATTAAGGAGGCTCACAACCGACAGCCACTCTTAGCAATCAAGAGGCACGCTGGCAACAAACAAGGCGAAGCAGAGGGGGGGGGGGGGTCCAAATTCAGCAGCGAAGGGGTGCCATGCGAAGAGGTGCCATCTCTTGGTGCCATTGTTCGTGTGAAGGGATGCGAACCCATGCACGAAAGGGCACAACCCGATGAAGAGGCTCACGAAGGGCTACCAGCAGGAAATCTCTGCACACTCACCGGGTACGCCACACACACATCTGTGCATTTGTCTTGTGTAATTAATAAAGAAGTTTTAGGGTTACCTCATACTCGTAAGTGTAGGTTCCATCTTTCTTCTGCTTCCATACAACGCCGGGTAGGGGAGTAGAGCGGAGAGGGTGAGAGGCTCACAACCGTAGGCCCGGGAAATTTTTTTTTGCTCTGATACCACTGTGAGGATTACTGTTATTACTTAGTATTTCATCCACTATCTGTGTATTTAAGATTGAAACTGAAAGTAGACTTGAACACAGATGTTTGATTGATTGATTGAAATTGTGATACAACAGGCTCCTTATATAGGAGTCCAAGAGACACGAATGAAAAGACACATCCCATGACCAATAGTCATGACTCTAGGCGAAGAGACACATCCTTTGGACGAGTAGCTGCAACCATTGGGTGAAGAGTTGCAACCCTAGAGCGAAGGGGTGTGACCAGTCGTCGAAGGAGTGTGGCTCTTGATGAAGAGGCATGTCTCTAGAGCGAATAGTCGTGACCATCCAAGTGTAGGGGTCCTCTGTAATCATGTCACTTCAGTATCTGTAATCATGAGGAGATTGTGTATAATGAACTAAGTCACAATCGTGACAGTGAATACACACACGAGAGCTCCGAAACCCCAACAACATGCATATGTTGGCTGATGCACACGAGAAGATTCCATTCAAAATCTAGACAAATGTGTTGCATCTTTGGCATACATTTGAGATTGTGGATGGATGATGCTATTTTGTTTTTGAAAAAATCACTTAGTTTATTCAGTCGAAGAAAATTCATTTATTTATTTTGATTCAGCTACAATAATTTTACATTTACTGTGACCTTGATCAGAACCTCACCTAGGCTTTGTCAGAATCTCCTGATGTGCAGACCGGGTGTTTGGTCCTGCAACCACCACCAGACATGTGTATGATGCTGCTGCCCAACATGTGGTCAGTGGTGCAATGGAGGGCGTCAATGGTGAGATCTGTTTGTTTTGACAATGTGTTGGTTTGATTTAGCTGCTTCCTTTTTTGAGCTGTTTTTTGGTCTATGTTCTCATGGTTTCAGCCATTGTTGTTGAAGTTGTGAAAACTTCTCTGTTCAACCTTGTGCTTTTGAGCAGGTACTGTCTTCGCATATGGTGTCACCAGCAGTGGGAAAACACACACCATGCATGTAAGTCTCATGGCTTTAACATGTCTTTAGAAAGTAGGCAAATGGTACACTTCATTTTTTTTGCTGGTATGGTAAGCCTGGACTATGTAAGTCTCATGGTGTGCACACACCTTTAGTAATGGCCGAAGGGTATGCTTTCTTCTTAAGTTTCGTCTGGTAGGTTTGAAACCTAGGGTTAGTTTTCTATGCTAATTTGAAACTTGGGACTAGTTTTCTATGCTAATTTGCTGGTTTACCATTGCAGGGTGATCAAAAGTCTCCTGGAATCATTCCTCTGGCTGTGAAAAATGTTTTTAGTATCATTCAAGAGGTGCATCTTCTGCCTTTTTCCACCTTTCACATTTGAATGAGGATATGTAACATCTTTCTATTTGCTCCTCATCTTGATTGTTCTTATAAAATGCAAGTTTTTGAGTTTTTTCTTATTGTGGTGCCTCTGCTTGCAACTAAAGTGGTTCTGGCTTATGGTGTGCTTTGCAGACCCCAGGGCGGGAGTTCCTCCTTCGGGTCTCTTATCTTGAAATCTACAATGAGGTCGCTGCTTATTTGGATGGTTCTTTACTAGTCTAGTGATTATGTTCTCAAATGTTGAAGTGCGAGGATATTGTTTGTTGCAACAAATGCTTGTTGGTACCAGAGACCGAGTAGTCACAAGGACGTGTTTTTATGAATTTTCAGGTTATCAATGACTTGTTAGATCCTGCAGGTCAAAATCTGAGGGTTCGGGAAGACGCACAAGTTAGTACATTTGTTTGTTACTCTCCACTAGAGCTATATGATGTGGGACTTATTTCTTTTATTGAGCTGTTAGCAGTTTGATTGCAAATTGGTGCTCAATTGCATGATATAGTGACTTCATGAGGAGATCTAGAACTTGTACGGCATAAGAGGATATAAAGTTTTGCAAAATTATGAAGGTGGCTTTCCCATGTGGGTTTCGATTAGAGGTTTTTGCTTTACTGCTTAATTTTCTTGAAGGGCACATATGTTGAAGGAATCAAGGAAGAAGTAGTTCTTTCTCCAGCTCATTGTCTCTCTTTGATTGCTACAGGAGAAGGTGATACATCCTGTTTTGAGTTAACCTCATAGTTACTTAACTAAATTTTGAGAAAGCTAAGGCAAAAAGGCAGGAGGTGTTAAGATTACTTATTCCACCGATGCAAAGATTAGAGGGAAAAGCATTGATTGCCTGAGTATCTAGACTGCTTGCTCAACTTTAAATGCTGCACTCAGGCTTTAGATTTTTCTGGGCTCTAAGGGATCTCGCGATGTACTTACTGCACGCTGGGTGTTTTTTGTCTAATCTGCATGGGCAAATATTCTGTCTCAGAGCATCGCCATGTGGGGTCAAACAATTTCAATCTATTGAGCAGCCGCAGTCATACACTCTTCACGCTGGTAGGCAAGCCAGCACACTTTTTAAGCTTTGGCTATTCTTATTGTAATATGTGGTTTTCCTTTGAAAACATTTAGTGCAGATAATCCTCTCCTATGTGTCTTTTTTCCCTGGGTTTAAGAGCCTATGTGAACTCTTTGCAGACGATTGAAAGTAGCCCGAGGGGGGATGACTTTAGTGATGAAGAAGTGACCCTTTCCCAGCTGGTATGTTCTTTCAACCATTATCTTTTTGTAGCCAGATGCAGTGAGAGTAGGCAGATCTGGTGAAGCTTGTTGTTACTCACAACACCCTCTTATAGGCTTGTGATTGGCCATTCACAGAATCTCATTGACCTAGCAGGCTCTGAGAGCTCCAAGACTGAGACTACTGGGCTGCGACGCAAAGAAGGATCTTACATCAACAAGAGCTTATTGACGTTGGGAACTGTAAGACTCGCTGTTTGGATAAATTGTTGGTCTCTTTGCCATATAATTTACCTTTTTAGGCATTCACTAGGGTAGTCACTGATTTTAGGCTTCTTACTGCTTGCAGGTCATATCTAAATTAACAGATGGAAAAGCAGCACATGTACCATACAGAGATTCAAAATTGACCAGATTGTTACAGTCTTCCTTAAGTGGGCATGGTCGTGTATCGGTAAATTTTTGGCTTTAAACTTGGCCAAAATTTGCATCAGTATGCTGGATGCATCTCCATTGAAGCATTTCGTTTCTTCCTGTTTCAGCTCATATGCACTGTTACCCCAGCTTCTAGCACTAATGAAGAAACACACAATACCCTAAAGTTTGCTCATAGAGCAAAGAATGTGGAGATTCATGCCTCCCAAAACAAGGTAGATCTGGCTTCCTCTCTGCTAGACACTAGTGCTGTGTGTTTGTGTAGATGGAAGAGTGATGGGACATAATACATGTACATAAGAAACTCTTGCGGTTTCAGATAATGGATGAGAAGTCGTTGATAAAGAAGTACCAGAAGGAAATTCAAAGTTTGAAACATGAACTGGAACAACTCAAGAGAGGGATGATCGGCAATTCATACCTTATGGGTAACAGCGGAGAAGATCTTGCAACACTCAAGAAGCAGGTTAGAGGTCTTGTCCTTTGTAATCCTTCATTCCTCAATTTTCCCATCTTTCTGTGTTATCTGTCAGCGCTCAGTTCCTATCTTTTTACACTTGGATTTTGCATCCCTTCGTGAACATAAAGCTGAGTATGTTGCATTGCATAGTTAATTAAAGTGATGCGAAAGATAAAACACGTGGGGAGAAGGTGCATCTTTTGTTTCACTCTAACGATACTCCTAAACTGTACCACGTGAAGGGAAGTTGTCCAATGTGAAGGGAATAGGATCATTTGTTTCACTTCAATGATGCTCCAACAACTTTATCCTGTTGTCTTATATACTTATCCATCTATCTTGATACTTACGCATTGCTATGGTAGCTCAACCTTGTAATAAAACATGTGGGATGAGCGTATAATCTGTTCCTTTATGATCTTGAGTAGATGATTAGGGGCCCAGCTGAATGATCAAGAAATATGAATAAAAATACTGCTTGTGACCTGGAGCCATCTGTGAATGGAGTGGATTCTTGATTTACAGGCAGAAGCAAAATGTGCTAACAAGCTTGCATGATCTATACCTAAGCCATGCAATGCTAGTATCGCCTAGGCATACTGGCAGGATTGCATTCTGCTTACACTAACTTCTTGGAAGCAGTCATACTGCTGGCAGCAGCTTATCATTTTTTTGAATGCAAGGCGTATGATTTGAGACATAGAAGCAGCATGACTTGTGATTTTAAAAAAAGAACTTACTCAATTTCTCCTGAATAGATGCAAGGCCCCTGCATACAGTTGCTTGTCAAACAAGATCTACTTCATATGCACTTGCTAGGAATGCCTAAAAATGGTTGCTGTATTCTATTCTAGGATGCATGGCCTCTAGCTAGCCTTGAAGGAAGCAAGTGAGCTCCAAGAGAAGACAATCCTAATTGTGCATATCAATTCGACCACTTCTTCTGAGGCTTCAGCACATCCTAAGTACTCTGTAGGCATATAAGGTTCTGAAGAACTTGACCTTGGTTTTGGCAAGGTTTACTCTCAACACTCACCTATGGCAAGGACTATAGAGAGAGTGTAAGTTTAGACCAGTTTTGAAACTTATATGGGCATTAGTCAAGTTGACTTATTTCTCATCCAACCCTGGAAGTGCATCAATGAAGCTTCTGTACTTGCATGATTTAAGGCAATCACTGTGTACTTGACATCATCTTTAATTATCACTCCTCTTTGAAGCTTGCACTCTGTATGCTCAGTGATAACTGCTGTAGAGCTTGGTCAGCAAGGTGAGGGTACTCAAAGGCTCTCCAGTGCTTTGAATGGGGAAACAATATATATTTATAAGATTCCGAGGAATCCCTTGTGTTAACCAACTTTGCTATGGCTCAGGCTAACATCTCCTTTCCATGTGTTAGCTCTCACTGTAGTCCTTCATAGTTTGTTACCGCTAAAAAGAACAAAGCTTTTGTGTGAGTTAGTCTTCACTATGACTGTTTTCTATTAGGTGCTTGTTTTAGAAGATCCATTACAATGATCATTTGGATGCCTCAACTTTATAATCTTATGTTATGATTTGATGCACTGTTTTTGAAATTTTTGGTAGCTGGAAGCTGGTCAAATAAAACTCCAATCAAGGCTAGAGGAAGAAGAACAAGCAAAGGAAGCCTTAATGGGCAGAATCCAAAGGCTGACCAAGCTTATACTGGTTTCTACCAAAAACACGGCTCCTCAAAGCCTTCCGGAGAGACAAAGTCATCAAAGGAGGCACTCTTTTGGGGAGGACGAGGTTGTGGATGTTACATCTCTTAAGGATTTGAATCTGTTAACATGCATCCTGAGCTTCCATCATGTGATTGTAAAGCTGTTTGTTTGCTTTGCATATAGAATCCTGTTTGCTCATTGGCCCGCTTTATTGGATTGTGCAGCTTGCATATTTACCAGATAGAAGGTGTGAATTCGTTCTTGAAGAGAAATATGGCCATGATTCAGAGTTATTTTTAGATGGGAGGAGCGATAACATAATTGGGGATGACATTTTCAAAGGAGACAAGAAGACCAAGAGGCGGAGCATGTTGGCATGGTTCAAACTTAAGGCAAGTGTTCAAGTCTCACACTATTTTTTTAAGGTGTCTGCATTGGAGCTCTCATGAAGTTTTCCTTGTTCAAAGGATATGGACTTGTTTAGTTTGAGAACTTCAAATGATATTTCTACTTTATCTCTTTGAACCATTGAAGAATCTAGTTGATCAGTTCACAGTATGGGGTCTCAATGGTCAGGAGGTGAAACAACTGTGCATTTTTCACAGTGCTCTTTCTGGTTCCTTTGGGCTGGGGACAGAGCAAAGGGGCCCTGCTCGTCATCTGCTTCTTTGCTGCGTTCAGACTGCTTTGAAGCTGAGTAATGTGTGCAAGGCTGCTGTATGGGCTGAGGATAATGAATGCTGAATATGAGTTTGGGATGCCCTTATGGTTAGCTTCCTGGTTTCCTCATATTTTGTTCTTGTATGTAGACAATGGGCTGCTAAACCAGGTTTGCCATCCCTAAAGGGGAGGGGAGGAGGAGAAAGAGAGGAGAAAGGGTGGGAGTCGGAAGATAAAGTGAGGAGAGATGGGATAGAAGAAAAAAAATATGTACACAAAGTTATCTGAACTAATTTGAATGTCAAATCCGGGGTGGAAATGGGAAAGGGCAGGTTTTTCTGGGGAAAATGGCTGGAACAAGGGAAACACACTTCCATGGCATAACTGGTTGAAACATGTGTCTAAAAAATTCAGAAAAGAGACTTCTATTAAGTAAATAAAATCATACAAAGGGAGATCTCAAACCAAAAGGTAGGGAGATCTCAACCAATCAGGGGCACTATGCTGCCATAAAAGCCCCGTAGGGTGTTGTGTGCATCCTGCACTTGGATGTCACGTGGATATATATATATATATATATATATATATATACAACAGGTGCAAGACTTAAGAGTGGTAATTGGCCCTTTGTGAGCCCTTGTCCGGGATGAGTCAACCAAGGATCCTGTAGAGGGTCATGGTCAGGTGTGCATGTCCCGCACATGAAGTCAGCGCATGTCCCACACGTCTGTGTAACCCTCTGGAATGATGTAGAGGTTTACCTGGCATTTATTAGGCTTCCAACTAGATGCATGGGCACCAGTTTGGGTTCAGGAGACAGGCTTTGAAGAGTCTTTCTTATGGGCAGCCATGTAGGGGGCTTGTGTCTAAGGGCCATCCAAGGGATTAGGACCCAGTCGGCCAGCCTTAGGGGGACTAGGCCAGCCATTGCTCAGTTGGCCAGTCCCAAGGGGCGTGTCGGCTAGCAGAAGCAAGAGAAGCCAGCCACGCATAGGAAAAAGCGATAGCATTTAATGCTTATTTTCTCCAAGTTGTGAGCATATTAACAGGCTGATAGAATCTGTAGGAAACCAACCAGCATATGTGAGTTCATATATAAGTGATCTCCAGGCCCTTGCATAAATCATCTCATATATTTCCAGGGGCAAGGTGGAAGGTGAAAGATCAAGGGTCATCTTCAGGTTGAGTGTCACCTCAGCCAATTGAAGGTCTCCAAGGTCAGTTCAGGCCTGGTTATTTATAGCCAGCAGTTAGTCATCCTACTCATGCAATAAAGCAAATACACCATATGAAATAGGCCCTCGTAAGGGTTGTGGCACAGGTACTTAGCTTATCTTCAAGAAAACAACAATTTCATGCGTAAAACCCTGAAAATAAACAAAAGAGAGAGAGTAGAGAGAGAAGGCACCACACTAGGGGTTGGAATAGCCTTGGGCTGACCCCATAGTCACATGGAACGTGGAATAGGGAGAGGAACGAGGCCCGATTTTGGAATGGGGAATGGGGACGTTTGGACTCAGAACGGGAACATGAATGAGAGAGAGAGAGAGAGAGAGAGAGAGAGAGAGAGAGAGAGAGTCTAAACTCTAAAGAGTAGAGTGAGTTGGTCCAAGAGAAGAGATGGCTTGCAGAAAAAGCTAATAAAGTATGGAATGTTAAGAAAACGGCCTCTTGGTGGAAGTGCATCCTACTTTGTGGTTGGCATTCCAAGCTTCCTTTTCAAGGCAAAGTGTTTATTTGGCGAGTCATGGTTGGGGGCCTGCCTTTGGCCATTGCTGCCCTTCGGCATTGGAGACTTTCTAATGGCAACTGTTTCTTCTGCCAGACTTGTCCAGAATCTAGTCAGCACAGGTTTATTTCTTGCCAGGTTGCTCGCCAGATATGGGAGTTCATCTCTTCAGTGTGGCAAATGGTGACTGGACACACTTTGTCACCCAAGCAGTGGGTATTTGGACATGATCAGCCAGGGGGGAACAATCAGCAACATGAGGTCTTCTTTGTTTTCTTTCGATGGTTGGGTCTTTGGCATAATTGGCTCATGAGAAATGCTTTCATATTTGATTCACAATCAGGGGTGAAAGGTCATGTCCAGCGTGTTCGTGATCTATTGCTTTGGCAAGTTTCTTCTTTGATCGATGACCCCTGGTTACATGCTCTTCGTACGGTGGGCATGCCCCATGTGGCCTTTTAGTGTGTGCGGTCTGACGGCCTCTATGTACATGTTTGTATAGCTAGTCATGCGACCTTTGCTTTGTATTAGATTTTCGTAATTTAATCAACCAACCATTACGAAAAAAAAAAGAGTGAGTTGTTAGAGAGAGAGATTGCAAGATAGAAAATGGGGACATTCTGTAACGCGGTTCCATTCCATTCCACGCTCCCCACATACATCCACTCTCGGAACGCGTTCCATCCGTTCTCGGAATGCGAGTTGTGTGACCAGCCGCCTCACACGTTCCATGACGTTCCCACGCTCTCCACATGTGCTAAGTGGCATTCCCACGTTCCAAGGATTCGGGACCGACGTTCCATGTGACTATGGCCAATCCCTCTTCCCCCTTCCCCCCCCACTCTCCCCTCCTTCCCCCTCGGAGTTATATTAGATAAAACTCCTTGGATTAGTCTTGAGTACAAGTTCTTAGAGCTAGAGAGCTCTCTTGTCTTTTTACATGGCTCAACATTGGGAGAATAGTTGAATTTATAGTTCTTTCCCAAAAGCACTTGAGAAAAGCATTTTAAAACTCACTTATAGTCCAAAAAGCATCTTTTTAATAATAAAAGCTCTTCTCTTTTTAGTGTTTAAAAAGCTTTTAATCTTTTGCTTTCTAAAAAAATAGGCGCATCATTTCAAGCTTGTAAGGTGACCTTGCGCTATTATCTCGCCACGTGTTAGTGCCACGTCACCATTGCCATGTCATTAGCGCCACCACTTTTTTTTTCAAAACTTTTTTTGGGGATGCGTGTTGTGTTTTTTTTGCAGATCAGCAACCTTTATTTTGATGCTTTGGTGACATCTCCCCAACTTATTAAACAGTTGTCCTAACTGTTAGATCTTGCTTTCCTCTGCTTTTTTTCCTTGCTGTGGGCTCAGCTCCTCTCTCTCTCTAGCTCTTGAGACATGGTTCTTCGTGCGGAATTTCCTTCTCTTCTCTTGTGCTTGGCTTTGGGAGCATCTTTTCCTCATGGTTTTCACCCTTCACATAAAGTGACCTTGGGTTTGACATTTTTGGCAGATACTTCCACTCCTTGCACCTCTAGAGTTGCCCTCAGGCAGGAGTTTGTCAGAATATGCAGCGGAGATGATGACCAGTTCTGGGAACACAAGAGCAAAAAACACAGGCAGAAAAACAGCATAAGAGAGAGAGAGAGATGTAGGCGTGTAACTCTGCTCTGATATACACAAGAAGATCCCGGAATGATACAATGAGTAGTGGGGAGCATGGGGCATATTTATATGCCCCATAGATGCAGTCGTAAATATGCCCCATAGATGCAGTCGGCTTGTGCTAGAGGCTCTCCACGACTGCATAAAGCAGTCGGCCAGCAGTAGTAGCCTCTACGTCTGAAGAACCAAGTCGGCCAGCCACCAGCACCTACACGACTGTGTAAAACAGGTCGGCCAGCCATGGGGTGCAGTCGGCCAGCCCCATGGGCTCCTGCCAACCATCTGGCATCCATCCACACTACGGAAAAATGGGAAAAAATAGGGGAAAAATGCGAGGAGTGAGGAAAAATGATAAAACACCTCATAAGGGCAGGCACACCCACAACAAAGGCCCTGGTGTATAAAACTGGACAGGAGATGATTTCTAACAGAGTTTCCCATTCTCTTACGGTTAAGAGCAACACGCCTGCGTTATATGTCAGAAGACACAAACACGTACACACATGCTCATCCTTGGGTTTAACTGGGCGTCCCTGACCCTTGGCACACATACACAAATATGCTCACATAAGCATAAATCAAATAAACAAATGGATGCACAAACAGTTCCTTGGTTTTGACACCAATTTCTTGGTTTTTACACCAGTTCCAACTGTAGTCCAACTACCCATGTCAAAGTTTGACTGTGGTAGACTAACAATATTCATATCCATGTACTCAGTTCTGATTTCCTTCACTGATAAACAATGCTTCCACGAGATGGCTAGTCCCATGACTTGTACAAAAGATTTAGTGTTGTTCAATCTCATAGCTGCTCCTTTTGGATACAACTTGGACAACAACCCTCAAGTTCTAGAATACTCAATTCCCTACAATGGAATATAAACCTTGAGCATTCCTCTTTGTTCTTGGTTCCTTGGATGTCAAAACACAAAGGCTGGTGATAGGCTCTGGTTGAAGAACTTCCTCTAGCTCTTCAACTTCTGGTGGATCCTCGTTCACTCCTTCCAAAGGTTCGGGACCCTTATAGTCTCTTAGGAGACTCACAAGAAAAGCATTGTGAATCCTCCAATCATCGGGTAATGCTAGTTTGAAAACCACATCGTTGATCTTTTCCAATATTTGGAAAGGTCCATAGTACCTATTGGACAACTTAGGATAAACCTTCTCTTTGCCACCATTGCCGCTTCGTTGCATGATCTAACCAAGAAGAAAGTGGGGTGAGCGTTAGAGACATGCCTTAAACTTATTGAAGGAGAAGCTTACTAGTGGACCGATATTGGTCACTCCAGACCTAGTGAACCCTTTTGTGGTGGAATGTGATGCAAGTGGGGATTGTATAGGAGTAGTTTTGCAACAAGAAGGGTGTGTGGTTACCTTTGAGAGCCGAAGGTTGCAACATGTCGAGAAACACTTGCAGGTTTATGAGAAAGAACTTCTAGCTGTGATTCATGCTATTACTTCATGGAAGCATTATTTGCTTGGGATTGATTTTATGGTGACGACGGATCATCAAAGTTTGAGATATTTTTTGACCCAAACTAAGCTTTTTGAGAAGCATATAAGGTGGGCAGACTTTTTGTCCATGTTTCATTTCTAGATTATCCATACACCTGGAAAGAAGAATGTGCTTGCAGATGCTCTATCTAGGAGACTAGAGGTAAATTCAATGCTGACACACTAGGTGTCGAAATAGCCTTGGGCCGACCCCTACGTTTGAGTTATATTAGATAAAACTCCTTGGAGGAGTCTTGAGTACAAGTTCTTAGAGCTAGATAATAGCTGAATTTATAGTTCTTGTTGAAAAGCACTTGAGGAAAGCACTTTAAAACTCACTTATAGTCCAAAAAGCATCTTTTTAGTAATAAAAGCTGTCCTCTTTTTAGTATTTAAAAAGCTTTTAATCTTTTGCTTTCCAAAAGCTAGTCACATCATTCCAAGCCTATAAGGTGACCTTCCATTGCTATCTTGCCATGTGTTAGTTCCACGTCACATTTTTTTTTCTCCTTCCAAAACTTTTTTTTTTGGGGTTTTGTTTTCTGCGCGCGTTGCATTTTTGCATATCAGTAACTTGTAATTTGATGCTTCGATAACACTATATGTGGGGGGCCTTCATTGGGTATTTGGGACCCAACACTATGTATTGTCTCTCTTCTCTCTTTGCACTCTTATTCTCATTAAATTGTGCTGTACATCGTCAAGAACAAAGGTACTGAAAGTTATTAATCAAAGTATAATCCTCATCCATAAGCTTCCGCATCTTACAGTGGTATCATAGTCACAAGAAACGTTTCGAGGTTTTGAAGGTTTTTTTACAAAAGGTTTCGCCCATCTCACTAAAAAAACTGTAGGTTTCGAAAATTTATAATTACAAAAATAAATTATAAATTTGTGTGTGTGTGTGTGTGTGTGTGTGTATGGATACATACATACATACAAATTATAATTCACAAGATAGATGCACAATTTCAGAGACTTTCATGCAAGCTGCAAGCACAAGAATGACAAGTCACAAGATTCATTATTCAAGATAGATGGAAATTGTAAAGTATCAAAGACCATAGATCAGTGGATGAATACAGTGTCATCCCACACATTCCGGGTATTGTCATTTTTGTTGCGGCGAGGCATTATAGAATTTAAGAATAGGGTCAAGAAGAGGAATTTTGGAATTAGGTAAAAAAGGAGATGGGAGAATTGAGGAAGGAGAAGAAAAGGGAAAGGAAGGAGAGAAGATGAGGAGAAGGGAGGAAGGAGAAGAAGGTAGGAAGAAGAAGAAGAGGGGAAGGAAGGAGAAGAAGAGGAGGAGAAGTAGAGGTGAAGGAAGGAGAGAAGAGGAAGAGAAGGAGCAGTGAAGAGAAGGAGAGGTGAAGGAAGAGAAAGAGGAGAAGCAAGCTACAGTTGGGTTGCAGGCAACAATCAACGTGAAGGGCATGGAGAAGTGAGCGCAGCCAATAAAAACGCACATAGACCTAACCGGAAAAAAATACACCGCACATATGATAAAACGCGCAACTGGGTGAGAAAACAAGCATTTCTGGATTTGGGCGAAATGTCTTTAGTTAGGAGTTTTGTACGTTTCGTAGAAATGTTTCGCACGAAACGTTTCAGAGGTTTCGTTGGTGCGAAACATGTTGTTTTGTGACTATGAGTGGTATCAGAGCTTTGCCTTTTGGCGAAGAAATTCAGCCGAGAAAAGAAAGTTTTTTTTTCTTGTGTGGTTGGTTTATAGACGTCAGAAGCACTCTCCATTCCGGTGTGACTTTTTGCGTTTGAAGGACGGTTGGTTTTCAGCCTCCAAAACGCAATCAGAAATGTCTCTGACACACAGTGGATGTGGATGGTTTATTTGCAGTTAGGAAGAACCTTGACCACTCCCACTATGGTGACCTCTGATGATGAGAGAACAACAGACCCAGGAAGAAACTGCCACTTCTATAGCAACCGCATCAGGGAGCATTGACAATGGGGGCCAGATGACATTTATGTTCTAGAATTTCATGAATCTCATGAAGCAACATGGAGATCAATTGCTTGAGCAAAAAGCTATGATCCACGCCCTAGAGAAGGGATTGCCTCTTCCAATCACTTCTTCTCCTAGTCATCTTTTCCTCTCTTGCCAATTCTCATCCATATCCCTATCCCAATCCCTACTTTTACGAACTCCGATGAGGGGTTAACGATGGAGCAAGCCCATTCTCCACTTGAGCTGCAACAGATATGGGAGCTGAAGCTTTGGATGTAGGCAAACTGAAGCAACAGCTTGCGTTGGCACGCGAGAAGACCAAGGATGACACGTGATTCCTTGTGGCCCTGGACACAAGTGCGATATTGGCGATTTTTTCAACAACTCATCTTCATGAGAAGGTGAACTTCAATAAATATAATGGTAAATTTCATCCCATTGCTTTGTATTCTTGGATTCATCAATTTGAAGCTTATTTTGTTGCATGTAGAAAGTCAGATATTCATAAGGTAGTGTTATCTGGATTCTATATTGAGGGTGAGGTCATTTGTTTGTGGACTCATTGGGCCCAAGCCGATTCTCGTTTTGGAGTTGCTGCCTATGTATGGGACCAGTTTGTCATTGATCTCAAGCAATGGTTTTTATCGTCTCATTATCTTGAGTGGCTTGAGGATGAGTTCAAGGGATGTATATCAAGCATTCAAGTGTTGCTATAGCCTCTTATAGGATCATTTTCAAAAAGCCCTAATATTTGGAAAACCCGAATTTCAAAAAAATCTTAATTTTAAAAAACCCTAATTTTAGAAAATCCTAATTTTTGGAAACTTAATATTTGGGGCATTATCTGCACGTGATTAAAGATTGAATTGGATACATTCCTGTGTTAAGACCTTTCCAATTTCAAAGCATAAAATGGCTTCCACATGTTCATTGAAAGATTTCCACACTTGGTAGACTAAGTTGAAGTTTAGTCTGACGAGAGAAGGCCTTAGGCATTTCATTGAAGGGGATGAGAAGATGCCGGAGATTGAAGATGCAGCAGAGAAAGCTTGGAAGCTTAGAGATCAAAAAGCCTTTGGCCTCATAGTCCTTGGCCTCTCATAATTTCATACATCATGTTGCAGATCTCGCTACCTCCAAAGAGGCTTATGAAAAGTTGGATAAGCTCTTCGAAGCTCAAGCAAGAAACTCCATAGAGTTCTATGGACTCATAATGCAACCATATGAGAGCTTTGATGCTCATGTGAATAAAATGAAGTCTCCAATGAACCAACTTGTAGGACTTAAAGCAAATGTGGAAGAAGATGTGACTCTAATAGTATTGTTAAAATCAATGCCTGAAGAGCAATATGGGAACCACATCACCACACTAAAGAATCTTCCAATCTCACCTTGGAAGGAGTCATAGTCTCCTTTAAGGAAGAAGAAAGAAGGCTCAAAAATAGAGAAGCGGGGGGGTGGGGGGAACAACTCCTTCTTCACATAAAAGAGCTTCAAAGTTATAAAATGTTCCCTTTGTGGTAGGAACGATCATGGTGAGAAGGACTCTTATTTAAAGAACCCATGCTGACGTGGAAAAAACCACAATGAAAAGAACTGCTTTCACAAAAAAGTAGATGCAAATATCATTGAGAAGAAAGATGTCACGTGCACACCCATCAGGTGTACAAGTGGCATGGCATCATCAAGCATTAATCAGACATCTAAGTATTAGTCAGGCATTTACATGGTATTCATGGTGGGCAGCCGACAAGCATTTAAGGCATTTATGCTAGTCGTGAGCATTCAGCAAGGCTGGCCGACTGCAGCAAGGCCTGCCGACCTGCATCAGTACCCACATATAAATAGAAGGGCATCCCTCCATTCAGTCCATCATCGCATCTCAGATCAGTGTTTTCAGCATCTCATCTCAACGCATAGATCATCGCGTCTCAGTTCAGCAGCATTTAGTTCAGTTCAGTCCATCAGATCTGCAAACGCAGAGAGCATCCACCTCCTCAGTGTTGGAGAGCATCTGCGTCTCATCATCAGATCAGCATCGCATCCGTTCCAAAGCCATCCCTTCAGCGTTTCCTTCCTAGGAGACAAGGGAAAGACAGTGGGACAACAGTTCATCCGGCATATCAGCATATTCAGCATATAGGCAGCATATTCAGCATATAAGTCATCATTCCTATCTCCTACATAGAGGGAAGCAGGCATCGAAGGGTGGACCTCAGCGTTGGAGCAAGGAACAGTCCTCAGCATCAACATTCAGCTTATTCCTCTCATCCCGAGAAGGATATTCATCTAGGACAGCATCATAGACAAAATTTGTAATGCTTACCACCGTTGTACTGAGTAGGTTGTGGTACCAAATGAACATATGCAGGTACAGTCCACCAAATGAACAAGTACAGTTGACTGTACTGTGCAAGTACAATCGACTTGTACTGTACGGAACAAAAGGAGACTGTAGATGGATATTCGTAGCAGGTACTGTGTAGGTACATTTACTGTACTGAGCACAGTATGGAGCAAGGCGACCAGGTACAGCTGGTACAGGTCATATGTTTGTGCAGTCGACTGTATGCAGGCAGGCAGGTACAGTACGAAGGGTGCTGTCAGGTGCAGTCGGCGCTGACAGCTGATAGGTGCAGTCGGCGCTGACAGGTGCTGTAGACGGCGCACAGTGTACGGGCAGGTACCTGTACGGAAATCTTCAGTACACCTGCTGACGACGGCGAACAGGTACGGCAGCTGCAGGCGAAGCTGTTGCTGGCGAGTCTGTACGGGTAGTGCAGTACGGACAGAAACAAAAGGCGGCTCTATACAAGCTGGGCAATGGCAGGCCTACTCAGCTCTGATACCAAATGAAGGCCTATGAAGTGTTAGGGTTAGGGTTTGGAGATGCTGCAAACAAGTGTGGAGAGCAACAGAGAGAGAACACGACTGCTGTATATCCAGATGATCAAAATGTGAAGTACAATAGCCACATAATAAGTGACCTAAAGAGATGTGTTCACATGTCCGGCCATAAAATGTGCCGGGTGGACCAAAACACTTATAAACTGCTTATAAGTGAACCTAAGCTAAACTGGGGGAAAAAACCTCCACTAACTGAAGTAAAAAGTGCCCCAGTAATCTACTGATGATCACTAGCACTCCTCTGGGTGCATACACAGCATAAAACCCAACAAAACAAACCAAACAAACGTGAAGGGAATGCAAGCCTGACTCACCTCCCAACCTTGACAGCCGTGGGCAAGCCCACAAGTCTTGGCTGTCCCCACCGAGCCACGAGCTGAGCTAACTAGATGGACATACCGACTAATCTCTACCTTGTGACATCCCATACCGCCACGAAGCTACCCTCGCGGTCCTCGAGACTGCTGCTGGCCTCGACTGCATAAAGCAGGTGCACGTCTGCACTAGATCCAGGCTCCTGACCATAGAGCTCTCACAAAGACATGCGAGACTCTATGAACCAATGACTAACCTTGGCCACCCTTTTATAGGCTCTTGACCGGTCATCGAGCGTCCACACTTGGGTGCCCGCCCGTTAGTCTATCCCTAACTCAACTCACCAATCAAGCTGCCTAGCTCCAAGCTTCCCCAAACCTCGAAGCTAGTCTTGGGTGCGTGTAGCACACGGTAGATACACACTATGCACATGACATAATCTGTCTTGGAGTCTTATGACTTGGCTGATTTCATTGTGGTTGGTGTTCCACGGCCGGAGTTGGAGGACGGGGAGCTTTTACCCTCTACTCAGAAAGAACAGGAGGCTTAGGCACAACTGTGGAATCATGTCAATGCCCGTGTGCGTTCTTTCATCTTCCTTAATTGCACACCACAGGTGATTAATCATATCAAACATATGACACTGGCCATAGGGATTTGGCAACATTTGCCTTCTCTATAACAGAGTATCACCCATGAAGCGGATCTCCTTGGAAGTGCAGATGTGGGTGATGGATCTTGCAAAGTCTTCAACGATGCGGGAGCACATCAACAAGTTGCAAGCTCTTCAGTAGGAGGTTCTTCAAGCTGGGAAGGAGATATCTTCAAAGGACATGGCCATCACTTTGTTGTCTCGTCTAACCTCTCAATACTCAGCTTTCTACTCCTCTTTGATCACTAGTGGCATGCTCAGCACCATTACATGGGAGGAGCTTGTGCCTATGGTCTTGGACCAAGAAGAGCGTTTTACGAACCCTCCACAAGGCGGAGGTTCTCAGGCCTTGACAGGCCAACGGTCGAAAGGCCACAATAAGGGCAAAGGGAAGTCTTCACAAGAGAAGTCTTCTGAGCAAGAACCCGACTTGGATCGTGACGCCTTGAAGGCAGAGAGGACATGTAACAATTGTGGCAAGAAAGGCCACTATTGGAGGAAATGTCCTAAGCAGAGCACCGAGAAGGGTGCAGATTCCTCAGCAGTAACCGTGAAGACTCCAGCTTTTGTGCACTTGGAGATTATGGGCACAGATGCTTCATCTTCGAGCAAGAAGGCGGTTGGACTCACCGCTAGGGACACTCGGGACTGGATTCTAGACAGTGGTGCTTCCAAGCACATGACTCCTTCCCGAGATTTATTACAAGATCTTAGAAGGCACGCAAATCACATCCTGATTGGTGACAAGTCTAATATCCATATTCACAGTGAGGACAGGTTAGAGATCGTTCCCAATGGCAGAGGAGGGAAGCATTCCTCCCATGTTCTTTATGTCCCATCCCTTGGTTTTCATCTATTGTCAATGCATGAGGTTTGCAAGACTAGCGTACGTGTGGAGTTTGATGAGCATTTTGTTGCTCTACGGGACAAAGTAATAGGCTAGATTGTATGGGAAGACGGAGTGGAGAATGGGATCTACAAAGTCTCAGCACTCTCTTCCAGGTTCTCACTTAGGTGATTTGTGGTAGTTTCGTCCATGACCACTTGAAAGTGGATATGCTGCGGCACGCTTTCCGAGACCAAATGGTGGATGGCTTGCCAGATGATGGCAACAGGCAGGAACATTCAAGTTCTCAGTTAGGTGATTTGTGGCAGTTTCGTCGTATCCACTTGAAAGTGGATACGCTGCGGCAAGCTTTCCGAGACCAAATGGTGGATGGCTTGCCAGATGATGGCAGCAGGCAGGAACATTCAAGTTCTTGCGTTTGTCGATTAGAGGAACCCACGGTCATCCAGTGCCATAACCAGAGCTGTATAGCTATTACTCGGAGCCGGCCTTCCATGCCCAAACCAAGCACATAGAGATACAATATCACTTTGTTCGTGAGAAGATTTTGGTTGGTTACATCTTACTTGTTTATTGTTCAACGGAGGACAATGCAGCGGACCTCTTCACTAAGTCTCTACCTCAGGCTATGCTTTGACAGCACTCCAACTCACTAGGGTTGGTTCCACATCCAGGAGCTGAGAGGGGGTGTTAGCAATCATCTCCTGTCTGTACAATACACACTAGGGCCATTGTTGTGGGTGTGCCCACCCATTTAGGTGTTTCTCCATTTTTCCATGTATTTTCTCCATTTTCTCCTAGTCGTGGAGCAATTCTCTTCTGGCCAACTGTTGTTGTCCTGGCGCCGACTTGGCTTTACTCACCGACTGGCTATTTTTCCAATCATGGACAGCAAGGACTGCTGTCAGTTGTCTTATGGATGGCCGACCAGCATAGGTGGGTGGTATAAATACCACCCATGGTTCCCCACACCTCATTGTACCGGATCTTGTATATAGCAAAGTTTATACAGCTTCTCACTCTCTCTTCTACGTTTTTCTCTCTATTGTATTTGTCTTCTACGTGGGCTCCTCTTCAGCATGGAGTTCCGCCTTTTCCTGCTCTCAGTTGTTTGTCTCATATCCGTTGCGTATTCCAACAGATCTCTAGTACCACTGGAGTGAAGCAACGATGCCCACTGTCTCCCACTCTCTTTGGCCTCTACATCGATGAGATTTCAGCCTTCATTGATAGGAGAGGGGAAGAAAGCGTATCACTAGTAGACATCCTTGTTTCCATACTACTTTATGCTGATGACATTGTGATTATTGCAAATTCTCTAGAGACTCTCCAGAGGCATCTTGACACTTTACAAGACTTTTGTGCACAATCGGATCTCACAGTAAACCTTGGGAAAACCAAGGTTATGGTCTTGAACACATCCCCTCTTTTCAAAGCCAGTGGAGATTGCACACTCACGTGTACTTGGGAGTCACTTTTACCAGACCAATCTTCTCAATGAGCCATGCTACAGAGACTAGACTAATGCGAGGGTAAGCTTCTCTCATGGAGAGAGTGATTCCAAGCCCATTTCCAAGAGCCGAGAACCAAGATGTGGCTATTTGACACCTTGGTCACTCCGGCATTGATATATGTGTTGAAGTGTAACATGAGAGGGATGAAGACCGTAGTAATCACAACCTTAGTCTGGCTTAACTGCACTTAATGATATTTAAGAGACAAACAGATATACAAGAGATAGACAAGTCTGTGTCAATGCAGTGCAGCTATATTAAATGAATGAATGCGGTTACAATGAGATCCAACTGGATCTGTGCTGCTGAATATGCTGACTATATGCTGGAAATGCGGGATGAACTGCTGATTATGATGCTGAATGCTGTCCTGATGATGAAACGCAGCACTGATGGGCTGGACTGAACTGAATGGGGCTGCGTTTGCTGAGGACGACTGCTGATAAAGATGCGTTAACTGAAGATGCTACTGAAAGTGATGCGTTAACTTATCTGATGCTGATGGTGGGCTGAAACGCATGATGCTCCAGAGGAGGCTGCGTTTGCTGAATATGCTGCTGAGGCTGATATGCTGAAACGCCAGATGATCCCAAGGATGATGCGCTTCACTCTGATGAGCCTCCTGATGGCTGAGTGGCTGATGAACTACTGAATGGAGAGGCGCCTATATATATGTGTCTGAGAGGGCTGGTCGGCCAGCACTAAGGCAGTCGGCCAGCTCATATCCCCATAAAATACTCATAAAATACCAGTCGGCTGCCTCATAAAATGCCTAAAAATGCCTGTAAAATGCTGATTAAATGCTGGTAAAAATACCTGATGAATCTGTGATGCTAATGATGCTAGAATGAAGCCATGTCACTGTACACCTGACTGGTGTGCACGTGACATTCCCCGCTGCTAAACTGTTGCTGGGTGGATACCTGGCAACCTTCGACTCGTCGTCTGCGATCCTTCTCCTCCGAACCACTGCCCCCTTCTGTCTTCTGCTGGGACTGAGGCCGTCTGCAGGAGTAAAAATCCTTGAGCCAAGACGCTATGTACTGTGGGAACTGAATGGCAACTACCTGAGTCACCCCTGACCTGTTCCTGGAAACCTTTCACCTACCATCTCCGTCGTACCTGAAGCTCTGAACCTCCTGAGGCGAATGTTGGAGCAAACTTCCGTCTTCTGTGGAAGAGAAACTCCCTGCTGCCAGTTGAAGCCAAAACTTATGTGCTCCTTTGATGATGGATGTCATTCTTCCCTGAGAGTTCATGGGCAACATGTATGCAGGACTGACTGCTAAGATGACTGCTATGCAAACCATGTGCAACCCTATATGCTGTGCAAGAATGCAGATGGATGGGTTACTGATGCAGACCTAAGGGAAAATCCCTAAGGGTGGCTTGCAAAATTTTCAGAACTGGGTTTAACTGTGCGGAAGCGATAAAAATGATGGCTGACTGAATGACTACTGGAATGAACATGCTCTAAGGCTGGTTACCCTGTAACGCTCTGATACCAATGTAACATGAGAGGGATGAAGACCGTAGTAATCACAACCTTAGTTTGGCTTAACTGCACTTAATGATATTTAAGAGACAAACAGATATACAAGAGATAGACAAGTCTGTGTCAATGCAGTGCAGCTATATTAAATGAATGAATGCGGTTACAATGAGATCCAACTGGATCTGTGCTGCTGAATATGCTGACTATATGCTGGAAATGCGGGATGAACTGCTGATTATGATGCTGAATGCTGTCCTGATGATGAAACGCAGCACTGATGGGCTGGACTGAACTGAATGGGGCTGCGTTTGCTGAGGACGACTGCTGATAAAGATGCGTTAACTGAAGATGCTACTGAAAGTGATGCGTTAACTTATCTGATGCTGATGGTGGGCTGAAACGCATGATGCTCCAGAGGAGGCTGCGTTTGCTGAATATGCTGCTGAGGCTGATATGCTGAAACGCCAGATGATCCCAAGGATGATGCGCTTCACTCTGATGAGCCTCCTGATGGCTGAGTGGCTGATGAACTACTGAATGGAGAGGCGCCTATATATATGTGTCTGAGAGGGCTGGTCGGCCAGCACTAAGGCAGTCGGCCAGCTCATATCCCCATAAAATACTCATAAAATACCAGTCGGCTGCCTCATAAAATGCCTAAAAATGCCTGTAAAATGCTGATTAAATGCTGGTAAAAATACCTGATGAATCTGTGATGCTAATGATGCTAGAATGAAGCCATGTCACTGTACACCTGACTGGTGTGCACGTGACATGAAGTTCATGGTAGAGCTGCACCTTCGTGTCATTGGAGTGTGTGTTTGCAAAGAATAGAGAGAGAAGAGAGAGAACAAAGCTCTTAGAGAGAGAGGGGTACCCGACGAAATGATGTGATAGTCGCTTGATTAATTCAATAAAGTACAAGTACCTTTATAGGTTATGAAGGTTGGCCTTCTGACATCATTGTTTATGTCACAGTATACCCCTCCAAGAGGTGATTCACACACAAACACACTACCTCACTAATTAAGAATGGATTCATGCACAAGGAAGATCTCTATGGGAAGCTCTTTTGTGACATGCGAGTGATTTGACCGTCGTAAACACAACCTTAGGCTAACTAAACTGCACTTAATGATGCTTAAGAAAGACAGATAGTCAATGCAATGCAATGCAATGCAGCTATATTAGATGAATCGGTTACAATGAGATCTCAATAGATTTGGGCAATTCTATTTTCTTTGTGAAAATCTACAGGCACTACAGGCAGACTTTCTAGCAAGAAGTCTACAGGCTTTTTGCACAGTTTTGGGTGCAGTAATTTTGGGCATTTTTGGGGCATTTTGGCATTGTGTACGCCATTTTTGCTGCTCTACTTAGTCATTGGTGCATTGAGCTGCACATTCAGAGGATTGAGAGTGCAGGCATATTTGGGTGAACTGTATTCAGTGTACAGTTGTTTTCAGGGTTCTTGCTATTGGGTTTTTTGATACACAGGTACAACATTGTGCATAGGCATAATGGCAAATCAACAGCAGAGTGATGTATTCACGTATTTGTCTAAGGAAGACAAATTGGACGGCACGAACTACTCCTTGTGGAGTTTTATGCTGAAAAATGTGCTTGCAAAAGGTCTTTGGGATTTTGTTAGTGGTGATGAACCACGTCCAGGTCCATTGGCTCCAGAGACTCCTCCCCAAGGGGGTGCTCGTGGACGAGGACAACAGGTACAGGCTCCAGGGCAGCCATTGCCTGTTCAAAGAACAAATGCTCAGAAGACATGGGATGCCAGGGATGCACAAGCTTTGTCACTCATTGCATTGTAAGTACAGAGGTCTATTATATCTCATATTCGTTCAGCTGGCTCTTCACAGAATGCATGGGTGACTTTGGAGCAGATGTATGCTGCTCGTAATGAGGCTCGGATCTCATTTTTGAAAAGAGAGCTTGAAAAACAGAAAATGAATGAAGGAGATGATATGTCTAGCCACTTAAACAAGCTGCAGGATTTGAGAGAGCAACTCATCAATGTGGATGAGATTATTCCTGAGACACAGCTTGTGTCCACCATCTTGCACTCTTTGCCAAGATCTTACTTGGCTTTTCATACCTCTTTGAACCTCAGCATGAGGAATGCTGTTGAACCCCTTAAGTATCAGGAACTTGTTGCTCTCTTGCTACAAGAAGAGCAAATGAGGAAGAATATGAATATGAACACAAGTGCTGAACAAGCATTTACTACAGGTCAAAAGGGGAAAGGAAAAACTCAGCCAAAGAGTTCAAATCAGAATTCGGGTGATGGTGGTTCATCTCAGGATACCAAGAAAGGTGATGGACAGCCCAAGAAGAAGGGCAAATGTCATTACTGTAAGAAGCCAGGTCACTACATCACTGAATGTAGGAAGAGGATTGCCAAAGAGAAGGCAAAGGAAGCTGGGATGTCTGTAAATGATGCTTCTAAAGCTCTTCCAGAGACTGCTTCTTTTGTTGAGGACAGGGATTATTGTTTCTATACATGCAGCTATGATGCCTCTTGGTCTTCACAGGCACTCAGTATGACAGAGCATGCATGTACTTGGTATTTTGATAGTGGTGCCTCAAAGCATATCACATCTCGCAGGGATTTGTTTTGTCATGTTGGCCCTGCCCATGTTGGCAAAACTGTTCAGTGTGCCAACAATGCTTCATATCCAGTTCGTGGCATTGGGGAGATTCAGCTCACAGCCATTGATGGCTCCATTCTTCGCCTTACAGATGCCTTATATATACCAGGGATAAAGAAGAATTTGTTGTCCATTTCTTCTTTAGCACATTGTGGTATGCAAGTCCACTTTGATGATGATTTCAGCCAATGGATCAGTCTGCTTATAATGCATTCACTCTTACTCCAGCTATGGTTGATGATGGAGTTATGGCATGCTGGCATGGGGCATGTAAATTTTGGTAGTCTTATGCTTATGTAGCGACATAACATGTTTACAGATCTACCTCTCATGGAGAAGCCTCCAGATCACATTTGTGAAGGATGTATTTTGGGAAAAATGCATAGGTTTTCCTTCCCACGTGATCAGGCTCTACGAGCAAGTGCAAAGTTGCAGCTTATACACAGTGATCTTTGTGGTCCCATGCAGACGAAGTCATTAGGTGGTTGCTTCTATTTTGCAACATTTATTGATGACTTCTCTCATATATGCTGGGTCTATCCTGCGACACAGAAATCACAGGTATATGATGCATTTTTGGCCTTTGTAGCACTTGTTGAGACAGAGTCAGGATGCAAGGTCAAGACTCTCCGTTCTGACCGAGGGGCAGAATATATGTCACACATGCTGAATTCCTTTCTTGGGAGTAGAGGTATAAAACATCAGTATACTACTCCTTATACTCCACAGCAGAATGGGGTTGCAGAAAGGAAGAATCGGTCACTCATGGAGATGGCCAGATGTATGCTAAAGGCAAAAAGGCTACCACATATCTTTTGGGTGGAAGCTGTCATGTGTGCTTGTCATATTTTGAATCGATGTCCCACAAAGGCATTGGTTTCCATTACTCCTTTTGAGGCTTGGCATGGCCGTAAGCCTTCTGTATCACATTTTCGTATCTTTGGGTGTCTTGCATATGCACACAAACCCGAAGAATTGAGGAGGAAGTTGGATGATAAAGCCACAAAATGCATTTTTGTTGGGTATAGCCGTGAGAGCAAGGGCTAACGGTTATATGACCCACTATCCAGGAAAATATTCACTAGTCGGGATGTGATTTTTGATGAAAAATCAGAAATATCCATGGCTGGTTATGATGCAAATCAGGCTGAAAATGATGTGTTTGAAGGTCTACTACCTATGGAGTTTCATTCCACAGTTGGTGATCCAACTCATGAGGGTACAGGACAGCCAGCAAATGATGAAGGTGGTGCAGAAATTCAGCAGCACATGGAGCCAGAAGCTGAACCAAATATGGGGCAGCAGGCACCACAGGTCAGACACATACCTAGATGGTATTTGAGGACATTACAGGACAGCCATTTAGAGGGTCCTCTTGCTGGTCGTACTCGTAGGGAGACACGGACCAATGAGCATGCACACATCATGGATTTGAATCTAGTTATGGTAGCCGGTTTACAGGATGATGATGAGCTTGATTCATTTGTGGATGCACGAGACAATGTGCATTGGAACAAAGCCATGCAAGATGAGCTTGATTCTATTAAAAGGAATCAAACATTGGATTTGGTTGATCTGCCCAAAGACAAGAAAGCAATTGGTACTAAGTGGGTCTATAAGTTGAAAAGACATGCAGATGGATCCATTGACAAGTACAAAGCCCGTCTAGTTGCAAAGGGCTATGCACAAAAGAAGGGCATTGATTATGAGGAGACATTTGCTCCTACATCCCGTATGTCGACACTTAGGTGTGTCATTGCATTGGCTGCACATCGTGGTTGGGTTGTTCACCAGTTGGACATAAAGACTGCATTCCTACATGGGGACCTCGAGGAGGAAGTTTATGTATATCAGCCCATGGGTTTTGCAGAACATGGTCATGAGGGGAAAGTATGCAGGCTGAAAAAGGCCTTGTATGGTTTGAAACAAGCTCCACGAGCTTGGTATGCAAAAATAGATGCTTTCCTACTCACTTAGGGATTTGTGAACAGTCCATCAGAAGCCACTCTGTATGTAAAGAAAGAAGAGACAGATCTGCTGGTCATCAGTCTTTATGTAAATGATCTCTTGCTCATGGGATCAAATGATGACAAAATTGCAGCTTTTAAAGAGATACTGTAACAGACATTTGACATGTCTGACTTGGGGCTTGTACACTACTATTTGGGCATACAGTTTGTGCAGGATAACAGAGGCATTGGGTTGTTGCAATCACGGTATGTTGCTAAACTTCTGGAGAAGTTTAAATTTCAGGATTGCAAGCCTATTAGTACTCCTATGGAGCCTGGGATGAAACTGTCACTACAAGATGACAGTATTTCCTTTGATGCCACTACATATGCTCAGGCTGTTGGGTGCCTTATTTACTTGTGTAATACAAGGCCAGATATTCAGTATGCAGTCTCTCAGTTGAGCAGATTCATGCACAGCCCACGGTTGTCACATTGGCAAGCTGTGAAGCGTGTATTCCGGTATTTGCAGGGTACCTTGTCTCTTGGATTGCTTTATCCTGAGGGGGGTGACATGCAGTTATACGCTTACAGTGATTCAGATTGGGCTGGTGAATATGATACCAGACATTCCACTAGTGGAAATTGTTTCTTTCTTGGCTCTTCATGCATTTCTTGGCTAAGCAAGAAACAGACCACAGTGGCCACTTCGTCTTGTGAGGCAGAGTACAGAGCAGCCTACACTACTACTGTTGAGTGTGTTTGGTTGCGTCGTCTCATGACTGATATGGATATTTCAGTGGAGGAGCCTACACCTATCTATACGGATAGTCAGAGTGCCATTGCTGTGGCCAGGAATCCTGTGTTTCATGCTCGCACGAAACACATTGAGATTCACTATCATTTTGTTCGGGAGAGACTCCAGGCAGGAGATATCAGTCTGATCTACTGTCCTACAGATCAGAATGTGGCAGACATCTTCACCAAGGCATTACCACGTCCGAAATTCGAAGCATTCCGCACTGCTTTGAATTTGTTTCCTTTTGGTGGATGATGTACAGTGATCACACAGTTAGTGGAGGTTTTTTTCCCCAGTTTAGCTTAGGTTCACTTATAAGCAGTTTATAAGTGTTTTGGTCCACCCGGCACATTTTATGGCCGGACATGTGAACACATCTCTTTAGGTCACTTATTATGTGGCTATTATACTTCACATTTTGATCATCTGGATATACAGCAGTCGTGTTCTCTCTCTGTTGCTCTCCACGCCTGTTTGCAGCATCTCCAAACCCTAATCCTAACACTTCATAGGCCTTCATGTTTGCAGGTTTCGAGTCTTGTACCATGAGCGTTCTACAAGGAGATCCTATGGGGATTTGACAGTGGTATCAGAGATATGCAAGAAATGTTACAAGTTGCGAAAGAATCTATTAGAAGTGCTCAAGACAGAGACAGATTTTATTCTAATAGACATCGTTCACCCAGAGAGTTCTCTGAAGGAACGATGGTGTATTTGCGAGTTCCCAAAGATTCCGAGACTTTACGGACAGGTCGATCTCCGAAATTATTCCCTAGATATTGTGGGCCATTTCGTATTACACGACGGATTGGTTTAGTCGCATATGAATTGGATTTTCCTTCTCATGTGAAAGTTCATCCTGTATTTCATGTCAGTAGACTTAAGGAAGTACTGGGTGGAACAGACCAGTTAGTTACTCCTCAAGAAATCATAGATGTCGAGGACATGACATTTGTTCCACATGAACGTGAAAAGATTCTTGGATTTTGTGAAAGAAGATTGCATAATACGCTTATCACGGAATACAAGATCAAGTGGAAGGATCGTGTTGAGGAGGACGCTACATGGGAGACATTGACTACTCTTCAGAGGGATTACCTTGGCTTTTTAGTGAGCTCAGGAGTGAGCTCTTAGAGGAAGGGGAGCATGTCATGTGCATAGTGTGTATCTACCGTGTGCTACACGCACACAAGACTAGCTTCGAGGTTTGGGGAAGCTTGGAGCTAGGCAGGCTGATTGGCGAGTTGAGTCAGGGATAGTCTAGCGGGAGGGCACCCAAGTGGGGACGCTCGATGACCGGCCAAGAGCCTATAAAAGGGTGGCCAAGGTTAGTCATTGGTTCATAGAGTCTCACGTGTCTTTGTGAGAGCTCTATGGTCAGGAGCCTAGATCTAGTGCAGACGTGGACCTGCTTTATGTAGCCGAGGCTGGTAGCAGTCTTTAGGCCCGCGAGGGTAGCTTCGTGGCGGTATGGGACATCAGAGGTAGAGATTGGTCGGTACGTCCATCTAGTTAGCTCTGCTCGTGGCTCGGTGGGGACAGCCAAGACTTGTGGGCTTGCCCACGACTGTCAAGGTTGGGAGGTGAGTCAGGCTTGCACCCCCGTCACATTTGTTTGGTTTGTTTGCAGGTTTCGAGTCTTGTACGAGGGGTGTTCTATGAGGAGATCCTATGGGGATTTGATAGACTCCATCATTACCTTGCATATGACGTAGTTGGTCCCATCCAAATGTCGATCCACCGGGAATGTGGGCAGAGTAGGGATCTTTACGTGCGTCTTAGCCATCTCAAGCAAATTTGTTGCCATCTTGGGGAGTGAAGAGAGGATGGGTGGGAAAAAATTTGAAGAAAAGGCTGCCTTCCTTGCTTCGACCCACTTCTCCACGTCCTGCACGGTCCACCAAAGTCTCCAATCAGCACCAATCACGAAGAGTCCCGAAACTCTCACAAGCTCTCCAAGGTCTTCAAGGTCTTCAACAGTCCCGCAAGCTCTCTAATATCTCCAAGGTCTTCAAGCAACCTCGAGCTTTGATACCATGTTGGAATACGCAACGGATATGAGACAAACATCTTTAGCGTGGAGTTTTGCATTTTCGTGGTCTCAGTTGATTGTCTCATATCCGCTGCATATTCCGCCAAGATCTCGTTTGATAATCCTCATGGGAATCTC
Organism: Cibotium barometz; assembly: GCF_041138505.1. Lineage (NCBI taxonomy): Eukaryota > Viridiplantae > Streptophyta > Polypodiopsida > Cyatheales > Cibotiaceae > Cibotium > Cibotium barometz. The sequence goes on along the minus strand of NC_141097.1, from coordinate 5,949,773 downwards.
ACGTGCCCTATGACTGACTCATATAATGCAATGATCCCTCATATCATGTGTGATGGTACCCTTAAATCTTGGAGTCTCTGCAATAGTTTGGCTCGAGGTACCACATCAAAGGCTTTGTGGAAATTCACAAAGTAGCAGTAAACCTATCGATGTCGTGCTCTGGCCTCCTCTATGATGACTCGGAGGGTGAAGATGTGATCCAAAGTGGAGAATGACTTGCGGAAGCGTGCTTGCCCTGATGATGTTATGTGCCCTTGTCTCTTTGCTAGTGTGCGAGATCCATCTCAAGTACTGTCCCATAAAGTTTGGCTAGTGTGTGGCCAATCATAATAGTCATGTAATTGTTAGGGTCCATGGGATCTCCTGCTATATGGATGGGTGTGATGGTAGGGGCTGTCTAGATGGGTGGGAAGCATTCCGAAAGAGCTCTGTGTCCTTGTCTCTTTGCTAGTGTGCGATCTCTATCTAAATTATTGACCCATAATGTTTGGCCAGTGTGTGGCCAATCATAATAGTCTTGTAATTGTAGGGGTCCATGGGATCTCTGGCTTTATCATGTCATAACACAATACGGGGAACAAATGCTTGAGTACAAGGCTACGATTCAGGCCTTGGAGAAGTGACTAGCTCTTTAGGATACCTCATCACCCATTCCTCCGCCCCTCTTCCCTTCCTAGATCTCTGCCTCGGCTAACATTGGAGTTAACACAACAGTCCGTGCCTTACATGACTTACAGGTACGAGAGTCCGAGCTCCGGACGCGGGTGGTAGCTCGCGTTGCCTCATATAGGAGGAACAAAGACGATTCTTGAAGCATGAGCGTTTTCTTGCAGCTCTCGACGCAAGGGCAGTATTGGCTCCATCCTCGACTCACCTCCACGAGAAGGAGAATTTTAGTAAGTATAATAGTAAACTCGATCACACATCCTTGTACTCATGGATTCATTAGTTGGGGGATTACTTTGTCGCTGGTAGGAAGTCAGATGTGGAGAAAGTTGTGTTAGCTAGCCCTTACATTGAAGGGGAAGGTATGTCATGAACGCCCCAACAACATTTAATCGCATGATAATGCGTTTATTCAGGGACTTAATCGGAAAGTGTCTTCATTTGACATACTAGTTTTTTCAGCTGCAGTCGAGCAAAACAACATTGATGTCGGAAAAGTGATAAAGTTGGAAAGCAAGTGCTTTATGCCAATGAAAAGAAATGAGTGTTTTATTTGTATGAGGTTCATTACCTTGGAAAGATAATTAGTGCCGAAGGCATTTGATCAGATCTCGCCAAAGTGGCAGAAATTTTGAATGGGAGATTCGAGAAGCAATGTACGATGTACGGTTTTTGTGGGGATTTGCGAGGTATATTCCATCCACATTGACAAGTTTTCTGATGTATCAGCAACTCTGATAGATCTGCTCAAAGGAGTCAAGATTTGTAGGCAATGCATCCGCATGACTCCCTGGGGACTGTGAGCGAAACTTCCCTATAAGAATGAAATAGGGAAACACTGGCTTTTCTAGAACGGGAAGGGAAAGTAGCCCAAACAAGTCTCGTAAATCATTAGCGGAGCAATTAAATAGCTAACTCCTATTGTTCCCTCTTAATACATATGTGATTAGTATTGTGTATGTGATATATACTTCAATTCACACACAATAGATCATTTGCCTCAATTGTCGGCAAGGCAACTATTCGCCTCAAATGCCGCCGGCGAGGCAAACGCTTTGCGCCTGCCGTGAACGCATGGCATTCACGAATTAGTCTAGGTCACTCAGAGCCCACAGTTTGTGTTAATTCGCTCGGCTCATTTTCTGCCAATCCTCATTTGGAATTGGTCAAGTGCCGAGAAATTCGCTATTATAGATGCTTCATAAATAAGAAGTTCTGTTCATTTCGCATTTGTTGTGACTCGGAACATTTCACTGTTTCAAGGACCTCAAGGTTGCTTTATCGAAGGTCCCTTGTTTAGCACTTGTCTTTTGGTATGATCCATTCTAGGTAATTATCGATGCAAGTAACATCGCCATTGGAGTTGATCATCCAGTGGCTTACATGTCTCATAAGTTGATTCTTGCAGAGGAATTTCTCGGTCTATGATCGGGAACTCTTAGGCGTAATCCAGGTCATAAAGCATTGGTAACATTTTCTATATGTGTGTGATGTGAGGTTTGCACGGATCATCAGGCTTTGCGCTGGCTTCAGACGATGCCAAGTGCACAATGGAGTGATTGGCAGCACCGCTAGAGCTAGTTTTTGTAGTAGTTTGGTGGCATTATTGAGTATCTTCCAAGAAAGTCCAATCCAATGGTTGTTGCATTAAGCAAGAAAGGAACAACTTCCTACATCCAATCCACTCAAATGGAGCTCGTTGGTGTAGTGCCAGACGATATGAAGCACAAGTACGTAGATTCTGATGAATCGGCTTTTTGTGGAAACATGCATTGGATGCCAAAGGACCATGTTATTTCTTGATATGGGATGGTTGGCTTTTCTATAGAAGTTGACTCTGTGTCTTGAAGCATTTTTGGCCCTTGGGAGGCAACAATTCTCCATGACACCCATGACGCCATTACGGGTGGCCATAGGGGCATGAACCCAACATTGGAGAAATTCAACCACACCTATCTGTTGTGGAGTGCTTGGTGTAGAGAATTGATGGCCAATACCTTTTTGTGAACAAAAGTTGTGGACGGCTTCGGAGACGAATTCTCCTCCATTGTCTGAATGGACTTGTTGAACCTTTTGCGTGGTCGCATTCTTGACCAGAGCCACCCACTCTTGAAAGCGGGAGAAAGCTTGGGAGTGTGCTACCGTCAAGAACCAAGGGCTGAAGGTATTTATCAAAGTATATTCCTCGTCTGTAAGCTTTTGCATGTTACATATCCACTCGTAGATCAAAGTATATCGTCTGTAAGCTTTTGCATGTTACATATCCACGCGTAGATCACCTCTCTCCATCCACCATCCAGACTGAATGGAATAGAAGACAACAACCTCTTCCTCCTCTGGTTTCAGGAATCCCATCACATGAAGGGGCATGCCTGGCCTAGTAAAAACCCCCAACCACAAGTGGTGATACTCATCTAAAAATGTACTAGTGATCTAGAGGTTAGGTATTGCTGCATCAATCTGTGCAATCCATCTGTGACTCCCTCTGAGATGGTGGGTAGATGCGTCTCTTTGATCAACTAGAAGACCTTTAAAGTTCTTCCAGTCAAGTATTGTCGTTGTGCATCTCTCCTAGCTTGGCCATTGCATATATGTTGATTCTTGATGCACCTAGGGGTTTGCCAAGATCGTCTCTAATGAGGGTGTCAGCCTCATCTACTGAGCTTGGGGCCCTATGACATAAAATATCTGCATACTATTCCAAGCCTGGATGATGGACGAAACCAGTGGGGAGGATAGGGGCGGTAATTTACAACAGAGAAAGTAAAACGTGTGTTGTGCCTCCAGTCACGACTGCTCTCAAGGACACATCTAAGAAAATCATACATGAAGAAATCCTACCAGGGCTTTAGTACCAGGAAGGAATGCTCTAATCACCAACTGGCAAAGCTGAGCTTTGCATTGGATCTCTGGATCAATGATGTTCAATCCCCTCCTTCATGCTTTTGAAGGATAATAGTTTCCCAAGCAACACTGGCCCTGGTATCTGATGTACCATCAAGCCCTGACTATAAGAAGTCACGGATCTCCCTCCAGAACTGTCATTCATCTACGGTCATAACACCAACAAGAAGTGGCATACCAAGTTGTGGCAAGCTACACTTGGTTATGATCGTACTAGGGCTCTAGACGCCAGATCAAGCTTCCTGGAGCTCCAATGAAGGAGCTTTTTCTTTATGCTCATGAGCACATGGGCAAACTGCTGGGTAGGTGTAATGTCTATCCCGACTTGCTATCCAAGATATCTGGCAGCGTTTCCTCTCTCAATCCATGTGAAGCCATTATCTATTCCCTAATCAATCCTCTCGGAGTCACTGACCCAAAATCTGACAGTCTTATGCAAATTTATAAAGGCCCTTGCTGCTAGACAACACTCCTGCACAGCAGTGCGAAATGATCAAAGACATAAGTACGATGCTGTTGGGGTAAAGGCGTTATGCCCACCCTTATAGTGTGTACAAGCCCATAAGTTATAGTACATAGTACACTTAGTACTTTTAATGTACTAAGTGCACTATGTGTACTAAGTGCAATATACATGTGTGATAGGGGAGTCACACACTCATGCTTTTTCATGAGTTGACTTATCCCCACAACTCTCTCTCTCTCTCCCTTGCTTCTCTGTGTATGTCTCCCATGAATGAACTCTAAACCCTAATTCAGGTTTCTCTCCATCAACTGGTATCAGAGCGTTGGTCTCTCCAGATTCTTCTTGAGTGCTGATTTCTGTCATTCCTTGCCCAGCCAGTAGGCGTGGGCTGGCTCAGCTGTTGCCCAGCCAGCAGCGTGGACTGCCCCAGCTGCCCAGCAGCCAAGCGATGACTGCCCAGCAGCCAGGCGGGCTGCACAGCAGCCACGAGCGAGGAGGTCAGCACACGGCGCAGGCAAACGGCGTAGGCGAGTGAAGCGAAAAGGCGTTAAACAAGTAGCGTCGGCTGGTCCAAAAAAGTAGGCGAAGGCATCGTGAAGCGTGTGCTGCAGGCGTGTGCTGTCTGGCTGCGTGTTGCACGCTAGACGCCTGGCCAACTGGCGTAGAATGCGAATCCAGGCGGACATCCACCCAACTCGTCGACTGCAAGTATAGGCGCCTGGTCGTATGTAGCGCTGCTACTCGGTGAAGATGCCAGAAGCGACCTGATCCGCCTTCTCTGCACAACCAGCAACCAGCAACGAGTCAGCAAGAAGAGCCCCCCCCTTTCACCTGCAAGTATCAGAAATCAACACACAAGTCAGGATCAATCAAAATCGACTCCTGCAAACCTCAAATTTAGCCCGAAAATCAGAAAATCAGAGGTATTTTGCTTCAATTTTGGGAATTTCTCATCAATTCAATTAATTGAGCAGGTACAGGTGCTTAATTGCTCAATTTTTGAGCAAAATTGGCAAAATTGGGTGACATTGGTCACATCCCACGTCAATTGGCAGGAAATCGGTGACATTGGTCACATTTGCAGTCAATTGGCAGTAAATTGGGCATTGAAATTTGGGGCTTTTGATGTAAATGTGCAATTAAGCACTCATACATGCTGTATGATGTGAAAAATCGCACATTTGGGCAAAATTGCAGCAAATTGCAGCAAATTGCAGTGCAAATCAAGGGGCTTTTGTGCCGATTTGGTTGATTTGCATGCAGGCAATTGCATTTGATGCTGTGGATAATGTGCTGATGCCTTACAAGCACTCAATGTGCCTGTAAATCAAGGGGCTTTCATGTATTTGATGTATATGTGGCCAGGGGGAAGCATCGTGAACACTCTGGATGCCTTCATGTGCGCCAATGTACCATGCATGATCAGAAATTGATCTCAAATCAAGGGGCTTTTTCAAGTTTGTATGCTTGTTGAGCTTGGCAAAGCAGCAGGCAAGCCATTTATGCCTTGAATCCTCAAAAATCAGCTTGCAGTCAAGGGGCTTTTGCCCAATTTCTGTTCGGGACTGTTTTATGCAGTGTACAGGACTGTAAAAGTCTGATTTTCACTCATTTGGACAGCCAGGAGAGCATTTATTGCTATTGTACCTGCTGGTACAGATTTGGCACAGCTTTGTGCATGTTTTGACATGGCTGTACACTGTTTTGAGTGATCAAAAGGTTCAAATTCAGCTGCTGAAATTGCCGGTACAGGTTTGGTACATCATTTGTAAGCACTTAGTACTGCTGTACAGTACTTTCAAAGGGCAAAAGAGCACATTCAAGGTGCTGTCCAAAATCTGCAGCAACCAGATTTTGGTGTTTTCATCACAAAAAGTGGGAGAAAAGTTGCATTCTTGCTTTCGCAGTGGGAGATAAAGCTTAAGAGAACATTTGTAAGCACTTTGTGTGCTTTGGGTGCAGTGTTTGCACATCTTTTGGGTGCAGTGTTTGCACATTTGCAGGGAGTCAGGCATTGACAGGTTGCATTTTGCTATGGCAACCACAGGTGAGAGCTCTTCATTGCTTCACATCAAGAAGCTTGAAGGCTCGCATAACTATGATATTTGGCAAACCCAGTGCTACAATGTGTTGCTTCAGAAAAAGCAACATAAGCCTATCAAAGAAAGGGGTGTGATGCCCGCTTCTCTTACAGCTGAAGAGTGGGAAGATATGGATGAGCTGGCAAGATCTACTATCATGTTGTCTGTGTCAGACTCATTACTTTTCAGCATTCGTGAAGAGAAGACAGCTTGGGGAATGTGGCAGAGATTGCAGGACTTGTATGCCCAACAAAGTGCCTCAAGCAAAGTGTATTGGTTGAAGAAACTCATAGGTCTTCAGATGAAGGAAGGGGCTTCTATGACAGCCCATCTCAATGAGTTTAATGGTATTGTCAGCCAGGTTATAAATCAAAAGTTGGCAATGGACGATGAGTTCAAAGCCACCTTTTTGTTATGCACTTTGCCAGAGAGTTGGGACACATTCAGGACAGCCACTAGCAATTCGAATGCTATGCTGTCATATGCAGATGTTGAGGGTGCTCTTCTTCAAGAAGAAATGAACAGGAAGAACAACTCTGTTGGCAAGTCTAATGCAATGAATGCACGTGGGAGATCCCAGCAAAGGGGGAAAAGCCAAGAAAGGGGAAGGAGCAAGTCTCGCTCCAAAAAGGATTTGGAATGCCATTATTGTGGCAAGAAGGGACACATCAAAAAGCAATGCTACAAATGGAAAAATGATCAAAAGGAAAAGGGAAAAGGCAAAGACAAAGAGAAGGATGAAGCCAAAGATGTAAAGCCAAAGGGCAAAAGTGGAGTCAAGATCGAAGAAATCAATGTGTCACATGCAGGTGGCAGTGAGGATGAGGTCCTCTTTACTTCTTCACTTGATGCCCATTCACTTCTTACAGGTGGTCATGGTATGCACTCATGGATCATTGATTCAGGTGCCTCCTTTCATGTCACAGGTTGCAGAGACTTGTTTGTCAGGTACACTGCTGGCAATGAAGGAGTGGTTTATTTGGGTGATAACCATGCATGCAAAATTCTTGGCAGAGGTGATGTGAGGCTTGTATTTTCAGATGGCTCACAGCTTATGCTCCATGATGTCAGGCATGTGCCTGAGATCAAGAAGAATCTGCTTTCTACTGGACAGCTTGATGATGCTGATTATGTTACCACATTTGGTAGTGGAAAGTGGAAGATTAGTAAGGGCTCACTGGTTGTTGCCAGAGGCTCTAAGGTGGACACTCTTTACTTTATGCATGCAGGTGTTTGTCACCATGCTAATGTAAATGCAACCGAGCTGCCGGAAATTTCTATGTGGCATAGCCGGTTGGGACACATGAGTGTCAAAGGAATGGAGCAATTGTCTCGTTTGGGTTACTTGCCTTCTCTCAAATTTTCAAGTTTTCAGTTTTGTGAGCATTGTATTTATGGTAGGCAACTACAGTGCCCCCACAAGAAAGCTCTTGGACAGAAAGATGCTCAGTTAGAGCTTGTGCATACAGATGTATGTGAGATGCCTCAGCTTTCTTTGGGAGGGGCAAAATATTTTGTGTCTTTTATTGATGATGCCACACGCAAGGTGTGGGTCTATCCTCTTCGTTTGAAGAGTGATACATTCTCAGTGTTTGAGAAGTTTGTTGCTCTTGTTGAGAATCAAACTGGCAAAACACTGAAGGCTTTGCGTTCCGACAATGGTGGAGAGTATACGTCCAAACAGTTTCAGGACTTTTGTGATGCTAAAGGCATCAAGAGGGAGCTCTCTACTCCTTATGATCCTCCACAAAACGGGACAGCAGAGAGGATGAACAGGACCATTCAGGAGAAGGTCCGTTCTATGTTGTCACATGCTGCATTACCTCATGGTTTTTGGGCTGAAGCTGTTATGACAGCCGTTCACCTTATAAACAGGTCACCTAACACGAGGCTTGGTGGGAAAGTGCCAGAAGAAGTATGGACAGGGAAGCCTCCGTCATACAAGCACTTGAGAGTGTTTGGTTGCGTTGCGTACGTGCACATACGCAGGGAAATGCGCACCAAACTTGATCCCAAGTCTCACAAATGCATATTCCTAGGATATGGTGACATAGGTGAAATGGGGTATAGACTTTGGGATCCCATGAATAGAAAGATCATACGCAGCAATGATGTCATTTTTGATGAAACATGCATGTATAAGGAGCCTGCAAGGCAACAGGAGCCTGGCAGAGTCATCTTTGATGATGATGGACATCATGGACAACAACAAAGGGCTGTAAATCAGCCATTACAGCAGGAAAACCAGCCCTTAAATGGTGCTGAAAATGGTCCAAATGGACAGCCAGACATGGCAGAAGATATCCCTATGGATATACCACAGTTGGAGGATATACCGGGCATGATATTTCAGCCTTATGGCATGGAACAGGAGCCACCAATGGGTGATATGCAGGCTGGACAGCAACCTGCAAATGATGGTCATTGGGTACGGAGGTCCACAAGACCCTCCAGAGTCCCTGACAGGTTTGTTCCAGGGGTTGACTACTTGATGCTCACTGACTGTGGGGAGCCCTCATGTTATAAAGAGGCTTTACAGAGGGCAGACAAAGCTCTATGGGAGCGTGTCATGAAGTCAGAGATGGATTCTCTGCATAAAAATGGAACATGGAAGTTGGTGCCTTTGCCTGCAGGCAAGAAGGTTTTGCCATGCAAGTGGGTATACAGGCTCAAAGTTGCATCAGATGCTAAGCCAAGATACAAAGCCAGGTTAGTGGCTAAGGGCTTCAAGCAGGAATATGGTGTGGACTTTGATGAGATCTTCTCTCCAGTGGTCAAAATGACCACACTTAGAGCTGTGTTAGCTTTGGTTGCACATGATGATCTGGACTTGATTCAGATGGATGTGAAGACTGCTTTTCTTCACGGTGATCTCCATGAGGAGATATATATGCAGCAGCCAGAGGGTTATGCAGTAAGTGGAAAGGAGAAGCTTGTATGCAAGCTGAAAAAGAGTCTTTATGGGCTCAAACAGGCACCAAGAGAATGGTATCATAAATTTGATACATTCATGAAATCTCAAAAATTCAGGAGAAGTGACATAGATCACTGCTTGTACACCAAGAAAGCTTTGGATGGCAGTCTATTGATTCTCATTTTGTATGTTGATGATATGTTGATTGCCGGGAAATCTCGTAAAGAGATGGATGCTTTGAAGAAGAGGCTGCATGAAACCTTTGATATGAAGGATTTGGGTGATGCAAATCACATCTTGGGTATGCGGATACTTCGGGACAGAAATCAGCATGTGTTGTATTTGTCTCAGAAGGAATACATTGGCAAAGTCTTGCAGAGGTTCAATATGGACGGGGGGAAGAAAGCTAGTACTCCTTTGCCTCCATATGTGAAACTCAGTGCTATGGACAGCCCACAGTCAGATAGAGACAGGGCTGATATGGCCAAGATTCCGTATGCTTCAGCTTGTGGCAGTCTCATGTATGCCATGGTTGCTACTAGGCCGGACATTGCATTTGCAGTGGGAGTGGTTTCTAGATACATGGCCAACCCTGGCAAGAAGCATTGGGAAGCAGTGAAAGGTGTCATGAGATACCTGAAGGGCACACAGGATTTGTGCATTTGCTTTGGCAAACAGGATGCATTAGTGCATGGTTACACGGATTCGGATTATGCCGGTCATCCAGATAACCGGAAGTCTACTACCGGTTATGTATTTACATTCACAGGAGGTGCTGTGTCATGGATATCCAGGATGCAGAAGTGCACAGCCTTATCTACTACAGAGGCCGAGTATATTGCAGCCACAGAGGCTTGCAAGGAGGCATTATGGCTATCTCGGTTAGTGGTTGATTTGGGTTATACAGGGGATATTCCATTGTTGCATTGTGACAGTCAGAGTGCCATCCAGTTGGCAAAGAACCCTGTCTTTCATGCAAAGACGAAGCATGTGGATGTGAAGTATCACTTCATCAGAGAGGTGATAGAGAACAAGCAAATTCAGCTTGTTAAGATTCATACGGATGACAACCCGGCTGATCTGTTGACGAAGAGTTTGCCTCCGGAGCGGTTTGCTCATTGCAGACACTTGATGGGCATTGGATGAGGCCATTTTCAGCCTTGATATGGCCTTGTATATTATCATGTACATGCTGATTTTTTCTTTTCCTTTACTTAAGGGCACTTTGCCTTTAAGTGGGAGGTTGTTGGGGTAAAGGCGTTATGCCCACCCTTATAGTGTGTACAAGCCCATAAGTTATAGTACATAGTACACTTAGTACTTTTAATGTACTAAGTGCACTATGTGTACTAAGTGCAATATACATGTGTGATAGGGGAGTCACACACTCATGCTTTTTCATGAGTTGACTTATCCCCACAACTCTCTCTCTCTCTCCCTTGCTTCTCTGTGTATGTCTCCCATGAATGAACTCTAAACCCTAATTCAGGTTTCTCTCCATCAGATGCCTCAAGAAACTCGGTGTATCGTTAGCCAACTCATAGTCCAAAAGCTCCTGGCAATCTCAATCCAGATACTACGGCGCTCCAAGTTTCTACAACAATGAGATATAGCAAGGGAGCTAAGGGGCAGCCCTGATGTACAAAGTGAGAGATGTGGAAGCGCTCACCTCGACCTGCACGAGCAAGCACAGTGCTGTGAGTCTCCTGAAGGCAAGAGACCTCTGATATAATCTTGAGAAAATCCCATACGTGTGAGAGCACCCTCTAAGAAGTCCCAATCCACTCTGTCATGGGCTTTCTCAAAATCAAGGAGCAAGATTTCCAAGGGTTGATTACTTGCCTTGGCCCACACTACCGCCTCCTCGCAAAATGTTTTCAAAGATGCTTCTTCCTTGGAGGAATCCATTTTGTGTGTCATGATTGACTATCTGTAACACTAGCTGCAATCTCATGCTCGCTGTGTTGGCAGGAATTTCGTATGCAGTCCCAAGCAATGTGACAGGCCTCCAGTGGGAAATGTTAGTCTTATCAGCACCCTTAGGGATGAGGTGGATAAGAGTCAAGACCCTCGGTAAGAAAAGGAGGCATAGAGCTCGTGTTTCACATATCCCCTGTAATGCCTCAGTGATCTCATCCTCAATGTCATCCAAAATTCTCACGAAAAACATGGGGGAGAGGCCATCATCCCCATGACATTTACCTACCATGTGGTAATGCCTGAATCGCATGTCTTAGCTCATTTGCCGAAAAAGGGGCATCAAGTAATGCACACATGTCATCCGAAATCATCCTAGTCAAGAACTTCCAAACCTTTTGATTTGCCCTATACCTTTGAGGGGAGTGAGCCTTTGCTGATAATAAGCAGGCAGTGGAGCACTCTTGCATGTTTCACAGCTGTCTAACACATTCCTTGTTATGGGAGAGGCCATGGGTAACAAAGGAATGTTCATATATGACCAAAAACGCGACATCTTTGAAAAACACACGCTTTTTCTATATTTTTAGTATATGCAGTCTCGAAATATGTAAAAGTACTCTAAATATGAGCTCTTATCACCTATATTCATAATTTTATTTTAGTATATCTATTTTAATTAAACTTTAAACTATACTTCTGTTTTTTTTTCCCGTGAACACAAATGTGTTTATCTTTAGACCCGAAGATCTTTCCAATGAGTGTGGTCTTGACTTCTTTATCAAAATCTGCCTTTAAGGTCGTAAGTTTGTCTTCGGAGAAAAGGATTGTTCTCCTGGGCGATGGGGGTGGAGGATAATTGGCTTGGGCAGAAGCCATAATGCCAATCAAAGGGCGAGCGGCAGACTTGAACATAGTTTTTTTTTTTTCGTATGTTGACGCAAGCAAAGAAACAGGAGAGGCAGGAGGAGGGGCTTAGAGGGGAGAAGAAGGTGGACAAACAGAAAGGAGGGGGCGAGGCAATGGCGGGCAGGAGGGAAATGTGCACAGAGGGGTGTGGTTCAGGTAAAGGGGTGAATGGTGGACGGGAGAGAAATGCACAGAAAAGAGGGGGATTGGCAGAGGCAGAAGGAGAAGGGAAGAGTGGTGGGCAGGAGGAGAAGAAAACAGGCAGGTGGTCTTCAGGTCAGGACATACGTAGATCTCCGGCGTCAGCTGAAACATGTGTCTGACCCAGGGACCCCTTGAACAATGTTGTGTTTTGAAGACCTTCATTTTGTCTGGTTTCCATAGATATGACTTGAAGCTCTGGTGATCAATCTTCACTGCAAGTTCTGCACTGTAGAGGAAATGCTTGGAAAGCTTTAAAGTATGGATCACCTTCAACAACTCTTCTACTGCATGCAGATGACATCATACTAATTTCTCATTCTCTGAAAGGGCTTTTGTGTGCACACTAGTCCTTTCTGTGAGCTGAAGAATCTGCATGTAAACATCAATATAAGAAGTTTATCATCTTTCTTAGATCTAGGGTGGGAAGAACAGACATATTTTCAAATGTAAAGGGGAGCCAGTAGTTGCGGACATACATCGGTATCAGTTTCCCATTTCCTACTCTCCGTTTAAAATATCCCCCATTGATTTGCCCCTTTTAGTGCTCCCAAATTTATGCCTTTCCCCCAAATTTGCTCTCTGTTCACCCAAAGTATGACCTAATCTAAATTCTTCCATTTTTTTCAACTTTTTCCTTGATTCTTAAGATCACCAAAACTTTTATATTAGATATTTTTATTGACATTTTATTTCTTGCCTTTGGACTGTTCTCTTTTGGTAGACATCAGCTGTTTTCATTTCTCTTTCCATTCCCGTTCCATCCACCTTTGCTGGGGGATAGGCTATATCATGAAGAAGGCTGTTGATTCTCTGTCCTTGTAAGGGAAATGGTTATCTTGCACGATTAGAGAGTCAATGTTTCCAGGTCTATATACAAAATTCCCAAATAAAGAATTTTTTGTTTTACTCCATGGTCTGCCCAACAGCTTTTCATGGGGCAGTTTTTTGGGGGGTCACCCTGATCAAAAGGGTCCTCGTTAGGATTGAGAAGCCACTTAAGATCATCTTTCAGAGTTTGGAGGTGCACCTCGAGTTTGATGCTGTTTTCCAGGTCATCACTTACCTTCATAGGACTAGGTTCTTAGCACTTGATTGCCTATCAAGGATTGCACTTGCTGGGGCAGGGTGGTACTGCAATACCAGTAGATAACTGCTCTCTCTGTGTCACATTTCTGTGTGGGTTAAACAACTTGCAACTGATTACTGCATGACTTGGCTACTATACTGGATTTGCTACCGATTTGCATCTCTTGTCAGCTGCTTTGTTGACTGTACCCCTCAGTTTTGTAGTGTGCCATTAAGTTCTTGGCCTTCTATTTGCAGCTGGAAATAGAGTTGGCAGTGGGAATTCATGTGCATCCTTCGTCTGTGGATGCACTTTTTTTGGTAGCCCTGGAACAACCTTTGTGGGCCTGACAATTTATATATCTTGGTGAGGATGCACCTAATTTTGGACATTGATGGAACTGGGCTACTATAACTTGTAGGAATTGAGTGTGTCGTTTAGGCTATTGATGCTGGTGACAGTGGTCTGCTCTTTGAAGCCTTGTGAATGGACTCTCTTTCTGTGCTTGTTGATGGAAACGGCCTGAACAATCTCATAAATTTCTATCATGCTTCTCATTTTTCTATATGCGCATGCCTTATAGTGGCTAGTTGTTTTTCTAAAGCAGCAGATTGATAGTGTTCTAACTTTATAATAGCTTACACTCGGGAGTGCTTTGGTGGTGTCGGTGATGTTTTCATGTAGAAAAATGAACATGGCAGTTCTGCAGCAAGTTTGGATTCAGATAACTCTTCAAATGCTTCGCCTTCCACAAGTGGGTTACAAGTGGATCCTAGTTATGACTTCAAAGGTCGTCGTAAGTCTGTTAGTCGAAAGGTGGACGAGGTCTTGCTAGTCGAATCCATGGAATCTACACAGGCTGGTGAACTTTTTAGTGCTATTGTCCAAGGCAGGAGGCCACCCCCTGTAAGTTTTAAGTATGCATTTATATTGTGAGACTTTATTATTTTGTTAATTCTTTTAATGTTTTCATTCATGTGACGTCTTGAGGTACTCGTAGGGATAGAAACCATGCACGTGCCTGTGCTATGCGCTCATGTTCTAGAATTAAAGATCTAGTTTGCTCAGGTGGAAAAATGTACTAGAGCTGCACCATCTCGGAGAGGTCTTACTGAAGCTACAGACAGGGCGTCAGCATCAGCAGGATACCACTGAGTCATCCATCACTGACTTCTTTGGATCCCACCAGGTGGTTGTGATAGATACTCAGCACAACTGACATCCGAGGGGATTGAGTGACGACAGATGGGACACCTTGTATTAAGTGTAATATTATAATTGACTTTGTAAAAATACCTTAGGCTATTGACAACCTCATAATTTCCTCAAATCTTTATTATGTAGGAGCCGGCTTGCTGCCCGATTAGCTTCAAGGCTTCCTGACTGGGCTAGGGCTGCCTGCCATATGGGCTGCACGTAGTGCCTGCGCAAGTGCTCGGGGTCTGCTAGGCCTGTTCGGGACCTGCCCAGATGATGAGGAGGTGTGTCACAAGCAAAGTAATGACCTTTAGGGCCATAACTATGAACTTGCAGACATAGCAGCAGCAGACTACTTGAGCAGGAGTCACTAACTCTACCATGTGACTTCTGCACTCAAAAATCACATAACATTTTCCATTAGGTATCGATAGTTATAGGGCATGCCCTTGCATCTCCTATTACAGATTGTCTTACACATTCTATTATTTCGGTCTCATAGGCCACTTTGGCCTTTAGAGAAGTTAACAAATCTTCTGTCTCTTTCTCTTGCATGCACATGCGGGCATAAGTACGCACATAGCATACATGGTGGGTGTAATGGGGACATGCATGAATTATGTCAATGCTAGTGGCATTGTTGCCTTCCCCTCTTTGTGTAAACATGTAAGAGATCTTGAGAGTTTGGAACGCGTGAAGCTTCTATTGCATTTGTCATTGAGTTCTAGCCTTCATCATAGCAGAGTTTGCCAATCACCATTTCATACTCTAGGAAGAAATGAACACACATGTTATTATAAATAGATATGGATTTGGTGTTGAGAGGGGATGTTGGGGAACTGTCAGCAATTCAATATTGTCAACTGTTTTGCTTTACAACTTTCTTGCAGTTTGATCTAGCAGTTTTTCTAGAATCTTAACAGTAGTTATCCATCACAGTCAGGGACAACTATGGCCGATCAAATGGATCTTCTGAGAGAGCAACTAAAGATGCTTGCTGGTGAAGTTGCATTATGCTCTAGCTCATTAAAAAGGTTATCGGAACAAGCTGCATCAAATTCAGATGATATCCAGCTTCAAGTAAGACAACTTTCTGCAGCTGCACAAGAACAGGAAATGTTTACTGCTTTGATTGTCATGGTTTCATCGAGATTCCTTTTTTGTGCTTTAGGCACAGATGCAAAACTTGAAGGATGAGATGCAGGAAAAGAAAAGGCAAATGCGGGTGCTTGAACGGCGCATAATAGGAAGTGGAGAATCTGCACCAAATAATTCTGCCATTTTGGAGTTCTCCCAGGTATGAAGACGTCTTCATATGTACGTAAGGATGGCATTTACAAGCTATGGCCTTGCATTTCCAGTGCTTAATATATACCTGCAAGTATTCAATGTTCAAAATGCTACCCTCTGAGTGAGTGCGTGTGTGCATGTGTGTGTGTGTGTGTGTGCGCGTGTGTGTAGGGAGTGAAATTAGCTCAAAGAAGGATTGCCTCTCCTCTTTGTCCAAGATGTCATCATACTACTGAGAGTATTCCGCATTTATTGTGGTCTTGTTCATATTCTTCTGGACAAGATCTCCTATTTTTTATCTCTCAGATTTCCTGCACACAGGTTCTACACGTTTTTTTGGATGTTTGGCACGTTATCAGCTTTTTTGTCACAGTATTCTCTTTTCTTCCATTGGATCAGATACTGGGCCTTATGGACCCTCTGGCTACAGCGAAATCATGCATATCTGAATTCACCCCTTCAGCACCCTTATGAGTTCTTCCGAGCCTCGTTGCGGCAGTCCTTATATGATGCCGTACATGAGGAAGATTTGGATGTTTCTTGTGTTCAGCTTTTCTTTTACTGTTTCTGATGGATAGGGCATAGGCTCTTTTCTTGAGCACTGCCCTGATCTTGCATAGAACTTTTTTACTGCTGTTTTTAAGTTCTAGGGTTCAGACATTCTCTTGATGTCAAACCCTTTTGTACATTTATGATATAATGCAATTTCAACTGGTTTTACAAAAAAAAAAAGTGTGCGCGTGCCTGCATGCATGTGCATATGTGTAATGGTTTTGTCTGTTTTTATGACTTTTAACTGAACTGGAAAAGTGACCAAGTTGCCATTCAGTTCATACACAACACTAAATGCAAATTGAAAGGTCTCTGAATGTTGGATGGATGCGCAGAAAATTTCTAAGGTGACAAACCAGCTCAATGAGAAATCATTTGAACTCGAGGTATGGTGGACTCCTTAAGCTCTAGGATTGTTTGTTGATTGATCAATTAGACTGCAAAGGTAAACCTAATGAGCATATTTTTTCAGTTTGTGCAACCACTGATTCTATTTGATTGTGTTTGAAGATCAAAAGTGCAGACAACAGGATTCTTCAGGAGCAGTTGCAAGCAAAGGTAGGTCCGTTAACTGATACTAGCTCCTCTCTTCATATTTTGACTGTTATTTTGGCATGTTTTGAATGGAAGGTATATGTAATGAGCACATTCTAAGGCAGAGCAGTACATGAGATTCATTAGCTTACTCAGCAAGGGTATTTATCGTAGGGAAACCCCATGCACATGATTATCCAGATTGAATCTCTGAAAGGCTTTTGAAGTTTTTTAGTGCATTAACAGTTATGCTAGATGGTGGGTCAAGATTTGAGTGCCGAAATGCTTCCGGATCTAGCAAGTACTTAAAAGATGAGCTGAGAGGCCAATACAAGGGCATCAATGTGTCGCATCCACGTTAATCAGCCAGCTGTTAGAACAATAAAACACCACGCATGAAATGAATGACGTTTCAACCAAAAGTTCAATCCATATACTCCTGCAATCCTCACGAGCAAGGCAGGAAATAGAGGAAGTCAACAGTGGTCTAAGCTACATTACGGTCTGCATCATTTAGTATCCGCACTTCAGAATAACACAATCTAAGCAATCTATGGATACACCGACAGCAGAGAATGAACTCAGTTGTAAAGTCAAGCCGGTGTAGGAAGTGATTGCGTATTGTCCATAAGTGATTGCGTATTGTCCATGAGTGAATTGTTTGCTGAGTCCATGCATTTCAGGTGAAATAGAAAGGCTATATTTGGTAAAAGATTTGTTTGCAAAGGTTTGAAAGTGTAGAACACTCGTGCCTATGTGCTAGGGTTTTCAAAGATAGAAAAGAGTGTAGTGGAATCACACATAGAGCACACATGAGACTCCTAAACTATTGAACTGTATATGTACAAGAAAGAAGTGTTACAACTGTATTCAAGTACACATTGAGAATGAAGATGCCAGTTCTCAGCTCACACTGCTGAAGATCTCCTGGCCAGCCCACTCTCTAAGAGAAACACTTTGTAGAAAGACCAGCGTTGAGAAATGCAAATGATTCTCTACGAATTTGCTACGTACGTATATATATGCATCGCTTTGTTGGTTGGCCTTCGTAAATTACTGTTGGCCAGTAATAATGCCCACGACCAACTAATAATCATGTTTTCACTCGTGTGGGCCTGCCGGACCTGCCCAAACCCTGCCCGACCATGCTTGTGGCCTTTCACACCTGGCTGGTCCGCCCAGCTTCTGGGCGCTCTCTTCTATCTGATGCTTGGCTGGGGCAAACTGATGCATGGCTGATTTGTGTGTGCGGCCTGTGCTTGAAACACCCGTAGATGTACCGTGTGTCACATTCTCCCCCACTTGCATTGCAGTTGTCCCTAGCTCCATGGCCTCTTGATAAGCTTTTAACAATGGGCGAGACTCACCCGTTTACTGATCCTCATCAAACCAGAGTGTCTATTGGATCGGACAGCCCTTGAACTCAAGAAGATACTGTAGTTGCTTCCAACAAGAACCTCGCTTGTACTGGCGCAAAACAAACCTGCTCTAGTACCAAGATCTCTTATAATCCTCCGTCATCCACCAACTCGGGTTCATCCTCATTCGGTGTCCTGAGGCTCTGCATCCTTGTCTCTCTGCAAATGAACTGAGCTTCACCTCTAGCACCGATCCATAGAGTTTGGCCAATGTGGCCAATCATGATTGTTGTGTAGTTATTAGGATCAAGTGGATCTCCGGATTTCAGGATGGGGTATCACAAAGGGGTGTATTTAGTAGGGGTGCTAGGGTATCATCGGCATGTTAGATGTACTTGACAGTGGGTGCCTTGTTATCCTGGGCCTGCCCATTACATAGTCTACGGATGGCCTTGAGGACCATACCCTTTGTGAAGAAGTTGGAGGTGGTGGGGCGGGCATTTGTGTTGGAGGTGGCAATTCTCGTAGCTACTCTCGGGTTATCACATGACTAGAAGTTGTGGATTATCTCATATACAAGAGCATGGGAAGTCGAAGAGCCAGTCATAGGGTGTGGTGGCACCTTGTCATAGATATCTCCTCCGGCTGGGTTTTTGGGGGAGAGCAACGCCTAAGAGATGGGAGCCCAGCCGCCGACGTTGCTCAGTGCCCTAGGATGGTGTGCGTGCTGTTGCTATGTGACTTTGGCATGGTATCAGAGCCCGGCCTGCGTGGTCTTGGGCGGTCCTAGCCTCTATTTGATCGAGGTGCTTGAATTGGAGGTTGTTGGAGGTGGCAATTCTCGTAGCTACTCTCGGGTTATCGCATGACTAGAAGTTGTGGTGGATTATCCCATATGCAAGAGCATGGGAAGTCGAAGAGCCATATATAGGGTGTGGTGGCACCTTGTCATAGATATCTCCTCCGGTTGGGTTTTTGGGGGGGAGCAACGGCTAGGAGATGGGAGCCCAGCCACCGACGTTGCTCAGTGCCCTAGGGTGGCGTGCGTGCTGCTGTTGCTGCGTGACTTTGACATGGTATCAGTTCTCGGTCTATGTTGTCTTGGGCGGTCCTAACCTCTGTGTGAATAACCACACAGGGGTTCTGTAGTGCCAAGTGGGCTCACCATCACTATATGTGAGAAGAGGACTAGGTCACCAGAGCCTCGGGAAGGCTTCCCAACGCTTCCGCATACGGTGAGAATCACCTTGAAGCTTTCCCTATTACTGGCCGCGGAGGGTATGAATGATGTCGAGCTAGATGCTCTTGATGGACTCCGCAGGCGGAGTGGGGGTGCCTTCGATGGCTTCGTTGCATCGAGCTCTCTAGATGTGCCATGCAACAATGCTGCTACAAATCTCCCATCTCTGGCTCGAACTGGTAGTCCAGTGACTAGTAGATGGGGTTGGGACTGCTGTCAAGCTGCGAAGGTGAGAGACCTGAAGGGCTAGCCCCCCACCTTTCTGCACATAAGCCATGACAACCTTTGCCTCAGTGGCCCAAGCGACAATGCCCCATGTAATAATAAGGGAAGAGGCCTTGTCCATAGTGAAAATGCGGAGAATCCGTTCCCAAACTTGCTGAGCCTTCGGGCAATCCCAAAGACAATGTCGCTGAGACTCGTGGGGATGGCCACATCTCAGACATGCTGCTGGTCTGCCTCTAATGGCCAACCACGTGCCAACCGCTAAACTCTTATGTGCCAGCCACAAAAAGAGAGTGATCTTCCAAGGTCGAAAATTGTCCAAGAGCCTTCTAGAAATTTGAGAGAAAGCATGGTGAGAGGTGGTGAGACTACCAATGTCCTGTTGCTGTTGCTGGAGTGCCCTTGACCTTGAGCATCTAGATCCTACAGCCAAGCCATGCGGTGTATGCAAAAAATGGGGTACCCGGAGTCTCCTCTTTGTCTGCAGGATCTAACCAACTCCCTCGGGTCCCACTAGAGGCGCGTGATGGGCGGCTCTCCCAAATCCATAAACGCCAGAGTCTCTCCCTGGCCACCTTGGCCGGTAGTGGGTAAATGTGCCACTCATGTGCATGGAATCCGATCACCCTCACCCTCTGTAACGTGCATCACCTGAAGTTCTCCGGGGGGCTCTGATCTCACTAATCTACCATGAGGTCTAATTGAAAAAGTGAGCAAGACAGAGCTCTCATCCGTGCTAAGGCCACCTTCCATGAGGTCCCAGTGATGAAGTAAAAAGAAGACTGGAAGCTTGCTCCTCTCGAGCATTTTCCCCTAGGGAGTGCCGTCAAGGCCTCTCCCAGCTCCTCGGCTATGAAGGGAGTCAATAGGAAAGATTGGAGAGCGAGGGAAACAACCTCACTTGTGTGCCGCCAAACCCGCTTACGCGCGTGAGGATATGGAGGCACCCGTGAGAAGGGATTTGAAAAAATTTGTGGCTATGGCTCTCACATTTGGGGGAGGGGGGGGGGTCACAGACGATAATCGCCTTTACCCCAACAGCATCTGGATCCTACGGCCAAGCCATGTTGTATATGCAAAAATGGGGGCATCTAGAGTCTTCTCCCGATCCGTGAGATCATGCCAAGTCCACCACTGCAGCCGCGTGAGAGGTCGGCACTCCCAAATCCATAGCCGCCATAATCTCTCCCTGGCCACCTTGGCCGATGCTGGATCTATGTGCCATTCCCGTGCCCAAAAACCAATCACCCTCACCCTCTGCAAGGTGCAGTCTCTAAAATCCTCCAAGGGGAGCTCTGATCTCTCTAGTCTGCCATAGGATCCAATAGAAAAGTGAGCATACCACTGTCCTCTTCTGCTCCATGGACCGCCACGAGGATATCGTGTCTGGTAAACACGCCTAGCCACACCGGGGGGTCGGGTCTGGAATAGGAGTCAGCCACTCCTGACGAATAGTTGAGTCAATGTCGATGCTGAGCCTGTCTCTACCCCAGATCCCTGTCAGGCCTCTCTCTTGCTCCTCCTGATTACACCTGCCAAACGATTTTTAAATTGTGCATCATCTTCCTCTTTACTAGGCATATCTTCTGGCTGTGTTACATCCTCATATTCTGCATCATCTGCAGCCTGTTCTCCTGCAAGAATATCCTCAGATTCATTTCTCTCAAGAGAGGTCTCTTGCTCTTCCTCTTCATCATAAAAATATTCATCTTCTGTGTTTGACATGCTGCTGAATTTTTCAGCACCGACTTTCCTCGAGTCAACCACGAGCTCACCCCCTTAAGAAAGTTGATGATGGGTCCCGGCAACGGAACCTTGAAACCGGCCTCTGGTAGAAACCAAAGTGCGGTAGACTAGTAGACACCCTTCCAATTGTAGTCCAAATAAATAACAAATTAACAGGAGCTAGAATGCTCTAGAACTGAAAGGAAATCGACACCTGTTGTCCCCAAAGCTTGGCGCCCCTTTCGGTATTTCTTTATTCAAATTCAATGAAATGTATAACTAAGTACAACAAAGCCAGTCCAGGAAAGTAAACCTGCATGTCCAATCTGGCAGCCCTCAAGACCACTTAGCACAGAGGATTCACACACAGATCTGTGTCCCACAAAAGCAACACACTGTGCTTCCCTCTAATCAACCAAGACAATTCAACAGGGCAGCCTTGAGCACACATCTGGCTGTTCCATGAACATGGTTTCAAACTCAGTTCAAATACACATCCACTGTCCAATCTCTGTTTCCACCCTTAAAACTGCTATACCCTTCCTCACAAAGGGGCAGATGAAACAACTCTGCAGCAGACATAAGCCAGTGGAAAGAAAGAAAGATTGATATGTTCAGAGCTTACCAATTTTTACGCGTGGTTCTGCACCAAAGGGACTGACCGTACCAATCTGTACTTGCAACATGCTGTCTGTACTTTTCTCCTTGCAGCTGCTTGACTGATGCACCGACTGTACTCTGATGATGCGCCGCTTGCAGCTTATGATGCGCCACCCACAACTGTTCAGGATTGAACAAGACTGTACCCGCTTGCTGTCCCGTACAGGTCTGCAGTACCCGCCTGTACCAGTACATACAGTTCTGCGCCTGCAGTTGCCTGCTCAGTATCAGCTCGTACCTGGTTGTCCTGCGCCAGTTGATGTGCAGCAGCCTGTACCTGCTGTCGTACAGCAGCCGCCGCCTGTACCAGCTGTACGGAACTGCAGCCACCTGTTCTGTCCGTACAGTTTCCGTCGCCTGTACCTGCTGGACAGGGTTGTCCTTGTCAGCCTGCTCTGTACGGCCTGCAACCACTTGGTCTGTACGGCTAGTGTTCTGTATGGCTTGCTCTTCACGCAGCAAAATCAGCAGCCACACTCTATGCAGCAGTCGATAGTGTTTTTCTTCTCCTCCACGCAGGTAGCTTGCACGATCTCCGAGAGAGAGAAGAGAGAGGCGTGTACCTCCCAAAGTGGAGTTGCCCCTTTTCCCCAAAAATATCCTAGTGGCCCCTTTCTCAAATTTATCAAACTTTCTAAGGGTCACTTATGCCTAGGGGCCACCCAAGGTTAAAACATTAAAAATAATAAATCCCTTGGTCCCCCTTCACACTTGGGGATGTCCACATATTTCTATTTGTCCAAGAACCCAAATGTGAATCATTAAATATTTATCTTGCTCACCAACCACCCCCTCAATTTTGAAAAAAGACGAAAGATTTGGGATGAATGCTATGATTAAGCTGGATTTGCAAATATTAAAAAAAGTCCCAAAATTTTTCTGATGAATGCTTTGTACCTTCTATCTGAAAGCACTACTGCATGTAAACAGGTGCTTGCACAGGTTGCATTTACACCATCATCACACAATGTCCTCTGAGCCTGATCGCCTTTGGATTGTGTGTAGCAACAGGGATGTTGCTTTGCTACTTTTGGTCTGCCATGCTGGGCTGGTGTCGTCGGCGTACAAGCGGATAGCTACTGGCGGCAAGGTGGCAGCTGCAGTTTGCATCAGGCGGAGCAGACGTGGTGCTGAGTTGTGAGGCGCCAGGTGGCTGTTGGCAGCACGCGAACAGACGATGAGCTGGATGGAGTGCTGGTGGTGGCATTTGTTGGCAGTAGTGGTGCAGTGGACGAGAGGCTTGAGCAGCAAGGCAGTGCTAGTCGAGGCAGTGTATGGAGGCAATATGCACCGGCTCTAATAACAAATGATGAAACAGCTAGGGTTAGGGTTTGCAGGTATAGTACTCAGCTATGGTGGTTGAAAGATCTTCATGTCATAGGTGTGTGCAGAAGGATAGAGAGAGAAGAGAGAGAACAAAGCTCTTTTAGAGAGAGTGAAGTACATGTTTGAATGATGTGACTGTTTGCTTTTTTGCTTCAATGAAGTTCCAAGTACCTTTATAGGTTACAAAGGTCTACCTCCTGACATCATTCCTTATGTCACAGCTTACACAAATATCTAGATATTATTCATACCCATAAGAGGTGGTTCACACACAAACATACTATGACACTCATAAGGGTGGGTTCACACATAGGGAAGACCTAGTGATGTGTAGAGGAAGGTATGGAGATGAAGAGGAAGAGGTCATAAGGTGCAAGGGAGGGGAAGAGGATGTGACTTGTAGAGGAGAAGAGGAAGTGACAAGCAATAGATAGTACATAAGCTAATAAGGTTTACCTGGACTAGTTCATAACGCAAGAAAACGTGCATTATCTTCTTTGCATATGCATGACCTGTTAGGATAAATCATAGAAAGTAATCATAAAGAAGGTGCCCTTGTGACACATGGAAAAAGATAATATAATAAGGCCCCATTGAGATTTGTCTTAATATGAAGAATCTAGACGTAGCCATTACTGATAACAATGAAAAATTATATGATCTTTGTGAATTTTTGGTTGCAGGTAACAGAAAACAAGGAACTGCAAAATACTATTGTGGCTCTTCGTGAACAACTTGCTGCAATAAGCAAGGACTCTACACAACGAGAGGGTGCAGCTGCACACATTGATAATTGTTACAAGACAACTGCTTCTGTAGAAAGTATTGAGGAGGCGGATGGTTTGTTGAGTACCGAAAACATGTCTCTGGACATTGGATATGCAGAGGGAGCAGAAATGAAAGGTCCATTTGCTCTGAAGCAAGGAGGTGCAAAGGAAGCATTTGAGCTGCGGTCTGAAATTCTTCAACAGGTGGGTTACTCCATGTTTGTAATTCTCATGTATAAGGTTTATTCCTGGTTATCTGGCAGTAGTGTATTTGCTGTGATTGTTCGAATGTATGAATTTGCCAAGGCTTTACATGCTCTGTTTACGTTTGCTCATAATAAGTTCTCATGTACACCCTTTATAAAAGATAAGATTATTAATTTTTTGATTCTCGTGAAACAATTAAGTTAGAAAAAAAAGTTGAGCTCTTGGCTTACGTTTACAAGAAAGAGACCATTAAGTGCAATGGAGGTGATCGTCAGTGTACTTGGGCCTTGAGAGCTAGGAAACTGACTCCATCACCGATACTCTGCAAGGCCTTATAAAGGTGTGTCTTGTGAATTGTGGGTTCACCATGAAATTAAAAGAAGCTATTTGGGAGGAGCTTGACTGTAGGCCAAGTTGGGACCATCCGCCAAGTGATGAGGACCTTTGGTTTGGTTAGGCCAATGAGAAGGGAGGCAGTCAAGGTGGTGGAGTTGTGACGGAAGGGGATGGGGTGAATCGTGTGAGGTAACTGCAGGTGGTGTGTTGGCGTAAGTTCATTAGAAAGTTTGTGTCGTGTAAATATGGAGAATATGAAAAGCAAGGTTTGACTAATTAGAATCTACATATAAACCTCACTGGATGACTGCCGTCAATTGAAAACAGTAGGTTTTAAAACCATAATTTGCTCCAACTGCCTCTTTGGTGCTGATTCCTTCTCCATATCAGATGTCATGTCTTATACTTGCGAAGATGTGGGAGGATTACCTTCACACAGCTTTCAAAGTGGCTAGTTAGTGCTGTTTGAGGTTGCTCTCATTGCGAGAATGGAAAGGGAAATGTCCATGGGTCATTTGTCAGGGTAGTCTATCTTGATGACTTTTGCATATATAGCTCGAAGCTTTACACATTTTGCAAAGGTGGAATTGGCTCTTAGAAAGCTTGATGACTTAACAAGCAACCTTAATCATACAAAATGCCACGTAGTTGAATCAAAGGTCACTCTTTTAGGCCATCAGGTATCATGTGAAGGCATTCATATAGACCTCAGAGGGTAGATGCCATCTTATCTCTTGCTCCACCAAGGAATGTGAAGCAATTAAAGACATTTGTGCAAGGGTTACTGTTACACACTTGAGTAGGTTTTTCGATGCATTTCCTCAGCTTTTATACCCTTTGCATCATTTGGCTCAATAGGATGTCATGTTTTGTTGAAATGATGCATACAAAGCCATTCCTCCGAAACTTGTTCCGGATAGGAACTACTTGCAGATAGCGGAAGCTCTGTGACAATGCAAGAATACAACAGTTGCTGTGATAGCAGCACAACTGAAAAACAGGATCATGCCATGCCCAATACTGGTGTGCAAATGAGGATTGGGGTGTTTGGGTTGCTCAAACTAGCTTTCCCTCGCATAGGGGGCCTCGCGAGTAATCTTGAATTTTGGCACACTTAACTGAGAGTGGAGCATTGACAAGATGTTGGTTCAGTAGTAGCTCCTTCCACGAGTCTATTTGTTCAAGGTCCTCCTCTCACAAGGATGGTTATCATCTCCATTTCTGAATTTTTGGTCCCAAAGGGTCATCTCCATTTCCATCTCCCTCTTCATGGCCACCCGCCCTCCCAACCCCCTAGCACACATGCGGTATCAATGTGCTCTAAGGAACCTGGAACCTCAGTTCTCACAAACCATACTCTCGCTCAATGAACGTGGCATGAAGACGTGTGCCATGGCTAGCTTGGGCCTAGTTAATCTCCAAGGTGCCAGCAAAAGCATCATAAATGGAATCAGCTTGCCTTTCTCATGCTTTGGCATTCGTGATATACGTAATAATTATGTGGCATATGGTGCCTATAATTCATGATGGCCTGACCTATTTTTTGGCTTATGTTTGATTTTTTTTGTTTTAGGTGATGGAGATTGAGATGCTTAAAGTGGAGAGGGACCAGTTGCTAGAGGAAAAGGATGCTCTTCAAGTTCAAAGCTGTAAACTGGCAGAGGAAGCATCATATGCCAAGGAGCTAGCTTCTGCTGCGGCAGTGGAGCTTAAGAACCTAGCCAAAGAGGTTACGAAGCTTTCTTATCACAATACAAAGCTGGCTGCTGAGCTCACAACTGCTCAAGAGCTGGCTTATGCTCGGGTGGGATCGAAGTCGGGGTTAAATGGAGCTTATATTGCATTGAGTGCAACTGGAAGATCTGAAAGGCATCGATTGAATACAAGAAAGTCAGAAGATGTGATATCTGAGGATCTGAGGAGAGAGCTGCTGGCAAGCAAGGAGAGAGAGGCTTCCCTTGAAGCCTTGCTAGCAGAGAGAGACCTAAAAGAGGCAGAGATCTGGAAAAAGATGGAAGAAGCAAGTGTACGGGAAATGGCTTTGGAAAATGATCTTGCTGGAATGTGGGTGCTTGTTTCAAATCTTAAGAAAGGTAGAGTCAAAGATGACATGAGTGCATTGGACTCCCAAGACTTGTCAGGGCTTTCTGAGCATTTGATGAATATTGAGTGTGCTAGACATGGAGATAGACTGGGAGCTGAGAAGATTCAAGATATTATGGATTTGAAAGCTTTGGAAGACTGTCTAGAGGAAGAGAGGCATCACAGTGCAGAACTTGAATCACTCGTCTCTCAGTTGAAGGTAAATTTTTGTCAGAATTTTTGGGTAACGATCACCATGGAACATGTGTATACTCAATGATAGAATTGCTTGACTTTTGTCACATCGGTAGTTCTTAGTATTTTGATTTTTTTTCTGCACAGAGTGAGGATCTAGATGGGCTAGATCTTGCTGCTTTGGAAGATCTAAGTGCCCTTCATGTTGAAGCATTGACCCGATTGTGCCATGCCAAAGTATGTTTCATAATTTGTCGCGATTTTCGCAGGCCGTAGGGCTGTTCTTTGGTGTTGTCCACAGATGCAGGGGTTGGTGTGCTTTGATATAACTTATTTGCAGGCTAGAGTGCAGGAGAAGTTCGAGGAGAAAGAGAATGGATGCTTACGACCAGTGGATGAGCCCAGTAAAGAAGAAAGGAATGACCGCATCTGTAAAGTCTGTTTTGAAGCACCCACAGCAGCAGTTCTCCTTCCTTGCCGCCATTTTTCTTGTAAGACCGTATACATCATTGCAACTTGTAGTTTCTGGGTGTTGATACTAGATACCACTTTTTTGACTTCTGGCTTGCTGTTTGTGGGTCAATACAGTGTGTAAATCATGTGCAGTAGCATGTACAGAATGCCCACTTTGTAGGAGTACGATCCAGGGTAGGATCATCACATACATATCCTGAAATTGGCCCCTATGATGGATGGGAGTTTGCTCTCTGCCTGGAAAGTCAGAGGCTGTTCAGTTTTCTCCGTTGGATGTGGCTTTTAGTCCTTGCAAATTGCGAAACACACTTGAGATTGTGACAAGGTGTGGTGGACAACGTTCTTTGCAGCAATATTTTTTCTCGAATTTTCAACCAAAAAGAGTAGTATGTGGAACTGGGTGCCAGAAGCAGCTCGTGTTGCCATTGCTTCAGAAACCAACTCAAAATCCTTGGAAAGTGGTAATATTACCAGACATGTCTAACATACTGTAGAAGCTTCCATCTTGCCCATAGTCTCTGTTTAATGGTGGTAAAGGAGGTCACTGTTTCCATACCAAATTCCTGCTACTCTCAGGGACTGAAATGTGAGCGTGTGTGCGTGGGTGTGGTGATGCTGACTTGCTTCATTGTTGTTATTGCAGATCAATTTCTGAAACATGTCTGCAAGTTGCCAAGTTGCTGAAGGGTTGCAATCACCTTGCATTCTTATCATGCAGCTTTGGTTGAAGAGTTGTATCAATTTTTCTGTTGTAATAAGGTGGGGGAGCTTCACTCTAAAAACAAAGTCACTGCTGAAGTCAAAAAGCTCATCCGTTCTGTATAGATTGCTGCCCAAAAAGTAAGGCAAGCGTAAAGCGTGCTACGTTCAACCCTGAGTGCATTCTATCTGAAGCTATTGTTTGCGCCAAGAGCAAGTTGTATGATCATGCATAATCTTAGGTTTTTCAGGAGTTGTAGAATATTTCTTCCATATTAATAAGGATTAACTTTTTTAAAATAGTCACGATGTTACTAATCATGCCTCTCTTTATAATACTAATGCATGTACATTTCACTTATTATGCCAGAAGCCAATTGAGAGAGAGAGAGATTGACCAAAGGGTCCATGAGACTGCAAGTATTACAATGAGACAATAAAGTGATTGAATCATAGAAAAAATGTAAAAAACCCAACAAGAGCTAAAAGAAAAAACAGCCATTGTCTCTCGGAAAAATAAAAGTCATTGTTAACCATTGCATTGGTCTACATGGTTTCACTCGCCCGACTTACCATATAGGTGCTTTGCCATTTTACCCACATGAACGGGCACTTAACTTTTGTAAGACAACATTAAAAATATAGCGTAATCATTACCATGCACTTAATATCAAATAAGGAAAGTTGATGGACTTGGCGTACATAATCGCTTAAGATTAGTAATAGAGATTAGATCATTTTTAAATTTGGTCAGTCTAGTTTGAAAACTAGTCATTTTTTGCAATAAGCAAGACAATCATTTTCTTGAAATAATTTTGTTGTGAGCTCTCTCTTCATTCTTCTTCTTCTTGCTTGATTGCATGCTATTGAATCTTGTTTGCTTGGCGGATGCATGTCAAATCAGTTTGATTGTAGGCTTTCTTTGTGCATTAGCTTCTTCTTCTAACCCGGTCTTTGGTGACAGAGAACCATTGTGAAGAGGAATCTTTTGTTGTCTCCATCAAGACATAGAGAGCTCTTTCTTCATTCTTTTGGTAAAGGAGTATTTCGGTGTGACAACAGAGTGAGGACATAACGGGACAACCTAGTGCACTCACATTAGGAAGCTGTAGGTTATAGTTCAAATAGGGAAAGTCTACAGATTTAGTATATATAGTTGCAAGGTTATTAAGAAAGGTCAGATCTTTTTTTAGTTTGGTTGGTCTAGTGTAAAAATTAGTTATTTCTCAACATTGAGATACAATCATTCTTTTGCAATAGTTTTCTTGAGAGCTTTCCTTCTTTCTTTTTGCTTGATTGCATGCCGTTGAATCTTGTATACTTGGTGGATGCATGCTAGATAGATATGGGCTTTATTCTTGCATTAGCTTCTTCTTTCCTCGCCTTTTGTGAGAGAATCATTAGAAAGATGGATCTTTTGTTATCTCCATCAAGGCATAAAGAGCTCTCCTTTCATCCTTTGACAAACAAGCACTTTTATGTAACAACGAAGTGAGGATATGATAGACGAGCTAGTGCATCCATATTGGGAGGTTTTAGTTTAGGCCTCAAATAGGGAAAGTTTGCGGACTTAGTGTACATTGTTGTTCAAGATTAGCAATAGATACTATATCATTTTTAAGTTTGATCAACCTAGTGCAAAAACTAGATATTTTTATGTCATTTTTACAATAAGCAAGACAATTATTCTTTTGTAATAGTTTCTTGTGAGATTTTCTTGTCTCTTCTTACTTGATTAGGTGCTATTGAATCTTGCTTCCTTAGTGGATGCATGTTAAATAGGTTTAATTATAGGTTTTTTTCTTGCATTAGCTTCCTCTTCTTTTCTTGCCTTTTATGAGAGAATCATCGTTAAGATGGATCTCTTGTTGTCTCCATTAAGACATAGAGAGCTTTTTCTTCATCCCTTTGAGAAAGGAGCATTCCGGTGTGAGAACAGAGTGAGGACATGATGGACAAGTAGTGCATCCACATTGGAAAGTTGCAATTTATGGCTAAGGTAAGATCCAATGACACATGCATTAGTAAGACTAAGATAAGCTTTTGACTTGAACATATTTGGCATCACTGTCGAGGATCAGTCTAGAACATGGCTCTGTTTATCCGTTCATTTCAAGCTATTGTGATTATCCAATATTGTCCGATGTTAATAAGGAGATCACACTCCAAAAAAAATAGCTTTGGATAAACTTGTTTGTTGATTTTAATTTTGATTTAGAGTTTATTTACATTAGGGTATTCTTTTTTCATCTATTGGTAAGGTAAAATCTTAATTGTTTGGTGATTTACATGAAATTGAACTTAAGAGGCTTAGTTTTTCTTGTTTTAATTCAAGAATTAGCTTAGCAATTGTGATTAAAAGTAGAATCTATTCTAAAAACATGTACATTGAGTCTAGTCGGTTGAATCAAAGTGGGATTATCAATTCTTGTTCAGGTATTTTATAATTTTTTGTACATTGTTCCAATTGGTAGATTAAAAGCATGCTAAATTATTTTTAAAAATAAAAATATTTAATTGCGTGTCATTAATCACACTTCTCATCAAGTCAAAAAAATCTTTAAAATCATCAAAAAATATCAAAAATCAAGTCAAATCAGAGACATGAGTCCACAGTGTCGTATAAAAAGACATGAGTCTGGATACGTGAGCTGTGAGTCTCGACATGTGAGCCTTGAACCTAATATAGTATGGAGCAAATTATTACGGTCTTAAAGATGTACTAATATGCCTACTTATGTTCTTGGAAGAATTTTTTATCATACTACAATTTGTACTAGAGAATTTTCTAAGAAAAATACTTGTCTTTCACAATTATTGGGATATTAAGTACACTTAATTGCACACTTAAAACTCAATAATTGCACACCAATCCTATATAGGTCTAGTTCTTAGATTTTTGTGTCCCATGTAGGCTCATTTCATACAAGGGAAGTGTGTTATTCGAGATTATACAAAAAAAGTGTGAGCTTATAGATGTGAGTCTAGAGGCATGAACTTGCATACGTGAACTTGGACACATGAGCCTACATACGTGACCCTCGAGACGTGAGTCTAGAGGCGTAGACTTAGACACATAAGCCTAGAGACGTGAAGCTACATATGTGAACTTGCATATGTGAATCTATAAACGTGAGCTTACAGACACAAGCTTGGAGACACAAGTCTAGAGGTGCAAACTTGGATATGTGCCTAGCACCAACCAAAAAACAATTGTTCGAAACCATTTTTTGACTTGCACCAGAAACACCAGAGACCTTTTGATATGAACCCAATCTAGACTAATCGTTGGAAAAGACTATACAATTAACTGTTGCATATCAAACCACACTTTATCAAGTTCATCAATCCTTTGATCCTAACAAATAACCAACACTCAATAGAGTGCTCCTCCGTTAAGAAGGCTATACCTTGGATCCACCTCTAGTGAGAAGCTTTGGGAAGAAATGAGCCAACATAACATACATGAGTGGAGAAACAACGGACTACTTGGAAACAAAAGCTACCACGGTCATCCGAGCTTCGAATTCACCAACTAGCTCTGTTAACAGCACCTTGAATTTTATGAAGAAGGCATTCAACCACTTTATTTTTAAGTGCAGCTCCAGCAAAGGGAGTGGGAGCGGTACCAAGAATCTCAAGGTTCTCTCCCACAGAAAGTGATCAAACCATATCCCATGCCACAATGTTTCAAACATTTAATGTCGATCATGAGCTCAGTTTATCCCAAGCAGACCATAACCAACAAGCAACCCAATAACTACAATTAACGCAAACGAGACATGTCTCTTTTCTTGTACCACCAAGAACTAGGATTCCATAATACACCCAATAGCAAGCGCACACAAGGTAAGCAAAAGTCTCGCTCTGCATAGGAGCTCATTTTAGAAGTGCTTTTACCTACAAAACCTAGTTTCATTTATTGTCCGTTTAGATGAGGAACATAGAACATGGGGAGGGGTAAAAAGCCAATGTTAGGGACTACCTTATGGGGTAAGAGATCCCATACCCTGAAATAGGCCTTCGCTCAACCATCTCCTTATGTTTCCTTGCCACGTGAATACGTAGAAGATATGCTTAGGATGGCATTTGAAATGGGAAGGGGGGGGGGGGGGGGGGGTCACAAACCAACATAGCACCAAGAGGCTGAGAGTTGGGCAAAACAAAGAAAATCCACGTCTCAATGATGATATTCAAATTTGATAGAACTGGAGATCCTACTCAATAACTAGAAAAGTTCGATCAAATTTGTTAGATCATGGGAAGGATTGATGATCCCACCAGCATCTGTTCATTCGGACTTTGCCTTGAAGGCAAAGTAGGCCAGTGGTTAATGTCTCTAAACCCACATGAAAAGGCCAGCTAATAGGTCTTGAGACACACATTTATTGTGGGATTCTTGCCTAGTGGAGCCAGATAAAGCCCTATCACAAAGATCTATAACCTGAAGCAAGAGGGTGAAACATTACGAGATTGCATTGTTGGAACCACATATCTCCATATGTGACGTAGCCCCCTGAGAGAAAGACTAGATGACTCATTGCTCATTGATCAATTTATGATTGATGATTCATCACTCATTGATTGCTCATTAATTAATTTATGATCGGTCTTAAGATTAAGAGGTTTCATAACTATCTCTATGTCTTTAATGAGTGTTGTCCGTGAGGTAATAGACTAGTAGACAATTTACAAGATAAGGATATAGAAGTCACCCACTTGAACCAAGAGATAGTGGATGGCGCATCCAAATCCCCATTCGCCAAGGGTGCCCAACCTAACACCAACTGGATTCCTAGGTAAGGACATAAGCATGGACGAGATGACATAGAATTTACTACACCGTTTAGGCTAACAGTAGCAGGGATAGTCCCAAGGGCAACCTTAAGGCCAACCCTAGCTGGCACCTCAAGCAAAATAATCACACCTATTCTAACAAAGAGATATGGTTGGTACACAATTTGCCGTTGGAATCATACAAGTACAAAGTGTCCAAAGTTGAGGCCTAGACAACAACAACTTTGTGCTCATTGCGAGTGCCATGGGAATCATGACACATCTCATTGTTGGTACCATGGACACCTAGGACCATAACCTATACTCGTGGCACCAAAGTAACAACTAGCCCTACCACTCATACCTATTGCTTCTCAACGAGCGCATAATCCAGTGCCCATTTTTCAAAACCCTATACCAAGAGGTATATACAAACCACCCCCAATGCAATACCCAATGACATTGCCAACGGACTCAAAGTTGCGAACAGGAGAATGAGACCTATGAGCAATACGACTCATACGGGTATCCAGAGAAAACTCCAACCATAGACTATATGCCTCTCTGTTCAAGGCCATAATGCAAGACACCTCTTCAATGTTTTCATTCCAAGGGCCCACACCGTGTTGCTAGCCGAGTGGCTACCATCGCACCAAGTACCCCATCTCATCCAATGCCAAACCCCAGTGTCATTCCATACGGAGGCACATGTTACAAGTGTGGATTGGAACATTCCTTCAAGGATTGTCCCAACAAAGTGAATCACCCCATTAGGTAGGGACATCAACCACTATGGCTAGCCTTAACTTGCTAAGCATATAGGGAGGACTCATTTATACAGCCCCCCTTTATGCCAACACAAGGCTCTAGACTAAGTTGGCGACCAAGGAAACATCCAAGGCAACAAAGAAGCAAAATGCTTAGGCTTTCCCAACAACCCAGAGCTAGAGGCGTAAGCCCCAAAGGCTGCATCAACTTGAACCAAAGATCCAAAAGAAGAGGACCTCATACTTGACCCGCCTTAGCATATCGTTGACCCCATTCTAGAGCCAATCATAGAACCAATGATCGGTGCCTGATTTGCCTC
This sequence comes from Cibotium barometz, assembly GCF_041138505.1. Lineage (NCBI taxonomy): Eukaryota > Viridiplantae > Streptophyta > Polypodiopsida > Cyatheales > Cibotiaceae > Cibotium > Cibotium barometz. Next base: position 5,915,916 of record NC_141097.1, on the reverse strand, counting down.
CAAATGAATCTTCCAACTAGATCAGGCTATCATGAGCTATCTTGGTAATCTTTAAACATGCCAAGGCCATCTGACTATGCTCTTGATAGGCTACTATGTAAAAATACTCATCCGTGGCGTTTCTCTAGTCTCATACATAGTGTTTATCCAATTTCATACAGCTTCAACAAGATTGCGGTTTATCTAAGGTTTCATGAATATTGTTGTCTAATTCTTCAACAATAGGCACCACATTATGGGTAGATTTCGCTAATCGGCTCATGGTTGCTCTGAAGAAATTTTAAATTTTCTCAAAATTTGTTCAATCATTTTAAAGCTTTGAAAATCCAATAACTTAATAAAGATAAGAAAATAACATCTTTATTTCATCTAAGGCTTTGTGACATCACTAGGGAATTCATCAACCCCTTTGAATTAAACAAATGAAACTATCTGAGAGAGGTACATACTCAAATGATTTAACCTAAACAAATGTTTGTCTAAGGTATACTAGCATCTACCACAAATCTTATATCCCTTTACTAGATTTATCCATGATCATGCCGAAGGATAAGTTCAAAGCATAATAAGGTAAATAGTTAATGTCAATTTATGTACTAAACTTCGCTCCACTTTGATCCCAAATATGTCTCCACACAAAAAGAGGTTGATACGGTTGGCCAAAGTAATGCTCTCTACAATAGAAGATAGTAGGCAAACCAAAAAAACATCGCATATTTTATTATATCAAGTTTATTTATGTACACAGAGATTTAAAAAATCTCGTCAATCTTGCTCCTATTCCCTCTCACGAGCTCTCTCCTTAACCCTTATCTAGCTGATTCTATGATACTCTCTCCTTGTCATGTGATAGGACACAATTCACTTCTTAGGGAGGGGCAAACATCTTGGGTCGAGTAGACACCACAAGCATGTATGATCAATCTATAAAGCAACAGTGTTCAAATCTATAACTTAGATGGGCGCCCGAAATGGTTGTTTCCTTGGTTGGCAAGGCGAGCAAATTAAATTTCCACCCTCATAATAGCCTTGAGAAATAATGATTGCTTTTCCACCCACCTTTTGATACCATGTATATATCTTGACATTGACTTATTTGGTGGATATACCTTCTTTTATGAAACTGAAGGTTTTTTCCACCCACCTTTTGTGAAACTGAAGGTGTTCTCCTCCCACCTTTTGATACAATGAAGATATCTTGACATTGACTTATTTGGTGGATATATATTATTTTGTGCAATTAAAGGTTTGGTACCCTTCTTACGATTAGCTTACAAGGGAGCAATGATTTTTTTGGTTTGGGTAGCATCGATCTGGTCATGCTTAAGTCTTCATAAGAGGATCTGCTATAATGGCAAGGTTAGTTGGATGGATTTACCTTTGTGAGTTACAGATAACCTTTGGTGTCATCATCAATGAGTTAGGATTGTATTCAAGAGAGGTTATTGATAATAAGGTTTTTGTGAGACGGAAATTGCTGACTCCTAGTAGAAGCTTCATTATGAGATACTATCAATGTATAGGGTAGGTGTTTATTATCAATGAGAAATCACTAGAGTGGCTACTTGCTTCGGCATAGGCGCTATTGATGTCGTTGCGGAGAGGTTACCCTTGCCAGAGTAAGGTTCAAGCAGTGATGGTGGAATGTTGTGTGGTGGTTGGGTGATGGCCTCTATTACACCACCAGCAAGCAAACAAGAAAAAGACACAATGGGATTAGAATAGGGGACACTGAAATCCCAGCACCAAGGGCACCAATCAACCTCGCTACTGTCCCTAGCCCTCCATATGACTCAACAATGGGACACCTCAAGACCCTCCCAACCTCCCTATCTGATCCAGCTGTCTGCTTCAATTGTTCTCCCAAGTCATCACAAACCTTTGAAAGCACTGATCAAACACCTACAAGCCTCAACTGACCTCAACTAACTCCATTCTGACCAAAACAGCTCTCCCAGCTGACTCAGAACTGCCTCTATAAACTGCTTCAAAATCCTCCACTAGTCCTCAATAAGAAACCTGTCCTCTAGGCCACCTCCAAAATGTCCTCCAACATCAATTGAACTCACATCCACATCCCCAAGAACTTCATGGACCCTTTGCTAACCCTCTTTTGACCTTTCCCTGACATTAATGCGACTAAGTACTGCCTCTTTTGACCTTTCCCTGACATTAATGCGACTAAGTAGTGCCTCAACAGTCTGACATTAACGCGACTAAGTACTGCCTCAATAGTCTGACATAAAACCGGCTGATTCAGAAGCCTCAACTGAAATAGAAACCTTCCTCAAGTGTCCTTTGACATCCATAGGCCCTCATGCAACTCTAAACACGAAGAGATGTCACCATAAAGACCCTCTGCTGACCACAACTGACACAGAGTTACTTCCAAACTAATTGTCCCCTCAAGGATGACTAAACTAACTCAGCTGATGTAGGTTCTCTCTCCTCTGCGTCAGTTGGCACTTCTATACCTTCAAGACACTCAAATTAAACATGGATCCAACCTTAAAGTCACTCACCTAATCACACAGCTACCACACAGAAACACCACTCAGACACAGACCGTTCAAATATTGACTCCAAACTGTCAGCTTTGATCCACAAGCACTTCCCTTCAGCCCAAACACACCAAAGCAAAGACTCCAAACACACCAAAGCAAAGACTCCACACCTCCAGCCAATGATGATACTGAAGCTCAGTTAACACACAACTGATTCTAACTCATAATTAGTTCCCCAGTCATCAGACTCACACACTCAGGAGCTTTATTGCCATAAACTCAACAAGAACCACACTTTCATCATCACAAAACAAAAACATCAAGACAGCAAACTGTATACCCAAACACTCTGTCTACTTCAAATAAACCAAAAAAACTTTAATGACTCAACAACCCTGAGACTTGGGCACCGACATATCAGAAGAAAGCATAAAAAGTTCAAGGATCCCTCGCAAAAAGAAGACCTTGGTGAAAGCACTCCAATCCTTTGCCCCACGAATAACAAGTCACACAAACTCAGAAAAGCTAGCACACTTAGCTGACAGAAAACAACTATAGTTGATCAGAAATTGTTTGAACCAAGTATCTAACAAAGTTCAGCTCCTTATTAGAGATCCAAGGGGACACACCTCCTTCAAGACTCTCTGGCCTCCAGCTCTTGCTCCGCTCTGATCCAACCAATCTTTCTCACACTGCATTGTCCTCTTCTCTAAAAACTTGGAAAAAACAGTAGGAACTCCAGCCTTCAACCTTCAACAAAATAAACAGACCTGTAGGAGACCACTCAACTGCAGTCTCTCACTAGTTGTCTCTCTCCTCGATTGTCACTCTTGCTACACCCTCGGTGAGCCACACCCTTGATGAAGCACACCCTCAACGAACCACACTCTTCAATCAACCGTAATTCTCCTTCTTCTACCCGTCGTCGCTGCCTTGCCTTCCTTCTCGAACCTTATGTCGCCCATCTTCTTCGTTCCACCACACTGTTTCTTTTTTCATTTTATGCACCTGCTTAAATACACCTGATTGCCACGTCGATTTTGCCACTCGGATCCAATTCACACCATGCTATAGACATTTGATTTATCTATACATCATGCTTGGGAGGGGCTTGAGATTCTCCTCACATATAGCCCACCCCCTAAGTGAAAACTCACTGTCTCTTTGTGTTTCAAACTCTCTCTTCCACACCACACTCTATAAAACTTTATTTTCTACAACAAAGGCATGATTCAGCATATCAACATCCACTTGGATATCAACATCAACCCGGATATCAACATCCACGTGGATCAAATGGATATAATACCCTCCTCCATAGCCATCCAGATGAATTGATCCAGCCACCTGGATCAAAAACCTACAAGAACTTTACAAACATCTTCAGGGTCCTACCCCTATCAAATGGTTACATCTTTCCTGTATACTTACTACCCAACCCCCCTCTAATCTCTTCACTCTTATCAGATTTCCTCTCCCCAAATGATTCAGAATATTTTGCAATTCTCTGTAACCCCATCACACCTTCATTCCATTCTCCCAATACATCCTTGTCATCACAAAAAAACTCCTTGACCAAACCATCCTGAACTCCATCAAGCAAAGAGCCCAAATCAGCAAAACTTGCCATTTCCTCAGCATCCTCAACTTCTTCCCATAGCCTACTCACTGCAACCAAAAGCTCCTCATCATCATTGACATATACTCTAACATCCATAGGCCAGGCATCAATCGGCTTAACATCATTAGCAAATCCACAGATTCTTTTAAAAAAAACAAAAACACCTTCCAAGTCATCATCCAACAACACATCCATAGCACTATCCACACCACCATCCATACACTCAAGTGCACTTGATTGTTGTTGATTCATGCTAGCATCATCTACACCTGTGTCAATGTACAAAGGCAATTCTAACAAACCCTCCCTCACACTCTACCACATCATCAAACAAATCTACACACTCCATACCAGCATCCTCTGCTGAAACATTCCTCAATTCAGGTACCTGTGACATCTCCAACATACGAGGGACCACTTGCTCCTCCACAGCAGACTCACCAACAACTGGGCAACCCGCCATTGCCTTACCAACATCTCCTACCTCCAAGTCTGGGTCCACAGCCACACAACCTGTACTCCTGAATTCTACCTCAACAATATGACACACAACCAATTGATTCAAAAGCCTCAATTGAAACAAAAACCTTCCCCAAGTGTCCTCTGACATCCGTAGGTCCTCATGTAGCTAAACTCGAAGAGACGTCACCCATAAAGACCCTTTGCTGACCACAACTGACACAAAGCTGCTTCCAAACTGACTCTCTCCTCAAGGATGACTAAACTGACTCGGCTGATGTAGGTTCTCTCTCCTATGTCGTCAGCAGCGGCGGCAGGCACTTTTATACCTTCAAGGCACTCAAATCAAACATGGATCCAACCATATAGACACTCACCTAATCACAACTAACTCACAGCTGCCACAAAAACACCACTCAGACACACAAACCGTTTGACTGCTGATTCCTGACTGTCAGCTTTGACCCACAAGCACACCTCCAGCTGGTGATACTGAAGCTCAGCTGACACACAATTGATTTTATACCCTATCTTATGTGGTTCTAACTCAAAACTAGTTCCCCAATCATTAGACTTACACACTCAGGAGCTTCATCTCCATAAACTCAACCAAAACCACACTTTCATCATAACAAAAACATCAAGACAATAGACTATATACCCAAACACTATTCATGCTTTAAATAAACCAAGAAACTTTAATGTCTCAACAACCTTGAGACTTAGGCATCGACATATCAGAAGAAAGCATAAAAAGCTCAAGGATCCCTTGTTGCAAGACGACCCTGGCGACAACACTCCAATCCTTTGCCACGAACAACAGGTCACACAAACTCAAACAAGCTAACACTCAGCTGATAGAAAACAACTACAATTGATCAGAATTAGTCTGAACCAAGTATCTAACAAAGTTTAGTTGCTCAGAGATCCAAGGGGATACACCTCCTTCAAGACTCTCTGGTCTCCAGCTCTCCCTCCACTCTGATCCAACCAATCTTTCTCACACTGCACTGTCCTCTTCTTTGAAAACTTAGAAAAAATAGCAATAACTCCAACCTATAACCTTCAACAAAACAAATAGACATGAAGGAGCCCACTCAACTGCAGTCTCTCACCGGCGGTCTCCCTCCTTGGTGGTCACTCTTGCCACACTCTTGTGACAAGCCACCCCCTCGCCGCGACAAACCACCCCCTCAACGAACCACACTCTTCAATCAACTGCGATTCTCCTTCTACCTATCGTCACCTTGCCTTCCTTCTCGAAACTTACGCTACCCGTCTTCTTTTTTCCACCACACTGTTGGTTTTTCCATTTTACGCACCTGCTCGAATACACCTGGTTGCCATGTCACTTTGGCCACTTGGATCCATTTCACACCATGCTATATACATTTTATTTATTAGATTCTCCTCACGTGTTCCAGAGTGGGTGTCGACTGTGAGATTGTGAAGTTAAAGGTGGAAGCCTATTCTTTTTATGGTGAGGATGGAGTTAAAAGAATGGAGGTTTTGTTATGAAGATCCTTCAATAGAGAAGGCAAGTTTTAAGGTTAAAGAGATTTTTAAAAAAACCTTATAGGCTTTCATGTGCAACATCATACAAATCCTTCAATGTCAGATTCTCTCCATCACAAAATGCTATCACCATCTCTATGTTGTGAATACTCAAGGCAATTGTATTACTCCTTAAGGATGTTTTTGCATTGGTAGAAATAATCCATTCCCATCTCATAACTAATTCTATTTCCAACCAACACAAACTCAACCACAAAGAACTTGCAGTTAGAGGGCTAGTTTAGATTGTATGTTCACAGTACCCCATACATGGCAAATTCATGTCCTATGTAAAAGGAATTTTCTTAGGGGGATGAGCTTATACTGCAAGTTGACGTACTAACTCCCATAGTTCTAAGGTCATGAGATTATGTTCATGCCATCAATAAAGTTGGGGTTGAAGTGTGTTGATTCATCCAAAGGCCTTAAATCCTGCATCAAATCTTAGAGGATTTGATGCCATGGATAAAGTTGGGGTTGAAGTGCCATGGATAAAGTTGGGGTTGAAGTGCGTTGATTCATCTAAAGGCCTTAAATCCTACATCAAATCTTATAGGATTCAGAAGAGGGTTAAGTTCAGGTGTTGTGGTTCAGGCTCCATGGCTTTAGGTGGTGAAGGTTCCCTTTTTGCCAGTGTCTCCTCTTCTCGTAAGATCATTATGAGTGTACTCATTGGGAGCCATAAGGTAATAGTTTGCATTGATTAGTCAATTAATTATTGAGAAGTACTTATCCAAAGGCACACCAAAAGCCACCTAAGATGATTTCTTCAAGGTCCTTTTTGATGGGCATAACATTTTACAATAAGTCTGACCTTGAACCTATCCACAGATCCATCAGCCTTTCTCTCGACTTTGTAAACCCACTTAGTACCAATTGCTTTCTTACTAAGAGATAGATCCACTAAATCCCAAGTACCATTTTTTTGAATGGCTTGAATTTCAATCCTTTATGGCTTTAACCCAATTTGGATCTTCTTGAGCCTCTTCAAAAGACTTAGGTTCATCTTCATCTTCAAAAGACTCAGGTTCATCTTCATTATATAGAGAACTAAGGAATGAAAACTCACCAAGAGATGGTTTTAGCATCGGATCTGGTTCTACTCTGCAAAGAAGCATACACTTTACTATCTTGCAAGGTGCTTCTAACCTATTTAGGCATAAGACTCATTGATGCTGATCTATAGTATATAAGGAGATGTGCATTAATGCTTAATGCCTTTGTGCCCAAAAGTCTTTGAAAGCATTAGATAAATATTCCCCCCTCTATCTGTACAGAGGGTTTGGACTTTTAAACCAGTTTCATTCTCAATCAAAGCAAGAAAGTATTAAAAATGAGAACATACCTACAATTTTGCTTTCACGAGGTAACACCAAGTGAATTTGCTATAATCATCAATGAAGGTCACAAAGTAAAAATTTCCTCCCAAAGATGAAGTCTGCAGTGGACCACATACATCATTATGTATGAACTGTGATTTGTGGTCTACTCTCTGCCTCATTATTTTGGGAAAGGCTTTGGCAAGAGATTTTTCCAAGGATACATCCTTCATAAACATATTTAGGGTGGGGGATCAAGTTGAGGTAGGCCTTCTTACATCTCACGTTTCTATTAAAGCATCAATCTACCAATTGATGTATGGCCAAACCTAGCACCTGGGCATCTTTCATTGCATTTGAAGTGTCTTCTAGACAAGTATCATCACACTTTTCATGCATATCCAATTTGTACAAACCATGGCAGAAAGTTCCAATAAGCACAATTTGCTTGTTGTGTTAGACAATGCATTTATTATCTGCAAATTCAACATTAAGACCCCCCTTGGGCACAAAAAGAAAATTCTTCTTTATTTCTGGAACAAAAAGTACATCGATCCTCATCACTAGCGTAGTAAGACAATCTCACCAATACCTTTGATTGGATAGCAGGCATTATTGATACACATAACAGTGTGACTGTCCTACACAGATTCCATATTATTGACCAAACTTCTTTGAGAAGTAATGTTTTTGGAAGCACCACTATCAAGATACTAATTGTGTGGAAGCAGTTGCATTAAGACATAAATCCTAGTCAAGATTAAAGCTGTAAATATATGTCTTCAAGGACAACATTCATAAAGTACTCTTTCTTGGGACTTTGGTTGTCTGGGACAGAACTAATAAAACCTTTATTAGATTCCTTTTTCTTCTTTTATTTAGCCTATAATTTATAGCACTGTTCAAGTGCATTGACATGCTTCTTGTAATACTGGCAAGTAACCTTGTTTGGATTATTGGAATCATCCCCTAGCCACCTCAAAAGATTGGTTTAGATTATTCTTTTACTGGAACTTCTTGCCTTTGTCCTTGGTGGTAAGAGCCTGATCACTGCCTAGAACTAATAGATGCATTCTTTTCAAACTACTCCTTGTGCAACAATAAGCTAACAAGCTCTTGGTAGGTAAGAGAGGCTACGTTGCCTCTCAAAGAAAGTGAGAGGGAAGTATTAAAACCTAGATGAGATTCATGCAAAGAGTTAAGGGTGATGTTAACCGTTTCCTTATTAAGAATGATCTCATCAATGTTGAGAAGCTATTCTCTTAAGTCCTATAGCTTGGTTAATTGTTCATTAATGGACCCCTTCTCCTCATTATCAATTAGCTTTTGGGAAAAGCAACTCGTGTATCATTTTTAGCCTGATACATGGCCTCTAAAGTGTCCCAAGCAAGTTTAGATATTTTGTAAGAATGAATATGCGAAACAATTAGCCTTTTGTGACAGATAAAGAAATTAATACCAAAGCTTGTGTATCATTAGAATCCTGTCTTCTTTGATTAGTAATATAAGGGGCTTGAGACTAGGTCTATTGGCCCTGATCCTGTTGAGTAGCAGGAGCAATTGTGCCAAGGCAAGGCTCGTTCACCACTCTTAAGACCCCATAAACCCTTGGCAATAAGGAAATTTCTGATCATGAAACTCCAACAAGAGTAATTTAACCCATCTAACTTGTCTTCTTTTGAAAGAATACCAAATCATTGGATGAGTTTTTGGCCATACCTAACTACTATTGAATCTGAGAAAGAGAGATGCTAAAAAATAGCTTGAAATAAAGTCACTAGATGTTGATAATCTGTCAGTCTGCTAAAAATGTATAGTTGAATGGATGATTAAAGTTATGGATCGGACAATTGTTGAAGTAGAATCGAGCGATTGAATTGCAATAGAATCATCCGATTGCAATTTTGGATTGGATGATTATTGAAGTAGAATCGAGTGATCAAGCTACAATAAAATTGGGTGATTAATGTGAAGAAGTCGAATCACTCGAGCGAAAAGGTTTAAACATCGATCGAAAGATTGAATTGGAAGATCAAAAAGTATCAATTGATGTAGATAAATTGGGCGATTAAAGAAGTTGGATCGCCAATTAAACTAGTCTTGAATCGCACAATTAAATCGTACTGAATTCCATGGTTTATGCAAGAATTGGGCGATTATAAAAGTTGGGTCATCGATCAAACTAGACTTGAATGATTAAATCATGCTAAATCGCATGATTTAATCATGTTGAATTGATGATTGTAAAGGTTGGATTGCTGATTGAACTATACTTGAATTGGCGATTCCAAAGACTTATCTACCATGTGTCAGCTCGTGGTGAAATGGTGAGTTGCAAGCTTGTCCTCCATGTGTCAACTGCTCTAGAGGACTTGCTAGTAATGATGATGGAGAAGGATGGAGGACATCATCATCGTTGAGATAGATGTTTGCCTGCTGCCAAACAAGCTAACTTACCTTCTCTTGCTAAAAAGCAACTATTAAACGAAAGCTTGATAAAGCTTTTTGGTAAAGCTTTAAGGTAGCTTTGAAAAAGTTGCATGTGACGATAAAGCCATAACCTTGTGTGTCATTTGAGCTGGGATTTGTAGTATGAGCTACAAAAAAAAAAAACTCACAAAAAGCTTTTTGATAAGCTTATGAAAAGTTTTAGGAGTACCACAGCAAAGCTGTATGCTGTGGAAAAGCTTATAATGAACCTCAAAAAGAAAGATCCTTCCTAGATTGTAGTGTGCAAAGAGGAAAGAGGCTCGAAGAAGCTTGAAACCTTTAAGATTATGATAATTGAAAGCTCAAAGACCCAAACCATGAAATCTCCAATGGTGAAGAAGACTGTGTGATCCAAATATCCAATGCTCCAAGCTTTGATACCATTGTTAGCTCAAAATGGAGCTAAATTGACACACACACACACAATGCTCAATAAGAAGAACATAAGGGTGTAGAGTGTGAGAGAGAATGGCTAGCTCAATAGTAAGAGAGAAAGAGCTCAAATCTAGTACAAGGTAAAAGTATAAAATGAGCAGCAACCCTAAATAATGGATGTGGTTGCGTATATAGTAGCTAATTGTGAGGTGTCTGTTCACACTTGGATGGCTATGGGAAAAAACCTTAGTGGGACAAAAGTTCCCATGGCATCAGTATTGTCATGGGACCTAAATTTCTAGGGAGAATAGAAATCAAATAATTTACAAGAAAATGATTCAAATTCAAGAATTCATCAAACATCACATGACCATGATTAAAATATTAAAAAACAAAAGAATTTAGATCCCATTAAATAATGTTTCCAAAGTCTTAAACCATGGACAATTGTAGCTAATTCTTTGTCATATATACTATAATTTCTTTCTACTGGTTTAAGCTTATGACTTTCATAAGCAATTAGATATCCATCTTGCATAAGAACAGCACCAAAGCCTTGTCCAACTAGCATCAATAACTACAACAATGAATGGTTGTTGAAAATTTGGTAATGTAAGAATTGGTGCATGGGTCAATGCTTTCTTAAGTTCATCGAAAGAATGATCCTATCGACTAGTCCAATCAAAATGTCTAGCTTTCTTAAGAAGTTCAATCAAAGGATGTGCAATATATGCAAAATTTCTAGTGAACTTCCTGTAGTGAACATAATCCAAGAAAAGATCAGAGTTCGCGAATATCACGTGGTCTAGGCCAATTAGCAATGCTTTCAATCTTTTTGGGATCTATTCGAATACCATCAGTAGAGACAATGTGTCCTAGATATTCAATTTCTTCTTTGAAGAATTTGCTCTTTTCTAGATGTTGTTACTGAAAACTAAAGATGTGATGAGATATGATGTGAATAGATGTGATGAGATGCGATGTGAATAAATGGATGGATGTAATGTGATGTGAATAGATGTGATGTGATTCAGATAGATATGAATGAATGGATGGATGTGAATATATGTATGTGAAGAATGGATATGGATGTGTATGTGAAGAATGGATGTGAATGTGTATGTGAAGAATGGATGTGTATATGAAGAATGGATATATGGATGTGTATGTGAAGAATGGATGTGAATGTGTATGTGAAGAATGGATGTGTATGTGAAGAATGGATATGGATGTGTATGTGAAGAATGGATGTGAATGTGTATGTGAAGAATGGATGTGGATGTATGTGAAAGAATGGATGTGGATGTGTATGTGAAAGAATGTGATGTGACATGAATATATGTGGATGTTAAGTGACAGATATGAATGTATGGATAGATGTGAGTAGTCGTATATGTGAACTATTGGATGGATGTGGATGAATGGAATGAGATGTGTATGAATGAGATATGATGTGGATAGAAGTGATGTGATATAATGTGGATAGAATGCATGTGATGGGACGGTTATGACAATGAATGTGGTGGATATGAATGAATGAATATGTGATGGATATGAATGAATGTGATGTGATGGATATGAATGAATGTGATGTGATGGATGTAAATGGATGTGATGTAAATGAATGTAATGGACGGAGGCAACGACGTAACAATCTAGAAAGCGGCAAGGTGGCAATGGGCCGAAAAGGGGGAATTGAGATAATTTTCATAAGATTAGACAAGTAAACGAGGAGGAGAAGCAAGAGGAGCAAGATAGTGAAGAGTGACTGAAGTGAGAGACTACAGTGATGAAGAGACTACCTGCTGTGGCAGATTGAAGGTTTGACAAAATTCGACGATTGTAGAGTGAAGTTCAGTGTAGTAGAGGCAAATTTGGATAAATCAGAGCAGCGAATGCGTCGAGGGCAAGAGAATCAAGTTGGAAGAGGATTCCATTTGATTTATGTGGTGCAACTCTGTTAGAGACATGATTTAGTCCAAATCTCGCTGAATTGTGACTGGCTGTAAATTCATTGTAGCTTGAATAGTCATTGGGATCTATTAATAAAAAATCCCCAAGTTTTTAGTGTGTTCTTCTAATATGTTTGGACTCATTGTCTCAAGGGTGTTGAGACCAATTTACATGACATCAAATCTCATCATTCACATCCCGATTCACATTACATCACATCACATCTATTCATCAGAAATTGGACTTACAAAATTGAAATTTGGAAGAGGAATTAATCAAAATGAACTAATTGCAACACTCACATGAAATGAAAAACATGAAAAATTTGAACAATATGCAAGAAATTACAGAAAATGTTGAAATTGTAGAAATCAACTAGAATGCAAACATTACAAAATGGACACATTTCCATGTATTCATTTCTACCTTTCTTGCAAAGATAGAAAACAGAATTAAAATAGAATTCCTTCATACACACACACGCAGTCAAAATGGATTGTGGCTATGCAGTAGGGCCATTCTCCGACAATGGCACCATTTATGGGAAGCCCTTGCACCATAGAAAGAGTGCAGGAAGTCACCAATGTCATGGGGCCTTGCCTCACCACACTCAGGAGCATAAACAGATCAAACCACGAGAGGTTAATACACCATAACCTAGCCTACAACTCCATAAACAAGCTGTGTCACTCACCTCGTTTATTACTTGTGCTCAGATTCTTGTAGGAGATGGTGATGTCATGCAGCCACACTCCAAGCTCCACTCCAATGCCACCGCACTCCAATGGAAGCTTGACCCTCCTCTCTCACTCAATCACACACCCTTACTCTCTCACACACATGCAAGAAAGCACACAATAGCTCAAACAAGCAAGAGGCATGCAAGAAAGCACACAATAGCTCAAACAAGCAAGAGGCAAGCAAGAAAGCAATAGCATAGTAGAGTAGAGAAGAAGAGCACTCTATTGAATTAGCATAAAAAGAATACTTGGTGAGTATACACAATGACCCTTAACTTGGTCCATAGCCTTCACACTTTGGGCAACCATATTTAAAAATAGGTCCATGACTATCCACCAGGTCCTAGGCTTATGCAAACACTTAATCTAAGAATAAAATCTCCATTATTAATCCTGTTGTGTGCCTTTCATAGACAAGCAATGATTGCACATGTAAAATACACAATGACGCTAGAGAGGTGTCCAGTGTCGTGAGAGTCAACATGTGGCTTAATGAAGGTATGGCCATGGCTTGAGGAAGGCACGTAGTGGCTAAGCATAGCACGAGGAAGGTACGGCCGTGGCTAAGCCATTGACAAGGGAACGGCCATGGCTTGGTGAGCGTACGGGCATGTCTTAGATTTTTGACAAGAGAACAACCGTGTCTTAGCAGAGAAAGAAGGTATGGGCATGGCTTCGTGAGGGTACAGCCATGTATTCACCATCCCTCTCTTTGTTTTTTGGGCACCCTAACAGGTTTTGTACCCTAAGGCTATGTAGCCAACATCCCATTGTAGGTTTTATATTGACTCCTTGCCCAATTTGCTAGAGTGAGAAGGCGGCTCCAAGTAGATTTTGGCGAGGTTGGTAGCTCCATCGAAAGCATGGAGGCTTCCTTAAAGGTAGCAACAATTGAGGTTGGAGAAGGATGGGGCTGAGTGGGGGCATGCCGAGGGATTTGGATGATAAGGGTTGGTGGAGTAGCCAAAGTTGAAGGTACGTCATTGTCAGGGAACGTGGACTAGGGTTGGATGGTCAAGGTGTCCTCCTAAAGTTTTGCTTTCCCCTTGTCCCGCGGAGTAGTAGTGGTGGCGAAAATGGAAGATATCTTGGGTTTCCATTGAAATTTTTGTGGTTCTAGAATCATTGGAGTAGTTGGGATGGTGTGCCTCGGTTGCCGGCGAGACCCATATTTACCAATTGCCTTCATAGAAGTGTTCAGCTTGGAGGAGAGGCTTAGGATCCACATGTAAGTACTCGCGAGGCAAGGCCAAGGTTTTTGGCAATGATGGTTTGGCCTTGTGGAAGGTTTTCACTGAAGGTTCTCCTATACCTTGTGGGCTTGTGGTTGTCGAATGTGGAGGTACGAGAAGCTAGTTTTGTTGGGGTGTGAGTTTGGGAAGTGGATCTTCAGGGAATCCATATAGTTGTAGCATCTTTGTAATATCCTTGTGTTAAAACCCTAAGATCTCTCTAGATAATTATTATGCATAAACATGCATAAATCAAGCATAAACTCAACCACCCAACCACCCCTGAGCCCAAGGGATGCACACATGAATAATAAATGAAATATATCATACCTCTACCTTGATGTCCCATACCATCAAGAGGTATAACTCCAATCTAATAGCATGTAGCTATAGTGTGAAATGGTAGATGAGTAGATATGAACCTCTACACAAGAGAGCATAACATAGCCTTGGCCTCATGAGCCTAAGCCTCCAAGCCCCCTTGAGTGTGCCCCATGCCCCTATTATATAGGAGGGCCCTCAAGTGACTCTTGACTCTCCATTTCCCATGTGTGACCCTTGGATGCTTGACCCTAACCTTAACCCTTAAGGCTAGTCCTAACCCATGCTCCACTAGAGCTTATTCCCATGCTCCCATGCTCACAAGCCTAATGTGGGTTAGCCTCCTAGTATATGCACACATAATGTGTATATAACATAGCACAGATAATGTACATATAACATACTGCACTAAACAATCTCAACCGACTCCCAAGTCGAATTCTCAATTTCCCTATCTTTCCACCTAATTTTAACCTCAAGGATAAGTCAACTACAAAGTTTCCTTTCCCTGAATTCATGTACCATATCAGGTTCATGTGGAACATAGGATAAATCTTCGACTTCAACGAGTTCTTGAGGAGTAACTTTGTTATCCTCACATCCCAGTTTTCCTTTCAATCTATTGATATGAAAGACTGGATAAACTCTAACAATTGGAGGTAGTTTTAGTTCTTACGCAACCGTGCCAATCCGATGCATAACTCGAAATGGACCACAATATCTAGGAGATAAATTCGAGCATTTTCCCATTGACAAAGTCTGAAAATCTTTAGGAACATTAAAATAAACTAACGCTCCTCGTTTAAAAGACCGAGATGAGCGTCCCCTATCAGCATAAAACCGTGCCCTAGCATAAGCACTCCTAATAGAATCCCGAGCTTCGGTGAGCATTTCTTGCATATCTCGTAAGAAATCCCTCGATGCATCAAGCTCGATGTCCTTAAGACCGACATCAATAGGTACCCTGGGTTGATACCCATACATAAGTATGCACGGACTAAAAAATAAAAGCCGTAAATTTAGAACTGTTATAGGCAAATTCTATCATTGGAAGATATTTTTTCTAATATGATGATTTTCTAGAGACATATGCACGAAGCATATACACTATAATCTGATTCATACACTCTGTTTGCCCATCAGACTACTGCGGATGATAAGAGCAATTCACATTCAAAGTAACTTTCTCGTTGCAAACCTTTCGGAATAAAGTAGGAAAACATGGCATTATAACAACAGAAACCAGGGATTCATCGACGCCCCGACATACCCACATCTGCATATGGAATAATCGATATCTCGAGTTACCCATATCAACATAGAGAGTCATCAACGTCTCGATGAGTTACATATGTCCATCCGTAAACAATCAGGTTGACTATATAAATCACCTAAAGTACGGAACTAGAGAAAGAAATGCCAACAAAGGAAGAATCCAAATTTCCTTATCCGAACACAACAAGATAAACTTGTTTGAACTCTAAAGAAAGAGATTTCAACAAGTGTAAATGCCGATGAGATTTCCCTCATCAAAACATGTAGGCTATAGATAAAAGAGATTTATCTAGAGAATGCCCACAATATAACTTCTAGTGAATTTAGAAAATAAGATTGTCTTTGAATGTTGAGGACAACATGCTAAGTGATGTAAGCAAAGCAACAATCTTGAGCCCAAATTATCCCATAAGATAATATATGTGAGGGATCACTAGCGTCCCATACCACCATGATAGCACCCATACATACCTTAACAATTTGAAACTCTCTAGTATGCCATCTAGGAAAATATGAATAAAATCCTGTATAAAAGGAATAAGATGGCCTTATCCAGACTTTCACATACTAAATCTGTCTAAGTACATCATTAGAAAAGAAATTGATTTATTGGTGCCTTTCTAATGATAACTACCCAAAACACAATAAAGTTAGGGTAGAAAAATAACTCACCTAGATATATAAGCAACTAGGTATCCGAGTTGGAATATGTACAAGAGTACAAGAAATATACTCCAAAATTACGTGCAAAAAACGAAGGCAAATGCTACCTTCAAAGCATATGTAATTATTCAAAAGATCAAAAGATCCTTATAAAACCATGGATAAAAGCATAGAAGCTCCTTAAATCCATGAAAACCATAGTTGATCGTAAAAATGAATGCATACTATCTAATGGACATTAATCATGCCAAAAGAAGCATTAAAATTGGTGGCGAACTCATCAATCCAGAGTATATGAACATTGTGTTGTTCAAATAAAACTCCAAATTAAGAAAGTGAAACACGTGTGTAGCACTCAATAAAAAACCCCTAGACACAAGTGAACTAGGCAGCACCTGATGAGTCCATATAAACTTGGAAAACATCCAATAAAATCCACTAAAATAAACCGATCAACTAACCCATGATATAATTTGTCTTAGGCTTAAGAAATTAAGCACAATCCACACTTTAATAAGTGCCAAAATAAATTATCATGGAAAAGTGTCAAAGGTGAAACACACTTTGAATGTAAATTATAGCCATCAAAAGAAATTAAGGAACATGTCCAAAAAGAATGGCTAAATAATGGTAAAAACTCATGAATACATCGTTTAGAATTAATCCAAATATAAATATCCATTAATACGAGATATAATCGTATTAAAAATATGCGAATAACCCGCATCTATCTAATGTCAACACGAGAAAACGTACTTCAACATTAAATAACCCTTGAAAATATTAAATTCTCGAGAAAAATAATTATCATGATTTTTTTAATTTTCCCTAATTTTATAGGGCCTCAAAATATCATAATTTTGAATTCCACCAAACCTATCTTATGGCATTCCAGACCTATATTTTTTCAGAAAATTTTCAGCAATTAAATTTGCCAAAATACCATTGATATTTTAAAAATACCAATTTTTAGGATTTCTAAAAATAATTTCAGAATATTCTTAATTTTTTCGAAGAATCCCATCGTTCACGAAATTTCCAATTCCGCCCGACAATTCTCAAATCCAATAAAAATTTACAATTTTAATGGATTTTTCTCATTTTTTGGGCCAAAAAATATATTTTTAAAGGAATTTGAATGGTCACGGGTGCCCGAATGGACACATCACATGCCAAACACCAACCCCACATTTTCCAAAATTTAAAATAACCTTTGTTTAATTTTCCACTAATTTTCAAGAATTTTTTGAAATTTTTAAATTACCCCGAACGCATTTAGAATACGAACGATCAAAAATTTTCGGAATTCCAACAGTTTTCTCGGAATACGGAAAGCCAAAAGTTTTGGGAAAATAAAAAGACAAAAAAAAATCAGAATGTGAAAGGTCAAAGGTTTCCGGAATACGGAAGGTCAAAAGTTTTTCTGGAATTCGGAAAGCCAAAAGGTTTCGGGAAAACGGAAAGCCAAAGGTTTTCCAGAAGATGAAAAGCCAAAAAATTTTATTAAGAAATTTTTAGGAATTTTTCAGAGATTTTTTTATCTCAAATTCCATTTTTTTTTTGAATTTTTCAGACATTTTCTAAGCTTTTTTTGAAATAAATTCAAAAGCTTCTTTTTTTGAAATAAAAAATTCATTTTTTAAAAAAATGAAAAAAAATAAGCTTTAATTACTTATATCCATTTTGATTTTTTCTAAGGGGGGGCGTTTTTTTCGCCCGGCTGCAACGCGCACCCCC
This sequence comes from Cibotium barometz, assembly GCF_041138505.1. Lineage (NCBI taxonomy): Eukaryota > Viridiplantae > Streptophyta > Polypodiopsida > Cyatheales > Cibotiaceae > Cibotium > Cibotium barometz. Next base: position 5,897,673 of record NC_141097.1, on the reverse strand, counting down.
CCCCCCCCCCCCCCCCCGTTTGTGGCGCAGAAAAACTGAGAGGGAGGGAGAGAAACTCTCTCCTCTCCTTCTTCTCCCTTCTTTCCTCTCCTTCTTCTCCCTTCTTTCCTCTCCTTCTTCTCCGTTCTTTCCTCTCCCTCTTCTTCCTTCCATTCTCTTTCCTCCTCCGTTCTCTGTTAATCATAGATTAACTTAAACCTTTGATTAACTTTTTAATTAACGTATCTTAATCATAATTATCATTAATTATGATTAATGTTAAATAAAATCATTTTAAAGAGATTTTTCACCCAGAAAAGAGAAAGAAAAATCAGATTTGAGAGGCGAAGAGAACCCCATGCACAGGGGAGAGCAATTCATGCATCAACACGCTGTCCCCTACTGAATTTCAGTAGAAATTGACAGAAATTTGATCGCATTCCCGTGGAAAAAACTCGCAAAAATGTATAAAAATACATTTTTAATCATAAAAATGCTCAAAAAATTCCTAAAAATTTAGAAACAATTTCTAAAAATTCTAAAAAAATCAGGGAATCCATTTTATCAAATATATCTACCATAAACTCTATGGTATTTTTGTAAAAAATTCCATTAATGCTTGATTTTAACCATAAAACTAAGGAAAATTAGCATTAACTCACGGAATTCCCCCACAACGTCGATTCGTCCATTGAATTGTAGTAACACACGTTCCAATCACCATATCGATCATCCACGTGCAATTCATAAACATAAATCAATAAAATAATATTTTATTAGTAAATATTAAAATTTACTTAAAAAATCAACAATAATTAACTAGAGATTGCTCTGATACCAATGTTAAAACCCTAAGATCTCTCTAGATAATTGTTATGCATAAACATGCAAAAATCAAGCATAAACTCAACCACCCAACCACCCCCGAGCCCAAGGGATGCAGACATGAATAATAAATTAAATACATCATACCTCTACATTGATGTCCCATACCATCAAGAGGTATAACTCCAATCCAATAGCACGTAGCTATAGTGTGAAATGGTAGATGAGTAGATATGAACCTCTACACAAGAGAGCATAACATAGCCTTGACCTCATAAGCCTAAGCCTCCACCAAGCCCCCTGAGTGTGCCCCATACCCTTATTATATAGGAGGGCCATCAAGTGACTCTTGACTCTCCATTTCCCATGTGTGACCCTTGGATGCCTGACCCTAACCTTAACCCTTAAGGTTAGTCCTAACCCATGCTCCACTAGAGCTTGTTCCCATGCTCCCATGCTCACAAGCCTAATGTGGGTTAGCCTCCTAGTATATGCACACATAATGTGTATATAACATAGCACACATAATGTACATATAACACCTTGGGTTGCAAGGAGCTTTTTGGGCACCCAGGTGTGAGGGTTCTTGAATTGTGTGCCTCGAGGGCTGAAGTTGTACCTAGGTTAGTGGGTTAATCTTGTTAGTGGGGGTAGCATCTAAAAAGATGCACGGAGGAAGAGAGATTGAGCTCTTACAAGCACACACACTCATATAAACCCTAGAAGAGAACACACAAGATGAGAGGCTTGTAGACGGGAAGCCAAGTCCTCCACACTCCACCAAGAGCTGCCACCATCATCTTCGACACCTCCGACCATCTCCGATCACAGTCACCACCAGTGCCCTCCGATGGTTCCAATTGTTGTCATCGCTGTCATCGCTGGTGCCCTTTGACTGCTTCGACTGCTAGTGCCCTCCGATGGCTCCAATTGCTATCATTGCTGGTGCCCTTTGACTGCTTCGACCGCTAGTGCCCTTTGACTGCTTCGACCGCTAGTGCCCTCCGACCGCTCCAACTACTTGTGTCCTCTGATCGTTGGTTCCCTCTGACCCCTCTGACGACTTCTGTATTAAAATACTAAGGTTATGTAGAAAGGGAAGAGAAGGGTGTGTGTGTGAAGGGACTTAAGGTCCACTAGCTCACCTATTTAAAGGTGAAGCTAGGAGGCATTTTGTATTGAGCAAGGCCTAGTTGTATTCATAAACAACTTAATAAGCAAGATATTTTTCTTGTATTTTGTTAGTCCCTCACCTCCACACACTTGATCTAGCATGAGCACCACGAATGGTATCTAGAGCTTTAGTTGAGTAGGTCACATTTCCTCATTTTTTCTTATCTTCTCTTGTGTGGAGCTCAACCCTCTTCTGGTGGAGGCCTTCAACCAACTTGTGGAGGCAAGAACTCGTGGAGTGATCAACTAGGAACTTGTAGAGGAGGCCTGGGCATTTGATTTCGTACAGTCAATTGACAGAATTGATGCTATGCTGCTGCGACATTACTCACTGAGGTGCCGGTGCTTACGCTACTGGCCGTACACAATTACGCCGCCTACAGCTAATTAGAGGCAACATTGCCTTAGGGCTTTTGTAGCCCACACTCTCAAGAGTCTACAGCCCAAGTTTCAAGTAAAATGGTCCATCCATTCGACTGCTACACTGAAAAAACCAGGCAGCACTCCTCAACTCTCTTGAAGCTCTCCATCAAAGCTTCAAAATTTCTTTTTTCTTGCTCTAATCCTCCCCTCTTTGCTCTAATCACCCAACTGATATTGTGAGGGCTTGTTGTTGCTGATCTTACTCTTGATTTTGAAGTGGTGGGCCAACCACATGAGGCATTCATAAGTCTCATTCATCACATCATCAAGCTTCCACATCATCTTCAAGTTCTCAAAGCTTTTCAAAGTGTGCTTATTATGAGCACTAATAGTGTTGATTAACACTAATGGAGCTTCTAATCTAACAAAGGGGAGTTATTTCAAAGTGTTTTTAAACACTGAGAGTGTTATTAAACACTAATGGTGAATCTAATCACCAATACAAGTGTCATTAGATGCTAAAAATGTGCTCTTAAGCATTAATCATGTTTCTTAAACACTAATGGTGATCTTAATCATGTTTCTTAAACACTAATGGTGATCTTAATCACCAAACAAAGTGTTACTTAACATTAATGTGGTCTTAACCATCAAAGGAGGAGGTCTTTAACACTAAGGAGACTCTTCGTCATCAACATTGGAGGCCGAGCACACACCATAAGTGCCACATTATAAGTCTTCATCGTCAACCCGCTTCTATGCTTACCTTGGCAAGCTTTCAAGGAGAAATGGTGCAACCATAAGCCATTGTCTTCATCCCATAAGCCAAAGAGGTTGAAGTTTTCTGGTTTTTTCATCAACAAACTCAGTTTTGAGTGGTTTAAAGTTGGGCTCATGTACACTAAGTGCTCATGTTTAATGTTGTTGTGTATCACCCTTGAGGCTCTTGTTTGTAAGAGGAATGCTTTGATAACCCCAATGCTTCTAAGAAGAAGAAGAATTCAAAGACAAAGTGTTTCTACTATAACAATTGTGGTCATGTAGTCAAATCATGAAGACTGAAGGAAGCTCGAGAATGTTACTTTGAAGCCTTTGAAGAAGAAGTTTGGGAATAGCACTAAAGCAAAATTAGAGATATTTGTGGAAATCAAAAAATATGTGAAAGGTAAAACATTCCTCTGCACCTAATAGTTCAAGGATCATTGACAATGAACCATTTGAACATATGACCAATCAAAGGGGACACATATAGCTCTAGCCAATAGTGATCATTAATGGGAAAATGGGAAATGGCCAGCCATGGAAAAAGGTACCATTTATTTTATTTTTGGCATTGATGACACTAATAATTTGTCTGCTTGATGTCCTTCATGCGCCAGCCATCAAGAGGAATCTAATGTCTATTAGCAGCAGCCATAGCTAATCGTGACGTGAAGGCTAGTGCAATCATCATAAATGCCAATAGTAATGTCTTGTAGAGAGGAATTTGGCAAATACCTCGTATACAATGTTGGCTTTTAACAACCTAAGTTGAATGTCTTATAGAGAGGAATTTGGCAAATACCTTGTATACAATGTTGGCTTTTAACAACCTAAGTTGATGTCAGGACATGTAAGATATGGTATAAAAGATTTGGGTGCCTGAGTTTTGTAGTCTAAAGTGATGTAAAGGATTGGGATTGTGGGACATCTACCAGATTATTTTGAAATGCCAGATGTGTCTGAAGCTTTTATGATGGGCAACATCAATATGAATTTAGAAAGAATTATGTTCTTGAGCTTGTCCATGAAGATCTTTATGTAAAATTCCAACCATTGCATTAGGTGGTCCTTCCTAGTTTTTGTTATTGATCAATGACTTCAACAGGAAGATGTGGGTGTATTTTCTTTAGGATAAGGCTAAGGCTTTTAGAAAATTCAAGATATGGCATAGTTTGGTGGAGAAACCAAGCAGGATTCCAAGAGCAAGAAGTGTATCTTATTAGGGTATAGTCTAGAGTAAAAGGATACTGACTATACGACCTAAAAGTAAAGGGATACTAACTATACAACCCAAAATCAAAGAAGATAATTCTCACTTGTGATGTGGCCTTCATGGAACAACCTCATTAGGTGGAGGAAAAGGCTCCATCCACACTATCCTTCAATGAAACATTATCCCAACATACACAACGAGCTCTTGGACTCATCAGATAAAGAAGGGAAGCCTACAGCACCACAGAAGGGTCTATATCCTAAATGGGTGAAGTAGATCTTGGATAGGAAAGCTCCACTGATAATCATAAAAGGGCCAACAACTATTCATAGATCTAAGAAAACAAGGGAGAAACCTTCAGTCACACTGTCAATATGGCCCTATTGATGGTTAAGATAATGAAAGTATAAGAGAGCCAGTTTAGAGGAATCATTAAGAGATCTGGTTGGAGGGGAGACATTTTAGAGTAGGACTCAATTATGAGAAACTTCACTTGTGATCTTGTGGATTATCTTATAAAAGGGAAGGTTATTGGCACTAACTAGGCTTAGAAGGCCTATTACAAGTCTAATAGTACATTGGTAGGCACATTGGTACATGGCAAGGCTCCTGTGATGAAGGGTTTTGAACATGTCAAAGGGTTCGTTCAAGAGACATTCATCTTTACACAGCTAGATTGACCACTATTTATACCAAACTTATGGTAAGTGGTTGATAATACAAATAGATGTGCAATCATCATTTTTGAATGGCAATCTTAAGGAGGATGTTCATGTGTGCAGACATCATCTAGGTTTGAGATACCCAATTCATAAAATAAAGTGTGCAGACTCTAGAAGGTATTATATGGACTCAAATAGGTCCATGGCCCCTCAAGCATGGTGTGGGTGAAAAAAAAGAAAAAAAACACGCCTCTATAGCCCTTCACCTCCCAAACTTGGAAAATAACAACACAACGGAGGCACCCCAGCCCACCGACTGGAACACTTTTCACTGTTCTCCACCCACCCACGCCAGACAGACAGCACAAAACAGGGGCACCATAGACAAAGCAAACACCCAGCAATATATTCCCAGTCAAAACATTTCATACAAGCTTCTCCCGACACAGAAGCTCCACTCACACAACTTACAAACACTCAGGCCTGGATTTACTGCCAAGGGAATTCCACCACGGCCACACCACCTCAGGAATTACGACCTTGCGTCTGATGACCAAGCCTTTGCAACAACAAACAAACACATTAACACTCTGACCTGTCACTGCCAAGGATACACCACATCCTCAATCACTACCACGAACCTCTCACCTGCAAGCTATGCCAATCACACCAGAAAGAACCCAGCCACTCTCTCTCAGAGGGCGCCCCACCAGCTAACCCTCAACTCTCTGTATCCCATCACTTCTGTGTGTGTCGTCAGTAGCAGCTATTTCATCATCTCTCTCTCTTCTCTGTGGTGCTGATCCTCTGCTAGCCTTACAACAAACCCAAGCACCACCTGCCCTTTCTCTGTCTTTGACGTGCTATCAGCCCCACCAGCCTCTGCATGATCCTTTTTACGGCCACACGTGCCGTCTTCACTGCTCCCTCTTTGCCACCCTGTCTTCAGCACCTACCTGTGCTTCCACTTCCGGCTTCACCTACGCGGCCCACACCAGCCATGCTTTGCCAGCCTGCACTGCTCTCTTGCTTCAGTTCCTCTGGCGGACCCCTTGCGCCTTCTTCTCTCTCTATGACCAGGGCGCCTCCACGCCAACCTTACCAGCCCACACGTCCTCTCTTTGGGGGCTCCCCTCGACTGTTCGCTACCAGCCACCGTAGCCTCCGTTGGTAGCTACACCCTCTGTACGATCACTCCTGCACTTCTAGCTGCACACGCCCGAGCTGTTCTCTGTAAGGCGGCCTCCAAGCGCCACGAACCTCTCGCTAGCATCTGTCTCTGCAGACTGACCAGGGCGACTCTCGAGACAACACGACCAAGGCGGTCCTTCTCTGCATATGCCTACGGCTGCGCCTGAGAGCCCCCCTAAAAAAACAAGGCGGCCTCCTCACTTTTCAGTCCTCGCCAGCTTCTAGATCTCGCCATTCACGCTGGCAGCTACGTTGGCTGCAAGGCAAACAGCCATGTGGCTATTCTCAAGTTGGCCACGTTTATTATGTATTATTTTTATATTGTTTAAAGCCTAATGGATGGCCACCCTCACGCCTTCCATATCTTCGAATACAACCTGGTGTGCCCACTTTATTTTGGATGCATACCGTCATACGAGCCATCGAACGACTGATACCACTTGTAGTGGACCACACTCCGGACAAGCCTGCACAAGCTCAAAACAAATCCATCCACCCTGTACACCTGGGAACGCATTCCAAACAAAGCTCTTCACACATGCCATGCATCCATATGTACAGAAGCCCAAAACACCTCTCAGAAAAATGTCTGACACATGGTATCAATAGTTATATGCTTTCATTGTAAGAATTATTCAACAAACATTTATAGGATAAATTTTAAAGATATTTCGCATGGCTGAGTGTAGTGGTTACACCCATGGATAAATTTTAAAGGTATTTCGCATGGCTGAGTGTAGTAGTTACACCCATGGAGGTTAATGCAAATCTAGCAACCTCCATAGGTTACACCCATGGATGTTAATGCAAAGCTAGAAACCTCCACAAGTTACACCTATGGAGGTTAATAAAAAGCTAGCAACCTCCACATGCTACACCTATGGAAGATGCCATAGCCTCACATCAACTTTTCAATTGGTCCTTAGTAGGTTCTTAATGCTAGATTTTGTGACCAGTCATCGTTATGGCTCACCCTAACCTCCTTGAAACACATCCAATAAGAGATTACTTGGTGAACCACAACTGTCGTGAGGATCTTTCCAATGGCCGACCTCATAACCCTTGAGGTCTCCAAGCTCTACAACTCCTTGAGAAGTAATTCCACTGCACCTCCTGTGAGCATTGTCACACCGCCGCATTGCACTACAAGTACTCGTCCCTTCTCTCACCTCACATCACTCACACACACTCACTAGCATACATTAGGGAGAGAGATTAGCAAGAGGATTAGAAAGATCAAGACTCAATTACACAATGGAAGAGTATATTATATTATGAGAGAAATTCACTTATATACATGCCATAAGTGTTCACACTTACTTAAATTGTGGCCGATCGGGCACTTTAGGCTCACAAGAGGTCTAATGCTATTACAATGACTACTCTCATAATATATTCATGAAGTACATCACTTGGAACTTCATCCTAACTTGCTACCACATGCTCTTGAAGTGAGAATTGCCTTAAGTATTCCGTCACACCATTACGGGCACCCATCCAAGTTGTAGATTTGGACACCATTGCTTCTTATCTTGACTGTATGACGCTTTGGTGTATCTACCTTGATTCCTTGATGTAAGATAATGGCAGTAGCTCTTGTTAACACTAGGAATGGGTTAACATTCTCCCCTTCTTGATAGCGATTGTATCCTCATGATTGCATTGAAGACCTTTGTGTGGGAGAATAGATAAGCTTTGTCGATGGCTTTGATGTTGAGTGACCTTCAATGGTCTTTGTTCCTCCGGAAGGAATAAGAAGGGCTAGTTAGTATATGAAAAGGTTAGTGGTTTATTAGGAATTCCTAAAACAAGGTGGGGGGTGGGGTTTTTGCGAATGATTGCATTTTCATATTTGTGCGAGCATGTTTGGTTTTTTTTGTTAGCTTCTTCTTTTTTTGCTCACTTTGTTTTTGGCAGTCATAAGCAAGGTAACATGTGATTTGTGTTAGTGGGGAGACTAAGAGATGTTAATAATGGGAGAGAAGAGATGGAGGAATCCGAAAGAATGTAGACATAATCATCAGAACGAGATGGTGATTCTCAGTTCCTCATTTAATTCATTGAAGCAACATTCATCATTTGAAGAAATTGGCCTTTGATGAGATGTCCCTTTGTGTGCAAGATTCTTGTCAAATGTTGTTGAGTAGGACTTGTTCTCGTATGCTTTTTCCTATGTGCTTTTTATGTTTTTATGTATATTTAAGTGCCCTTATGAAGCAGATATACATGAAGTACAAGAATTGAGTCAAATAGACTCTTATTAAGCTATTGCTTTTTGTTGAAGTAGCGACTTGTTGGCGAGGATTAAAAGAATTACGTCGACTTGCGAGGATAATATAGATATATTCACTAAGGATTAAAGATCATTGATTTGTGAATATGGTAGCGTCGTTTGGAGAGATTTGCACTTTGAAGAAAAATTCTAGGTGATGGGTTGTACCATTGACCAGGCTTTCGCCCACCATGGCCCCCCCATCCAGAGATGTACCTAGATGTTCTCGATGGTGAGGCTTTCGTGCAAATGTCCTCCAGTTTATGAGTATGGATATGTACTCATGGATCAGCTACTACATTAACTTAGCCAAACTAATAGTAAGATACAAAATATGAAGATCCTTGGGAGTTGCTTGTGATATTCCACCACTTCTAGGTAGGCCATATGTGTGACTCCCTTGTGTTTGTGTTTTTTTTTAACTACCACCTTAAGAGCAATATGTTCTTGTGGCTACTCTCCTTTTTGAGAGAATAGGTTCTTATGTCTCGTGCATAGCTTCTGCACTTACACCTCACATTCAGAGGGGTAAAAAATAGCATTGTGAGTTTGTCTTTGATGCATTCATAAGCCTCCGTTTGTAGACGTGGAAATTGATTCTTGAATTTTTGGCTCAAATGTTGTCGAGACAGTAGATAAGACTGCTGGTTGGTTACCATTGGCGTTGTTTGAACACACAAGCTCTTATGTAGGTGTTAAATGCACAAGAGTGGTTGAGTAACTTGGTTTTGGTGTTGCTTGGACCTCCATTCTTATCGAACTTTAGGTGAAGTTGTTGGTGGTGAGGCTTTCTTCACGTTGTTCGATTTTGGTAACCATATGATGGGATTACCATCATAGTATCCTTGTTGTTGTTAAAGCACATGCACAGGCACTCATCTTTGATGTACATTATAAACTGGTGGCGGATGCCTTTGGTGCTGAGGTTTATTTCTTTGAAGAGGTTGAGGGGACTTTTTGATACACTTGGAATCCAAGCTTTAGTATTACTTTGGTAGTACCCTTGTGCTTTCAGTAATTTTTTTGGTACCCACACTTGTTAGCTTGGTGGAGTTCTTTGAGGAACTCACATAGGCTTTCGTGGGATGGTGTTATGGATTACTTTTATTTTTCCTTGGCCTCTAAGTGCTGCGTTGAGGAGGCTTTAATGATCGAGGCACCCAAATTTTATTGGAACCTTCGTAGTAACCTTGAGCTACAAGGAGCTACTTCTCTACCCACATTTTGATACCATTAAGATACCTTGATTTTGGTTATCTTCGTGGATTTTTCTTTTTGGTGGAAGTGGAAGGTTTTGGGTTCTCCTTCACATTGGTTGGCGTGCTAAGACTACAGGTTTGAGACTCATGGGTATTTTTGATGATGATGAGGCTAGAGTCTCTTGTGGAGTCATTGACCATCATTAAGCCCCTATTGCTAACAAAGCACAATGGTGCTTGGGCAGCAATAGTCCATTTATGATTGTTGCCAAAAACTTGATCACACAATGAAGCAACATTAAGGTATAGTAGAGCTTATCATGCTTATCATGGATGGAGAGGTGGTGGAGAGGTGGAGCTTGCTACACCGCTCCTGCATCGATAGAGAATTGTGCAGATAATTTTACAAAGACTCTTGGGACAAATTTGTTGGAGCCACCATCTTCATCTACTCGGCATGGACCGAAGAGGTAGTCTACGAGTAGACATCGAGGGGGGAATTGGAAATGCATTTACTCAATGCTCCACCCTCATGTTATCACTGCAGGTGGGATGTGCTCTATTTTGTAAGGCCCCCTATATGAGGAGTAGACCTTGTAGTGCACACCTTGGCACACCCGACAATTCTCATGTTTAGGCACTGGTTTGGTAGCCAAATGTGACCAGATGGTTAGGAGATGGCTTATATAGACTTGGTAACATGCCAAGTAGGGAATGCAAAGATTGAGATCTACCTTCATTGTGGTTATGCACCCTTGTGTGTAAGACATGCTTTATCCAAAGTTTGTCTACATCACCAATCAAATATTTTTACTCAGAGTACACAGGTAGGGATCGCCCAATCAAAGCTCTTTACCTAGAGCATATTGGTGGGGATATCCACCATCAGTTTCTAATTGAAGTTTTCTAATTGAAGTTTACAAGCACTAATATTGTTTACTCTCCACTTCTTTCTACAATTTAGTGCTTTGTCATAGGATCCTAGTTCCTCCTTATGTACCTTTTAGTGAGCTTGACATATCATGGATATAATTTCTTTTCAATTATTCTCTGTATATCCTTATTGTTTACTCTCCACTTCTTTCTACAATTTCTTCTTCTTCACAAAACTCAACACACCATATACAAAGATAAGAGTACACATTATATGAAAAGGTACTCAACCAAATACATACTAGGGTTCTCTATAGTGTGAACCCAACTAAATGAGTTGGCGCTATAACTATGCCAGTCTCTAGAATAGCTGTCACATAGCCTGTCATCCCACTGGCCGCATATCACCCATGATCTCACCAACCATGCCAGTGGTGTAAGTGTGGGGCCTATCCCCCAGGCGGGTCATCAATGTTGTCCACCACCTCACCAGATGAGCTCGATATCTCACCACTCCCCCTTGAGCTCAACTCCATCTCATGTACACCAAAAGCGAAGCCCTGAATCTGTGGAGCTTCTCTGTACCCAATGCTTTGGTGAAGATGTCAGCGACCTGATCCTGTGTGCTGACATAAACAAGGTCAACGTCTCGTGCCAAAACCTTCTCTCTGACAAAATGGTAGTGGACCTGTATATGCTTCGTGCGAGCATGAAAAACTGGGTTCCTGGCCAACTGTATACTGCTAATGTTGTCACAGAAAATGACAACTTGTCTATCCAACTGATAGACCCAAATTTGCAAGTAGCTTTCTCAACCAAGCTACCTCACATGCTGCCATAGTAGCATCTCTGTACTCGGCCTCTGTACTAGATAGAGCAACCGTAGGCTGCTTCTTGCTGCTCCAAGTCACAGTAGCACTCCCCAAAGAAAACATGAAGCCACTAGTAGATCTTCTATTTGAGAAACTACCAGCCCAATCAGCATCTGTATACCCATGTACACATGTCTCTGTCCCAGTTTCATAAAATAGTCCACAATGCAAAGTATGCATCTCAATGCATCCAAATGCGGCTTCCGAGGAACCTGCATAAACTGACTCACCAACCCAACAGCATAGCTCAAATCTAGCCTAGTGATTGTCATATAGATCAAGCTTCCTACTATGCGCCTATACATAGTAGGATCCTCCAAAATGTCTCCTGAATCTGCACTCAACTTGCCATTCTGATCCAATGGCACTGAGATAGGCTTATAGCCTGTCATACCATACTTGGACAACATGTCTAAGCCATACTGTCTCTGCAGTAATCTAGTACAATATGGTGACCTAATCACCTCAATGCCTAAGAAATATCTGAGCTCCCCCAAATCCTTCATCTCAAACTTCTATCTAAGCAAGATGTTTACATCAAAGATCTTTGTATCATGGTCCCCCGTAATGATCAAATCATCTAATAGATAACAGCAAGCACAACCCCTCTGTCACTATGTCTCACATACAGCGAGAAATCTACATCGGCTACATGAAAGCCAATAGTCACAAGATATTCAGAAATCTTGTCAAGCCATGCTCTTGGTGCTTGTTTTAAGCCATACAAGGCTTTCTTCAACCTGCAAATATTTTTATTTAATTTAAAGAGGAATTTTAGATTTAAGTTATGATAAAATAGGAATTCCCATGACATTTGGATTGCACTCATGAAATGAGAAAAAGAGGAATTTCAAGCTTATTCAAAAAAATAGATATTGGTATTTAGTTAAAAGATTTTTTTTTATATTTAAGAAAAGAAAGATTTGAATTAATTTTAGGTGTCAAAAGATGAATTTTCACCATAATTCTATCTAGGGAATTAAGGTTGAGAAATTAAATGGTAGAAAGAATATCTTTAGATATTTTATGTGGCTAAATCACTAAATTGGTATTTACCCAAAAGTAGATGTTTATTTGAAGAAAATCCTTGTTAGAACTAAACCGAATGATTTTAGTTAGACTACGAGAGGGATGGACAGTGAACCTACTTGTCCATCTCTCGATCTGAATCAAGCAAAAACTTCGTGAGACCGATTCCAGTTCCTAAATACAAAGAATAGACTACCATGAACTAAACTAGTTTTCCTTTGACCGAAATCACCAAGAATCTAGTTGGACAATCAGTCAAATGATGGGTAGATTACTCTGATGAGAGATCAAGGATTCTCATTATGAAATTGGGAAATTAAGAAAAAAGGGATTTTTGTGGAACCAATCTCAAACTGGGAATTTTAGTTGCATAGAACCTCTGTTTTTCATTTAAAGGACTGTTTTATGCCAGAATACTGGAGGAAGAATGAGGAAGAGATTTTGTCTCCCTGGGTTCTTAGAAATCAAAATGAATGAATCTCTAGAGCTAAACCAGGGGAGCAAAACCATCGAAGAATATCACCAGGCATTTGCTCTTCTACTCAAGTATTCACCACCCCTAGACGAAGAGCAATTTATGGCCAGGTTCATTTGGGGAATGAACGAACCCTTAGACACACTGGCCAAAAATGCCAAGCCAGTGTTCATATGGTAGAAGCTGTTATTAGAATGGTGAAGGACTTCGCCAAAGCTTTCATCATGAAAGTCCCGCCAAAGCCAGCTCCCTTATCCTTCAAAAGATTTCAGACACCGAGAAGTTCTTCCAACCTTCCGCCTCCAAAGACACTCCAAGGTCCCAACCAAAATCTAGAGACGGGAAGCTTCAAGAATGAAGGAAGAACTTTTCATCGAAGTACTTTCTCAGGAACTCCGGCTCTCTCAAGAATGCAAAGGGAAGAGCTTCGAAGTGAGAACAGGTGCTTCGGATGTCAAGGATTTGGGCACCAGCTCAAGGATTGCCCATCTCCTTTTGTGGGCCAAGGAAGCCAGGGTCCCAGAGTTCAGAGACCGATTCCTTCGTATCAGTCCAATCAGGGTCCCTCGTGCCAAAATCAAGGGTAACCCCAGAAGAGTGCCAGCTCAGCCCCTGCAGCCTCCATGCAAAGCAGTCTCCGAACTCCCTCTCAGAATTGGAACAACCAAAGAGAGAGAGTTCCACCTCAGACTGCAGCAGCAGCTAGAGCAGTCACTATAGCTGATGAAGTGGAGGAAGAAAAAGGACAGATCTGCAATAGAGCATCAGGGGAATAACCGTCAATTTTCAGTCCTCCAGACTCCAGTAGAGTACCAGGGTAAGCAATTCAAGCTTTTGATTGATTCAGGCAGTACTCATTCTTTGATTTCCCCAAGATGTCTGCGTAAATTAGTCCTAAATCAAAAATTAGGGAAACCTATGCTGGCCAGTGGAAAGATTCTTTTCACACACCTTGAGACAGACCTTATTCAGTTTAGCCTAGATGGGAACGTAACAGAGTGCCAGTTTAGAGTCCTACCCTTGGGAATCTATGATGGAATCCTTGGAATGGTTTGGCTCCAAAAGAATCAGGCTGACATTCATTGTCACAAAGGAACCATCTCTTTCCTTGACCTTCACAGGAATAAAGTTCAAGGAACTGAAATTTTTGGATCCCTAGTGCTGCAATTAGTCAAGGCTTCTAAATTATTAAAAGGGCTTAGAAAGAGGCAAGCTGTTTATGTCGTTAAGATGAATCCGGTAGACATAAAATGCAAGGCTAAAGAACCAAAGTGGTTAAGTGAGTATGCAGATGTGTTTCTTGAAGAGCTGAGTGAGATGCCTCCATCTCGCGAAGTAGATCATGAGATCGAGTTAACCCCCAGAGCTCAGCCAGTGGCTCAGCGTGCATACAAAATGCCAGTCCCTAAAGCCATAGAACTTAAGGAGCAGTTAAGACAACTGTTAGAGCAGGGATTCGTCAGACCCAGTCTCTCACCTTGGGGTGCGCCTGTTCTCTTTCAAAAGAAGAAAGATAGAATATTAAGACTCTGTATTGACTACAGAGGATTGAATCAATGAAAAATTAAGAATAAAAATCCTATTCCTAGGATTGATGAACTTTTGGATCGGTTAAGTGGGACCCAAATGTTCACAAAGATAGATCTCAAATCTGGGTACTACCAGATTAGAATCAACATCCCAAAGACAGCATTCAATACTCGCTATGGGCATTATGAGTTCACAGTCATGCCGTTTGGATTGACTAATGCCCCGGAAACATTTAATCATCTTATGCAGGATATTCTCAGAGAATACTTGGATGATTTTGTTCTTGTCTTCTTTGATGATATCTTGGTATACTCAAAGAATGTTGCAGATCACATGAAGATCATGTGCGCAAGGTCCTGGAAATCCTAAGGAAACACCAACTCTTTTGCAAAAAAGAGCAAGTGTTCTTTCTCTGTTAACCAGGTAGAATACTTGGGATTCATAGTGTCAAAGGATGGGATTTCTCATGACCCTGCAAAGATCCAAGCAGTCGTAGAATGGCCAGAACCCAAGACGGTAAAGGAAGTCAGAGGATTCCTAGGATTAAACAGATGGTATAGGATCTTTATACCCATGTATGCTCAAATAGCATCCCCTTTAACTAACCTTCTCAAGAAGAGTACCCTTTTTCAGTGGACTGCAATGTGTCAGAGTGCCTTTGATAAACTGAATACAGCCTTAGTAACCAACCCTATCCTTAAGTTGCCAGATTTTACCAAACCCTTTGAGGTAGTTACTGATGCCAGTGGCTTTGCCTTAGCCGGTGCTCTTATGCAGGAAGGTCATGCAGTGGCCTATGAATCCAGAAAACTCAGAACACATGAGAGAAATTATGCCATCCATGACTTGGAGTTACTCTCTGTAGTTTATGCTCTGAAGTTATGGAGACATTATCTTTTGGGACAGAGGTTCACCTTGATGACATATCATCAAAGTCTGAAGTGGATCTTCACCCAAAGAGATCTCAACATGCATCAAAGGAGATGGATGTAGACCCTCCAAGAATTCGATTTTGAAATTAAGTATCGACCGGGGGGGAAAGAAAATGTGGTGGCAGATGTGCTCAGCAGAAAAGCTTCCTTGCTTGCAATTACAATGGTGTCAAATCCATTGATCAGTGAAGCAAAGGAGAAAATCATGCAGGGGACAAATTCTTTGCCCCTATTGCTACCCTTCTGATGCAGGAAAGCAAGACTCCTCAGGAAATGAGTCGAGTTCTTGGGTACGAATTGGATGAAGGATGCATGTATTATAATAATCGGCTATGTATTCCCAATGATGAGTCGAGTTCTTAGGTACGAATTGGATGAAGGATGCATGTATTATAATAATCGGCTATGTATTCCCAATGATGAGGGAATAAAGGGAAGAATTCTAAGAGAAGCCCATGATAGCATGATAGCTGGACATCCAGGGTTTATAAAAACCTATATGTCTGTGAAGAAAATCTTCTTCTGGCCATGACTCAAAAAGGATGTACTTGATCATGTGTGGAAATGCTTAATGTGTCAGAGAGTCAAGGCAGAGAGAGTCAAGATGCTAGGGAAATTGCAACCTTTAGACATTCCTCAGATGAAGTGAAAATGTATCAGTATGGACTTTGTCACTCGATTACCTTCAGTGCAATCAGGTTACAACTCCATTTTTGTGGTAGTTGACAGGCTAACCAAAGTTGCCCATCTGATTCCAGTGAAAGAAACATACACTATAGTGGATGTTGCCAGAGTTTTCCTTAAAGAAATCTTCAGATTGCATGGCTTACCCAGGAGGATAGTAAGTGACAGAGATCCCAAATTCACATCGAAATTCTGGACTGCATTCTTCGAAGCAGTAGGAACTTTCTTGGATCTCAACATAGCCTATCACCCCGAAATAGATGGCCAGACCAAAAGAGTGAACCAGGTAATAGAAGATATCCTTCGGTCATGCTGCGGCGGCAGGGAACCCAAGAAGTGGTTAAGCTATTTGCATCATCTGGTCGAATTTGCTTTACAACGCTTCTTATCATCGAAGCATTGGGATGAGTCCTTTCAAAGCTTTGCATGGACAAGATTGCCTTACACCGTTGACTTGGTCTGACCCATTGATTAGAGTCAAAATGTCCAGACAAATGCTTGATGACATGGACCAGAAAATGCAATCAATCCGTAAAGATATAAAGACAGCCCAAGATAGGCAAAACCAGTATGCAGATAAAAAGATATCAGAGAGAGTTTGAAGAATCAAATATGGTCTTCATTCGAGTACGACCAAAAAGAAGTTCCTTATCCTTAGAGAAGTACAAGAAGCTCTCTCCCAGATATTGTGGGCCATATGCTGTCATAAAGAAAGTGGGCGATCTAGCCTATAAACTTCTTCTGCCTCCCCATCTCAAGGTACATGATGTATTCCATGTCAGTTTGCTTAAGAGAACATTGTTTGAATATGTGGAATGATGGGGAAGTGTCGTAAGACTTTAGTAGGGACCCTTTTTCTTTGGACAATTTGGACAAGATTTGGACCAGTTTGGCTCCCTTTTTTATTTAGTTTGATCTAGGAGAGAGCAGAGATAAAAATATCACATTTTTTTGAATTAAAAAACCCAACCACACATGTGAAAAAGTCACCTACCTCAAAGGTCCCTCTCTTCTTACCAAGGTGTCAAAAATGCATCATTTTCTCCAAAATATCTTTTTTTTTAGTAATATCTCTTATTTCTAACTAATAAACCTTGTACTCAGTCAACTCTTCATCTTATGTGAGCATTTACTCATTTTTGGGTATTTTATTTTATTCACTGGATTTCTCTCATCCCAACACTTGGATTAATCCAATTGGCCCATTGGAACCTTAATTGGATCATAATCCAAAAATTTTTGAAAATCTGGACCATTAGGCTAAGGTCCCTTATATCATTTTCAATTAATTCCTAATGCACATTAGAAAGTTCATTTTGAACTTCTGTTTTAGGGGAATCCATTGTAGACACTAGGAGAATTTTTGTATCCAAAGATATCTCAATTTTGAATTATCTCTCTCTAGACATTCTCTCTCTAGGCCAAAACAGGTTAAAACAAGATCTTTCTTCTATTTCAGAGAGGGGAATAATGACAAGAACAGAAAGGGAGGTTCTTACACTTTTATATCTCAAAATTTGGAGGGAGGAATCTTACAGTACTATTGCTGAAAGAGAATACAATTCTTCGGACAAGCATGGTGTGTGTTATAGTCCATCCCTATGGAGTGCAACATTGATTTTTCTCGAGCAAGGTCCGAAGTCATATCATTTTCTTTTGGTAGATAAGAGACACATACCCTATAAGTTTTTTAATGCTTGTATCAGACCACCCATATATTGATTGCAAGTTCAATATGGAGAGGCAAGTGCGTAAAACTGAAACACGTGCTCCATGATAAAGTGGTAGACGAGCAAGCCTACAAAGCTCTTTCTCCTCTTGAGAAGCATGCTCCACACATCATTTGATGTCTTCTACTTCTTGGGTTGTTTCATTCTCCACATCATGATCGTTTACTCCATGGCTTTTGTGGTATAGGGCATCTATCATGTTGTCCATGTCATGTTCTAGAACTTGATCTGAGTCCGTCAAAGCTTGCTCGGGTTCCAATCCCACACCAAGGTTGTCTTTTCCCTTGATCTTTTGCTCCGTTCAGGTTGGATATCCATGTGATCAACCATTTGATTATTTTTTGGGTGCACATTGAGGCCACTAAGTAGATGTTGTGCTTCACTGGAAATATGCCCCATTTTTTGGAATGCTCGTTTGCAAATTCTTCGACGTCGGGTGATTTGGTACTTGAAAATGACCACATGGGTACAACGTTTCTCCTCTAAATTGATAAAATTTGAAATGTTCATAACACTCATGGGCTCCATGATATTGAATATGCATGCGAATTTGGGTTTAAATGAGGGGAGGTGGAGCTTTTTTATAGTTCATGCATGGCCAAATTGGTATATTCTAATTTTTAATGGAAAGATGTCGACCGCTAGAAAATTCAAATTTTGAATGAGAATCTACATGTAAAAGTGATAGGTAGTGGGTGCCAAAATAAGCTACGAAAATTGAAGACTTGCTTCTCGACATTATTTTTGATGCTACTTATCCTTATGTAAATGCATATATATGTGGGTAAAGAGTCTATATTTGCACATACATGTGTACATGGTACTACCTATACATATGAACAACATCTATCTATCTCTAGACATACATAAGTACAAACATAGCATACCTATACCTATACACACACATTTACTTATTTCACCCTCTCTTTGTCGGGTTTAAATAGATGTGTAAGAGGAGGATCTATGGATTTATTAAATAAAGAAGGGGCTAGCATTTGCAAGGCAATTTTGTGAGGTTGGGGAATTTGAACGTTGGGGAGGAAAATTTTTAATAAAAAAATGAAGGGTCCCTATGATTATCAGCTCCATCATGCTTGAGCCGTGCCATGCGATAGTGGATCTAGACAATATGTTTGGAGGTTAGAGCATTGCTCTAGGGGAGCGATGGTGGTTGTCCTTGCCTTGGTGTGTCCGCTTTCTTGCAAAACCCCCTGAGTTGCTCCACCATGATGGCCAATAACATCCCTATGAACACCTTGCTCTTCTTATGCTAGCTGTTGAGCTTGCCACCATGACCTCCCCTTCTTTGTTATTGCAATGCCCCTCCACCACCACAATGGCTATCTCCTTTGCTATAGAGCTTCCTATCCCAGTTGCATAGCCTGTATCCACATGGCCTGTGCTTTACTGAACACCATATCAGATAATTTGGGAAAAATCCCATTCCCATTTGAAAAATGGGAGCATGGGGATGAACTTGTCTAAAAGTTTGTCAAAACCCCCTCATGTGACATATCATTGGAAAGATCTTGAAGAGTAGAATCTAAATCTATGATCTCCGACAAATTTGGAGTTAGTATGTTTAAGATATGTCCAAAACTATATGGAGTAATTGATTCCCAAAATGTGAGATTTTTTCCAAATTACCTAATATTGACTTATTGCCTGTTGACGTAGCACTCACCCTCTCCCTCTGCTTTGCTTTCTGCACTACAGCCACCTACGAGGATAGAGCATCTTCTCTTGTGTTGTAATGCAAATAGAGAGAGAGAGAGAGAGAGAGAGAGAAAGAGAGAGAGAATACCTATCTAAGAGAGTTACATGTGCACAATTTGAATTAGTCTTTTAGAGCTGCAACATAGCCCCCCATATGCACTTTAATTTGAATTTTAAACTCTTTCCCTATAAATAAAGGACCTTTCTCCTCTCCCTTATCATTTGCGTGTGGAACCAAGAAAAGTGAAACAAAGATCTTGCTATTAACTAGTAAATGTCTTGCTAGTAGATGCCTAAAAAACTCACCACATGGTAGTACGAAAAGTCAACATGGCTTTTGAGCACATTCGGACTCGCTTCCCATGCATGTTGTTCACCTTTCTTATTTGATTTAAGTGGTTGAATGACTATGGTCAAATGGCAAAGGTAGTCATATCTATTTTTTGAAAATTTGCAAATTATTGAGCTAAAATATACCTAAAATGCCATGAATTTCAAAGATTTTAGCTCTCCACCAGTGCAGGCTCCTCATCCTCTGCTTCGACCGCTATGTTGACGACTGGCCAGTGGAGGTGAGGGGGACCGCCTGAGGTCTCAGTATATGGAGGTAATTAGATACACTGAAATCATCAAACCAACCTCGGCTATTGTTGCCGTTGCGTTGTACTCTCGCCATGCTGACCTCCAGCTCCACGAATGCAGGCAACTTGGTTGCAAAGCGGGCGGATGGTTCTGCTCTGCACCGTGCGCTGGAGAGTAGGCGCATCGAGGCCCTTGGAGGGTACGTTGATGGCAATGGTTACCTCAACGGAGAGCTCAGCATCGCACGATCGCTGCAAAACGTGCAGGCCTGCGCACATAGCCGTGTAGTGGGCCTTCTTGGAGACGGACACAATGTTCGAGCCGGGGCTTGTGGTCCTTGGACATGTCCACCGCCTTGCCACGCCGGCACAACACAGCCCGATAGTCCCCGGCGTTGCCCCCGCCTCAACACCACAGGCATGATGGCTGTGGCTCCGAAGGAAAGGCTGCCCAGTATTATCTCTAGCTCCGTTGCGCAATGAGCAAAACAAGTAGGCAACCGAAGCTCTTAGATTAAAGCAAAAAAAGAAACAATCAAACGACGCTGCGCAGACCAATATTAGTAAGGCTAATCGCGCGCACCTTGAGAACGAAGTATGGCCTCCAGCTATGACCAGTTTAGTGCCCATCTACTTGAGCCCTACTACACAGGGTGTAGCAGCAAGCCCTCCTGCTCAACACGTAGGCTAATCGTGCGCATCCTGAGAAGGTCAGGTGTAAGTATGGCCTCCAACTACGACCAGCTTAGCGCCCCTCTACTCGAACCCTACTCCACGGGGTGGAGCAACAAGCCCTCTTGCTCACCACGTAGAAAAAATAACAAAATTGAGCTTCAACGACAGATGAGAGAGAGAGAGAGAGAGAGAGAGAGAGAGCGCGCATACTTATTAATCAGAATAGCCCTTCAACTTGCACCTGCACACAAAGGGCGATAGGAATGAAAGAGAGGAGAGAGGGAGGGAGTAGAGAGCTGCAAACACATGCCACACACATTAGAAAGACGGAGAGAGGGGGCCCGCCATGTCTTTTTACTGCCATAGCCGCTTGGGTAAGGCAATTTGAAAAAAGGAAAGAGCCCTCAAGTATTTTATTAATAATAATCCAAGCTCTCGCTCACTCACAGGGGCGGCTCTAGCCTGCAGGGGAATTAAAACACCATTCCAATTTCAGATGCTTGGAAAGAGAGAGAAACTAAGGGCGTCTCTAAAACTCAATGCCGTAGAAAGAAAAGTTAACCTTTTTTCCTGTTATATATTATAAATAAATCTTTGTAAAACAATTTTGACATATTGTTTCATTTTGATTGTCTTGCACCAATTAACCACTGTTACACCCCTCTACAGAAGCGTGTCCCAACTAACCACTGTTACAACCCTCAACAGAAGCGTGTCGTCCCAAGGGTGACCGATGAGCAGCCGGATGCAGGTTTGAGTGCTATGGGAAAGGGTACTTGATTCATACACACAGCGTCCACAAGCAAAGCAATCAAACGTGACCGAGCATGCCAACAACGCGGCCACCTTCCGGCAACGATGCGATATATTATTATATTATAACAAGACAAGAGATACAAATCAATCGAAAACCCTTGCGTAGAGCATCAGCACACAGCACACCCTGACCTGCTGTTTAAAACAAACATTCGACACGACAGTAGACACGGCTTATTAGGAATGTGCGCTAGGAGGGAGCGCAATAAGCACCGCAGCGGAATTGGCAATCGAATCGGCACACAAACCTCCCTCGTCCTTGCAAGTGGCGCCCGTTCTGCCGAGCAACCGCTCCGCCGCCGCCACCCCCTCCTCCTCCTCCTCCAGACCTTCTTCCTCCACCACCGCCTCCGCCACCCCCTCCGCGACCTTGCCCATTGCAGATGCCGATGCAGATGTTGCCACCACCACCTCCTCCACCACCGCCTCCACTGCTTCCACCACCCCCACCTCCACCACCCCCACTGTTGCCACCTCCGCCCCCTCCACCTCCTCCACTGTTACCTCCGCCACCACCTCCGCCGCCGCCGCCAGTATTGCCTCCGCCTCCTCCCCCACCTCCGCCCCCGGTGTTGCCTCCTCCACCGCCTCCACCCCCACCACCGCCCGTGTTCCCTCCGCCCCCGCCTCCGCCTCCACCACCGCCGGTGTTCCCTCCGCCCCCGCCTCCGCCTCCACCACCGCCAGTATTCCCTCCGCCACCGCCTCCCCCCCCTCCTCCACCGGTATTTCCTCCGCCGCCGCCACCCCCTCCCCCACCGGTATTTCCTCCGCCGCCACCCCCTCCTCCCCCACCAGTGTTACCTCCACCGCCGCCTCCGCCCCCACCACCACCACCGCCTCCTCCACCTCCCCCTCCTCCCCCCCTGCCGCTGCAGAAAAGCGGACATATCAGTGGAGCCCCCCTGCACCGACCGAATTGGCAAACCTGGATCTTCGACCCTCCGAACTGCTGTGCCCGAGCTCTGTCATCATCATCTCGCCTCTTGTCTGGCTCAGCTCCACAAGCAAGTAGGAAATACGACACCAGCAACAAGGCAAGCCAAAACTGCCTGCACGCCATGCGCCTCGATGCTCGGCGAAGTAAAGAGAAAAAGGCAGTGCTATACAAAAGCAGCAACAAACTTCACCTTCAAGCTTAACGAATAACAAAGCACGTCATTGCAAGTTAAGCCCCAAGCTTTAGAGAAAAGCAGGGAACACGAAGGAAGCTCAAGACTAAAGAGTCAGGGATATCATCGATATAGGCCTTGAATTAGAGCGAAACATGACTGATGAATCATGGAATGGCAAAGATGGCAGAGGAGCTTTATATAGGTGGGGAGCAGTAGTCAGCGATCAGATAAGGGCTGACCAGGTTCCGTGATAACTGGTCGCATCATGCAGGGTTAAAAAGAGTAAAGCCGCATGTTAACGTCGTATGCATTGGAAGCGTGTTCGACTATCAACTTCCTGCACAGTCACGACTCACGAGTTACGGCTCGCGGCCATATAAGTCTTTATCGCGAAGCGTAGGCTGCTAAATTCTAACCTCCAGGGGTCACGTGCAGTAGCATAATACGATTTTTATACCTGAAGGCTTAAACCTTTCTCAGACTTTACTTAATAGTGTGCACTGTGCACCAAATTTCGAATTAGTTTGTAAAGCTAAAAATCGAGGATCAGCTTTCGCATGATCACGATTTACATGACACATACTCACACCTTGTGTCATGGGATTGGTGACCTTGCAAATTGCAAAGGCATGCAGCATTGCAGATTCCAGAATGCATTGCGATGTTGCATGATCGCAGAGTGCAGCATCCAAGTCAATGAGCAGCATTAAAGGCTCGGCTCGTAGCGTTTCGGTTACATGAGTCAATGACAGACGCGTCCAGCTGTCACTTGTCTTTGTCATTTAAGGCGAACGCGCATTAGTTCACCGGCCCCTAGCGGCCGTATTACTGTCACTGTTGTGTGCACAGTGTACACTGTCTCGTAGATTTGGAGGTCTTGAGGTATGCCGTGTCCACGACTCATGAAGCACTGGAATTTGACGGTTGACGGCCAACCGTCGAATGCATGCGAATGAGAGGTTACACACTTGGCCGCTGGCGACCCGGGCCGCTGGATTTTTGCAAGTATTTTAAGGCCCAAATGTTCTGGTATTTTACACATGGTCCATGGACATGATCATGCAACGAGCTTTCCCAGTGTCGAACATAAACCGTCCTTTAGCATAATTTTCTTAGCTCAAATTGAGAAAAACCGATTGTAATTTCACCTATCCTTGAATTTAAAGACTCAAAGTTTTGTAATTTTAGTTATCTATATCTATTCTTCATTTTTCACTATTTGCATATCTTACATGTAGCAGGTTTGAGAGAGAAAGAATTACATGTGGGTTCACCAGAGACAGAAAGAGCTTTTGTATATATACCAAGAATTCTTTTTTTTCCATTTAAATGATTGAATTCCAAATATGATGGGAATTCCTCTTTCATCATTTAAATCTATTCATGCATAAAATAATTTTAACTAAAATTTCTCTTAAAAATTACATTAAAATATCCATTAACCCTAATATGACAAGAACACTTTTTCCATTTAAATGATTGAATTCCAAATATGATGGAAATTCCTCTTTTATCATTTAAATTTTTCCTATGCATAAAAATAATTTATCTAAAATTCTTCTTTAATTTTAAATAAAATATCCATTATTTTAGTATTCTAAATTTTCTCTTTCTACATTGGAATACATGGATCTCCATTATCATGGGAATTCCTCTTTTATCATAAAAATGAATTTACTAAAAATTTATCTTTTTCTCTAATTAACTATTTATACATAAACATTAAAAATCAATTTTCCATGGACATGATGAGAATGCTATTTCCAAAGTTGGTTCTTCATTTATAGCACATGCGCGACCAACTGCTCCACGACCTCTGCCACGTCCACCACCTCTTGAACCTTGGTGGATGGGGAATCCACGGTCCTGATTCGCTCAACCACTTTGAGGAAAGGATGTTGCAAGCTTAGGAAAATTGGCTTTAAAATGTCCGGGCTCATTGCACTGGAAACACACAAGGGCCTCTCTGAGAAGCATTATACTTGCTCTATATTTATGGGGAGCAAAGAGATTTATTGGTCGACCTCGGTTGTAGTTGGGAGAGTTTGGTTGGGGCTTCTTGTAAGATTGGTCCTTAGGATTTGATTTAGGGTAAGATCTCTTATGGGGCCTAGCTTTGCCAGACTTCAGCTCTTTCACAAGGGGTCTGGCTTGTATAAGAGCGTCTTGCAATGTTCTCGGCCTCATTGCTTTGAGGTGGGAATCCAAAGGTTCATTCAAGTCTTGGCAGAAGTGGGCCACCTGCTAGAAGGTAGTCATGGGTGGGACATACTTCTTAAGAGTGATGAACTTAGAGTAGTACTAAATAACTACTTGAGATGAGATGTTTGAGGCTAAAGAACTCATTCATCTTAATAGATCATGAGATGGGGGAACATACCGCTCCTTCACAGCTTGATGTCATTCTATCATTCTAGGTTTGGGAGTGTTCAGCAACTTCTTTATCGCAACACCATTGCTTCTACTAGAGCTTAGTGTCCCCAGTGAGGCAAAACCGTGCAAACATGGATTGATTTTGTAGCTCCAGTATCAATTGAGAAGTAATCTTCCATTGCTTCAATCCATACTTTGGCATCCTTCTCAATTTTTGAACCTTCCCCTTTAAAGGAGGGAGGTTACATTTGTTTGAGTAGGAGCTTCTTCTCCTGGGTGTCTGTGTATAGCACATTGGGGGGAGAAGATTGATCGTCCTGTGGCCATTATTGCAAGATAAAATTTAGGATCACGAAACTTATACTTTACATTATGCTCATGATATAAAAGTAAAACTTATACTTTACATTATGCTCATGATATAAAAGTAAAACCTTGAAATCATTTTATTTCTCAATTCAAATATTTATAAGGACAAGATTAATTATAAGGATTTGAGACTAATGTATTTAGTCTTATTCATCATAAAAGAGACTCCTAGGTTTAGCTAGGACATAAGACTCGAGCGGTTCACGTAGGTGAAATAAGGGGTTCCACCATGGTTTATAAGATACAGAAAATCGATGTAGGGGAAGTAGACTATGGATTGTATTATGTTCCATACCAACTACCTAGTCGGCAGGCAAGTTTTGCATTACTTGGTCATACACCCAATGGTTCTGTGGTATATGGTTTCCTTCTATGGTCATGTAACTGTCTGGTCTAAGGGTACCCATAAACCAAAATAAGCGAACCATCTTCAACTTCTCGATCCAACGAACTTGCTTCAAATCAATGGTGAGATTCCCAATTCGGTCTTCTCGGACGATGAAGAACCTCGGCCCACGATTCCAAAAGTATTATCTACCCCATCCTCTTTGCATATGGGAGGGATGAGGGCGGGACAACTTCTCGAGTATTTGCATCATCATATTGCAAAATTTGAAATTTAAGGAGTGATAAGATGTCTAGAAGGCTAGGAATCTAGAGTAAGCATCTTCCTCCTCCTCAAATCATTCAATCACTAAATCAAGTTATAATAGTAAGGTATTTTTTCAAAAGCAACATCTAACTGAGGTAAAAAATACACTTTAAAACAACAGCTCTCATCACAGCTACCAAAGGTATTGCTCCAAAATCAAAGAGAGAAAGAGATGGAAATTTCCATGTACCACCTCCTTGCTTGCCTTGTTCTTGCCTCTTGCTTGCCTCTTTAGCTTTCACACAAACCAGAGGTCTATTACCATAAAGAGACTGTGGGGGAGAGGAAGAGCTTGAGTTCCTTTGCAAGCAAACACACACACAAAAGAGAGCAAGACACAAGAAAAATGGATGGCTGAATTTTCTTCTATCTTCTTCTCTTCTCTATAACCATTAGCATAAAGAGATAAAAGTATATACTATAAGGGAAAGTACTCTCTTACTATAACTTATAATGGTCAATCCATAGTGTGAAGCCAACTACATGAGATGGTGCAATAACTATTCCATAGTACTCCAAATGTGACTGTCACATAGCCTGTCATCCACCACTGGTGGCAATAACTATTCCATAGTACTCCAAATGTGACTGTCACATAGCCTGTCATCCACCACTGGTGGCATATCAACCATAATCTCACTAACCATGCTAGTGACATAAGTGTAGATGCTATCACCGAGGTAGTTGCTTGGCTGCTTCTTCTTATTGCTCCAACTCATAGTAGCAGCACTCCCAAATGAGAACATAATACCACTGGTAAATCTCCTGTCTACAACACTACCAGCCCAATCAGCATTTGTGTACCCATGTAGCTGTATCTCTATACCAGCCTCATAAAAAAGTCCAAAATCAACTGTGGACTTTATGTACTAGTTAGAGTATCCGTCTAGCCGCATCCAAGTGCCAAGTCCTGAAAGTTGGGAACATTCTCTCTAACTACAAATGGAGGTCTTGAATAGCTTGTACTCTTTGCCAAACCCATTCAAATAAACACTAACCAAATCATCATCTTCCACCGATACATTGATAGACCCAAGGGATTCAATAATGCCCTTGATCTTTAAAGCATACTCATTGATAGGCATGCTCTTCTTTTCCACTATATGCGGATCTTGTTTTAGCTACAATTAACTTGCCTTTGTATTAGTTTGGAACATCTGCACCAAGTTCTGCCATCAGTTGCTAGAGTGTTGGCATCTTGTATATGTCCTATCATTATGTTTGTGACACTAAAAGGAAAGACATGACTTTCCTTGCACCCTAATTCCAATCCTTAAATGCCTTTATATCTTTTAGAGTGTCATTCTCTTTGGATAACTTTGGAGGCTTCTCATTATCTCCTTCACCATAGTCCAAAAATCCTTTACCCCCATTAGAAAATTAATCATTATGAACTTCCAAGCATGGAAGTTGTTCTTGTCCAGCTTCTCACTAATAATCTTATTGAGTCCATCATACATATTAGCCTGCTAATAATCAAAAACTTGCAAACATGTAATTTGCAACCTCTAACACAGCAATATGTTCTGTGCTGTACATCGGTACTTTAGCACAACCTATATGTCACAAGATCTGACCAAAGTACATGTATATACACTCAATATCAATAATACATGTGTAAACACTGTCTACACTCCCAAAATACACTGCTATACTGTAATAACCAGAGACAATTCTCTACCCGAAACTTCCCAAAACTACCAAAAATATCTTGCAATGACCAAACAGACACCAAAATGGACCCAAAATACGAATCTAGATGCAAAACTTATGTGTGTACAAATAACTACATACCACACATGCACCTGCAAGCCTGCGAAGACAGCTCCTCAATTGGAGATGTGTAGCTCCTGGAGCTACTAAGGGGGTGTTGTATCTAAACAAGGAGGGGAAGAGATGATGATGCCCATACCCGTGTACCACTTCCTTCCTTACTTATTCTTGCCTCTTGCTTGCCTCCTTAGCTCTCACACAAACCGAGGCTCTGATACCATAAAGAGAATGCGGGGGCAAGAGAGATCCTGAGTTTCTTGCAAGCACGCACACACACACACACAAGAGAGTGCAAGACACAAGAGAGAGAGATGGATGGCTAAATTCTCTTCTATCTTCTTCTCTTCTCTACAACCATGTAACTAAACGATAAGAGGACATATACATAAAGGGAAAGTACTCTCCTAGAATAACATACAATAGTTGGTCTATAGTGTGATACCATAAAGAGAATGCGGGGGAAGAGATGATGATGCCCATACCTGTGTACCACTTCCTTCCTTACTTATTCTTGCCTCTTGCTTGCCTCCTTGGCTCTCACACGAACCGAGGCTCTGATACCATAAAGAGAATGCGGGGGCAAGAGAGATCCTGAGTTTCTTGCAAGCACGCACACACACACACACACAAGAGAGTGCAAGACACAAGAGAGAGAGAGAGAGAGAGAGATGGATGGCTAAATTTTCTTCTATCTTCTTCTCTTCTCTACAACCATATAACTAAAAGATAAGAGGACATATACATAAAGGGAAAGTACTCTCCTAGAATAACATACAATAGTTGGTCTATAGTGTGAACCTGATTATACGAGTTGGCACTATAACTATTTATTAATGTAAGTAGCACTAGTAGAGCTTGATATTTCAATTGATTGGCATGTGGGGTACACACACACAGACACACAGGAGGAGGGGGGGCTGGGGGTTCACGAGGGTGGTCACAAATGAGGTGAGAGGTGAAGGAGAGAGAGGGAAAGAGATAAGGATGACGAGAGACAGGGAGAAGGAGAGAGATGGAAAGGGGTCTGGTGGTCACAAACAGGGTGAGAGAGAGGGAAAGAGATAAGGAGAGAGAGAGAGAGAGAGAGAGAGAGAGAGAGAGAGAGAGAGAGAGAGAGAGAGAGGAAAAAGGGTTGGATGGTCAATGGGGTGAGGTGAAGGAGAGAGAGGGAGAGAGATAAGGGAGAGAGAGAGAGAGAGAGAGAGAGAGAGAGGGAGGGAGAGAGAAATGAGTTGGGTGTCGATGGGGTGAGAGGTGAGTGCTTTTTTGTAATAAAAAAGAAAAGATAAAAAGGAATAAAATATTCTTAACTTTTAAAAAATGGTAACAATAATAATCACAGAGAGAGAAAAAACACAAGGAGACAGAGTTTTTCTTTTTTGTTTTAAATAATAATTTCATTAAGAAAATGAAAGAAGAATTAAAAAAAGATAAATAAATTTAAAAAATATAAAATTGAAAATAAAAAAAAAGGAAAGATAAGAATGATAGAATCAAGGGGATTTTTGTATTAATTCCATTTAAAAAATATTAAGTACATGGAAAAAAATTTAAAAGCAAAGATAGAGAAAAGGGGGGATCTTCTTTTTTTTAAGCAAAAGAAAAACATAGAATAATAAAGAAAGCGAGATAAAATTAAAAATCAAATTTAGAAAAAGAAAGAAACCGGGGGGATGCATATCCATGAAAATAGAGGGGAGAGCTAGGGAAGAGGATACAGTGGGAATGGGCCATGGAGAAATGGGGGAAGAAAGAGAAAGGGATCCTTGGTGGGGGGGAGCAATTGAGAAAGATGAGAGAATTTTAGAGAGAGAAGGAGGAAGACAAAGGTGGAGAGCGAAGGGCCGGTGGGACGGGGTGCCACCTTAGTACGAAAGTGAAAAGAACTAGGGCTAGAGTCTGAGCCACTGGGACATTGGAGCCTCCTGGCCTCTCAGTCTTTCAGAGCTCCAAAGCCCCAAATCTCCAGGCCTCACAAAGCGCTAAGGAAGTAAATAAGAAAAATCTATAAGGGAGACCCAAAAGGAAATGGAATTTAAATGGTAAAAACAAGTCCCACGCCCCCATCACACTTGGAGAGATTACTCATTGAAAGTGAACTTGTAGATGCCCATAGCTCCATTGGGGCTCTAATTGTTGAATAGGCTTGGCATAGAGTATGACCAGTTGTGGTCATCTATCCAAACTCAAGAAAACTTCCCAAATGTTAATGATCTTAAAACCCTTCTTATCACACTCAAGAGATGAATGTCAAGAGTAAATCATCTTTTGAGAATATGTAAGTGAGCAGGCCTTCTAACACAAACACAAGTAGAGGTAGAAGTATTTCATCATCTAGAGGCCAAGGTGCAAGATGTTTTGAAAAAAAATAACAATAACATGAATCTAATGTAAGAGGAAGACTCCACTCTAGAAGTGAGTAGCTTTTTGTGATGCAATATATGCATAGTTCTATGACTTGTAGATGCAAGGAACCCTAAAGAGTATGGTATGTTGATTCGGGTGCTTCTAACCAATCATGACCCAATCATGAAGAGTGATCTAGAGCTATGAAAAATTTAAAAAAACTAGGGTAAGTGGAAACATGTGATGATACTATGCATCCTACTATACGTGTTGGTAGGATGCCACTGTCTAGGATGGAAAAATGAAGTACCTAGTTGATGTACTTCATGCAAAAATTACAAAGAGCCTGGTGTATGTTGGGAAGAAATAGTTAAGCAGGGCTTACAAGTGAGGTTTAACCGTCATGGCTATTATATAGAAGATTTCAATAACCACAATTGTGTGGTTATAAAGGGAAACAGAATTGGCAAAATGTTTATGTGTAAGCATGCCTAAAGTGAAGGCTATAATGTTTACACATGGTATATGTGTGATTACAGACATTGACAATTGGCATAAGCATATTGGTCATGTCAAGATAATGCATGTATGGGCATACACATGCATAGATATTAATAGAATTCACATCAAAATGGTTTCACCCTAAACAAGCCTAAGCTAATTCAAAAGCATGTCTAACTTAAAGCATAACAGTTTAAATCACACTCTGGAACCTAAAATGGCCTACGACACCTCTCTCTCATCCTCCATTGCAATTAAGAATTTGGGGAAAGACCATGGGATGGCTAAATTCACATGCCCTTGTATAAGACTCCATTATTTCCCTACTAATATAATCCTATAAAAGGGATCCCTTATCACACTTGAATTAATTATTGCCCTACTACTATAATCCTATAAAAGAGATACCTTATCACACTTGAATTCATACACATGTATTTGTCCCACTTACATAAGCATATACGTGCATTAGCATCACTCACATAAGCATATACATGCATTAGCATCGCTCACATATACATGCATTAGCATAACTCACATAGGCATATACATGCATTAGCATGGTTCAAGAGATAATCATAATCATAATCAAGAGATAACCATGCATTAGCATGGTTCAAGAGATAATCACATAGGCATATACATGCATTAGCATGGTTCAAGAGATAATCATAATTAAAACATGGAAAATTCCACTCACAACGAATTCAACTAATAATAAATCCAAGTTCTCACTTCTCTCATCTATATAATTTGAATTAAGGAGGGAAAATCGTGGATGGATCAATTCCCCATGCCCTCATACATACCATATAGCCTTACTTTAGGTTACCCATGCACTTGAGAGCAATAATTAAACACTTAGGACATGAATTAATTTAAGAAAAACCTAATTTCATACCAATTTGTTAACACAAATCGATTTGATTAGGTATATAGAGATTTCAAGAGCTAGAGGTAGGGGCACCTTGATAAATTTGGGGTAGATGGCTTGGTGTTGAGAAGAAGTAGATGGCTTGATTTGATGTAACAAAAAGTATCACAAGTGTTCAATCTTTACCTTGATGAAGAAAAACTTACCCTCAATTTACGTTATGCTTAAGGATTCCCCCCCTCTTATGCTAATTGGGAAGCACCACACATGTAATTGGGCAAGATTAGAGAGAGGGTAATTCACTGATTTTGCTATAGATCTTGTGGCTGATTAGGAGTGCTCTAATTAAAATTAATTGGGCAAGATTAGAGAGAGGGTAATTCACTGATTTTGCTTTAGATCTTGTGGCTGATTAGGAGTGCTCTAATTAAAATTAATTGGGCCACTTAGAAATGTTAATTATAGCATATAAATAAAGCAATCAATTGGGTAAATCAATTAGCATAAGAAGAGCTTGAGCAAGGCACTGAGGAGGGGATTGTAGGCGAAAAATTACAGTTTTCACCCAATCTTTAAAATGTATCTTTATTGGATACTTCCTTGAGTAGAAATGTTATAGATGCTAGCAGAGATATTATTTTTTATGAGATGAGTAGCAGCACCACTAAAGGATTCTATAAAGGCCTATCTAAACAACAATGTGGCTATAGGCAAATGGAGAGCAACAATCTCATGTGCTTAGTGGACCTAGAGAGTCCTCTAGCTCTGGCTCTATTTAGACCTTTGTTAGGAAGGTTGAGGTAGAATTATAAGAATTCTGACTCATCATTTGGTGGTATTACAAGTGCTAAAACTTTAGCAAATTCACATGTATCACATGTTTCATAATGCCTAATGTGTTTTTGCAGGCCATTCATTTGTTAATGGGGATAGCGACTCAAATTAGAGCAGCATTGATGAGGAGTTTGGGATCTTGAGTGTTTTTACACCAGATACAAAGAGCTAAAGAACACTTGGCAGTGATTCGAAGTGTACATTGGTCTACGAGGGTTATATATCTAGTGGAAAATTTGAGATATAATGGATATACAACCCATCATTATGCTTACATGGTCAAAGCAATACAAGAAATAGAACCCACATTACCATGGATGAAAAGATGGTTGCATTGGATGTAAATGAGACGTGGGAGTTAGTGCCTTTGCTTAATGAGAAAAAGGTAATTAGATACAAGTGGATCTATAAAAGTAAAGCAGAATTCAAATGGGTCTATGACTAGGTACAAAGAAAGATTGGTAGTAACCAAGGGATATACACAAACCTATGGCATTGATAGTAGTCATTACTATGGCTACAGCTAAGAAGTTCTCTTTACCTTGGATGGATTCAAAGAATATATTTCTACATGGTGATTTATAGGAGGAGCTCTACGTGGTGCAGTAGCCACCAAGATACACATCTAAATTTTCTTTACACGTTGTGTAAAGCCTTGTGTGGCTTAAAACAAGCACCTAGAGCATGGCTAAACAAGATAGGAGAGTATCTTGTCACTATTGGATATTATATATCTACATCTTGTCACTATTGGATTTCATGTATCTACATCATATTTTTCACTTTATATGAAAAATACTAACAAGGGGGCATTTTTCTAGTTGTCATCTATGTTTATGACTTTTGATTATCATCACAGGGGACATTGATGGTGAGACTCCATGAGAGATAAAGATGCTCCTTAAGAGGAAGTTTAAACTGGATTTGGGTAAGACGTGATACTTCCTAGGTATAGAGGTGATAAGATCACATGATGAGATTTTGCTATTATAGAGGTAGTGAGCTTTGTACATGTTGTCCAAGTATAGGATAATAGGTTGTAACACAATCTCAATGCCATTGGAGCAAAACACACAATTGTCTATAGATACAGGTGATCTTTTAGAGGACCTACTATGTATAGGGACATTGTAAGGAGTTTAATTTACATGACTATCACCAAGCCATATTTGAGCTACGATGTTGGGTTGGTGAGCCAATTCATGCATGCCCAAGGAAGCCACACTTGGATGCAACTAGGAGGGTACTCAAGTAGATTAATTCTACACAGTAGACGAGTACAAGTATAGGTATGTGGTGGATATACAGATACATTGGGCTTGTAGTGTCTCAAACATGAGATCTACTAGTAGCTTTATGTTTTCTTTTGGAAGTGTTGATGTTAGCTAGAGTAATCCAACAGTTTCTTTGTTGAGTACAAAGGCTGAGTACAGGGGTGTTGCTATATCAGTATGTGAGGTAGTTGTTTGCAAAAGCTACTAGAAGATATGGGTGAGCCCATGGATAGGGCTATTGTCATTTATTGTGACAACATTATAGGTGGTAAGTAACCCATTTATCATGCTACGATGACAAAGCACATTGAGGTGCATTATCACTTTGTGAGGGAGAAGATTCTAGCAAGAGATATCATATGTAGCACAGAAGATTAGGCAGTTGACATCTTCACAAAGGTGTTGGTGGGTACATATAAGCTCCATAGAGGATCAGGTAGCTCACATCTTCACAAAGGCATTAGGTACATAGAAGGTCCATAAAAGAGGATTAGGCAAGTCGACATCTTCACAAAGGTGTTGGTGGGTACATATAAGCTCCATAGAGGATCGGGAAGCTAACATCTTCACAAAGACGTAAGGTACATAGAAGGTCCATAAAAGATTAGGCAATTAACATCTTCACAAAGGTATTAGATACATGGAATCTCCACAAGTTAGGAGCTTACTTAGAGTGCAGGGTATCGAGTTGAGCTCAATGGGGAGTGTTGAGATATCAAGATCAACTAGTGCATATATGGGTGACATGCCAAGATAACTCTGCACTTACGCCACTAGCATGGGTGGTGCGATTATGGGTGAGATGTCACCACGTTTACAGGCTGCGTGATAGCCATTTTGGCTTACTAGGGCTATGGCATGGTTATAATGTTAGCTCATGTAGTCGAGTTCACACTATGGACCGGCCTTTGTATGTTATAGTAGGAGATTACTTTTCTATATAGTATATAGTCTTACCTTTATGTTATGGTTGTAGAGAAGAGAAGAGATAGAAGAAAATTCAGCCCATCAATCTGTCTTGTGTGCTTGCCTACTCTTGTGTGTGTGGATGTTTTTCGTGCAAGGAGCTCGAGCTCGCCCTCTTGCCTACATGCTTCTCAACTTGGACTAGAGGGGTAGGATGTGTGTCATTTGTGGATCATGGGCATATGTGAATGTTGCCTAAGGTATAGGATGAGGGGTTTGGGCATAAGTGGCTATATTTGAGGCCAAGTAACTCTGGCAGTATAGCAACCAAAGCAAAGTGGTGTTCCAGGAAGGATACCACCAAGCTTACCCACTCGTACTACTTACTGAGTAAGTAAGTAGTGGGGGCATATGTAGACCTCCTCGTAATCCCATGAGACACCCTAGTGGTGGTTGGAGACACCCTAGACCCTAGTGGTGTGGTGGTTGGAGACACCATCATGTAGTCTTATGCAAAGGGATTTAGAGGGGTAGCTCTTTGGTGGAACTGTTGTGCATTAGCCAAAGACAGTTGGTATAATAGCATTCCTTGATCATAATCCCACTAGACACCCTACTAGTGGTGGTTGGGAAACCCTAGTGGTGTGGTGGTTGGAGACACCATCATGTAGTCTTATGCAAAGGGATTTAGAGGGGTAGCTCTTTGGTGAAGTTGTTGTGCATTAGCCAAGACAGTTGGTATAATAGCATTCCTTGTCTGTGTGGCCACCTTTTCTAACAAATGAGCAAACAACCATTCCTTGTCCATATGGCCACCTTTCTAGCAAACGAGCAATACTTCTTGGAAGAAGGACACTCATTTCAAGAGATGGCCTTAAGAGTTGCACACCATGTAGCTTTGGTATCTTTGGTCTTGAGTTCTTTAATATCTTTCCTAAGGGTTGCCCATGACTACATTGTCTTGTTAAGATCTCTTATAGTCTTTAAGCTCTTTCTTGAGCTTATCTAGGGAGGTTGACGTAGAAGCTACCATAGGAGCTAGTAGGACAACGGGTGGAGCCGAGGGGCAGACCGAGGATAATGGGAGGCCATGAGAGGTACTATGCTCTACTATGATTGAGCATTTTCTAGTTGAGTGGTTTGATCTTGAAAGTCTTGCAAGGTGCCTTGTAGAGGGAAGGTCTCTCTCAACTTCTACTTTGTTTGATCGAGGAGAGCTCTAAGTAACCATTGTTGTTACAACATATAGTTGCTACCAGAACCTTTACCCAAGAATTTTTTACTTGAGTGGCCTAATCTTGAAAGTCCTACAAGGTGCCTTACAAAGGGAAGATATGTCTCAACTTCCACTTTGTCTATGTGGGGAAGGCTATGAGCAACCATTGTTCTTTTACAGCATGTAGTTGCTAGGGCCTTGAGAGGTAGCCTAACTACCATAACCTTTGCCCGAGTGATGAGCATGGGCCATTGACTTATTGTCCTTGATAGAAATTTGATTCAGCTCTTGGGTGATAAGGTCATAGTAGTTCCCTAGCTGGAATGAATCCAAGAACTATTACCTTAGAAAATCCCAATCTAGAAAGTGGTTTTGGTAGGGAGCTGACTATACCACCAATTTGCACTTTCTTCCAAGGTAGTTGGAAACGAGAGAAGTCATGCATCATCTTGATTGAGCCCATGGGAGTTACACCACTATGAGAAGTTGATGCACGTGATCTTCAACATCTTCCATGACAACCCCATCGAAAGCCCTAACAGCTTCACTTGCACACAACTAAGCACTACGGCCTTGAGCAACCATAGGGATAGGATAAGTAGTCGAGGAAGAGTAAGGGAGAGGGGCAAGACCCTTACAATTAGTTTGGAGAGGAGGAAATAGAGGTGGATACCACCAAAATCTCTAATTTTTAGGGCCATACACTACCCTCATTCAACACTATCCTACCCTCGGCACTATCCTCACTCGATACTATCGGTGAGGGCAAAAGGACAAAAGGACCTGATTGTTATATATACATTATGTGTGCTATGTTATATACACATTATGTGTGCATATACTAGGAGGCTAACCCACATTAGGCTTGTGAGCATGGGAGCATGGGAACAAGCTCTAGTGAAGCATGGGTTAGGACTAACCTTAAGGGTTAAGGTTAGGGTCAGGCATACAAGGGTCACACATGAGAAATGGAAAGTCAAGAGTCACTTGAGGGCCTTCCTATATAATAGGGGCATGGGGCACACTCAAGGGAGCTGGGGAGGCTTGGAGGCTTATGCTATGGTCTCTTGTGTAGAGGTCCATATCTACTCATCTATCATTTTTAGCTACATGCTATTGGATTGGAGTTATACCTCTTGATGGTATGGGACATCAAGGTAGAGGTATGATGTATTTCATTATTATTCATGTGTGCATCCCTTGGGCTCGGGGGTGGTTGGGTGGTTGAGTTTATGCCTGATTTATGCATGTTTATGCATAACAATTATCTAGAGAGATCTTAGGGTTTTAACAGTGGTATCAGAGCAATCTCTATTTAATTGTTATTTTTTTTTAGTAAATTTTAATATTTACTAATAAAATGTTATTTTTTGTTGATTTGTGTTGATGAATTGCACATGGATCATCGATATGGTGATTGGAACGTGTGTAACTACAATTCAATGGACGAATCGACGTTGCGGGGGAATACCGTGAGTTAATGCTATTTTTCTCTATTTTTTATGGTTAAAATCGAGCATTAATGGAATTTTTTACAAAAATACCATAAAGTTTATGGTGGATATTTTTGTAGAATGGATTCCCTGAATTTCTTGAATTTTCAAAAAAAAAATTCTAATTTTTTAGGAATTTTTTGAGCATTTTTATGATTAAAAATATATTTTTGTACATTTTTGCGAGTTTTTTCCGCGGGAATGCGATCAAATTTCTGTCAATTTCTACTGAAATTCAGTAGGGGACAGCGTGTTGATGCATGAATTGCTCTCCCATGTGCGTGGGGTTCTCTCCGCCTCTCAAATCTGATTTTTCTTTCTCTTTTCCGGGTGAAAAATCTCTTTAAAATGATTTTTTTAACATTAATCATAATTAATGATAATTATGATTAAGATATGTTAATTAAAAAGTTAATCAAAGGATTAAGTTAATCTATGATTAACAGAGAAGGGAGGAGGAAAGAGAATGGAAAGAAGAGGGAGAGGAAAGAAGGGAGAAGAAGGAGAGGAGGGAGAGGGGGGCTGCGCGTTGCAGAGCCAGGCGAAAAAAAACGCCCCCTAGAAAAAATCAAAATGGATATGAGCTAATTAAAGCTTTTTTCACTTTTTTTTCATTAAAAAAATGAGTTTTTTATTTCAAAAAAAAGAAGCTTTTGAATTTATTTCAAAAAAAGCTTAGAAAATGCCTGAAAAATTCAGAAAAATTAGAATTTGAGGTTAAAAAATCTCTGAAAAATTCCTGGAATTTTCTTAATGAAATTTTTTTGGCTTTTCATCTTCCGGAAAACCTTTGGCTTTCCGTTTTCCCGAAACCTTTTGGCTTTCCGAATTCCGAAAAAACTTTTGACCTTCCGTATTCCGGAAACCTTTGACCTTTCACATTCCGAATTTTTTTTATCTTTTCGTTTTCCCAAAACTTTTGGCTTTCCGTATTCCGGGAAAACCGTTGGAATTCTGAAATTTTTTGACCATTCGTATTCTAAATGCGTTCGGGATAATTTAAAATTTTCAAAAAAATCTTGAAAATTGGACAAAGGTTATTTTAAATTTCGGGAAAATGTGGGGTTAGTGTTTGGCATGTGGTGTGTCCATTCAGGCACCCGTGACCATTCAAATTCCTTTAAAAATATATTTTTTGATATAAATTTAAAAAATCCATTAAAATTAAAAATTTTCATTGGATTTGAGAATTGTCGAGCGAAATTGGAAATTTCGTGAATGATGGAATTCTTGGGAAAAATTAGGAATATTCTAGATATTATTTTTAGAAATCCTAAAAACTGATATTTTTTAAAATATCAATGGTATTTTGGCAAATTTAATTGCTAAAAATTTTCTGGAAAAATATAGGTTTGGACTGCCATAAGATAGGTTTGGTGGAATTCAAAATTGTTATATTTTGAGGCCCTAGAAAAATAGGGAAAATTTGAAAAAAATCATGATAATTATTTTTCTCAAGAATTTAATATTTTTGAGGGTTATTTAATGTTGAAGTACGTTTTCTCGTGCTGACATTAGATAGATGCAGGTTATTCGCATATTATTAATACGATTATATCTCGTATTAATGGATATTTATGTTTGGATTAATTCTAAACGATGTATTCATGATTTTTTACCATTGTTTAGCCATTCTTTTTGGACATGTTCCTTAATTTCTTTTGATGGCTATAATTTACGTTCAAAGTGTGTTTCACCTTTGACACTTTTTCATGATAATTTATTTTACACTTATTTAAGTGTGGATTGTGCTTAATTTCTTAAGCCTAAGACAAATTCTATCATGGGTTAGTTGATCGGTTTGTTTTGGTGGATTTTTATTGGATATTTTTCAAGTTTTATATGGACTCGTCAGGTTATGCCTAGATCACTTATGTCTAGGGTTTTCTTATTGAGTGCTACACACATGTGTTTCACTTTCTTACTTTGGAGTTTTATTTGAACAACACAACGTTCATATACTCTGGATTGATGAGTTGGCCACCAATTTTAATGCTTCTTTTAGCATGATTACTGTCCATTAGATGGTATGCATTGATTTTTATGATCAACTATGGTGTTTATGGATTCGAGGAGCTTCTATGCTTTTATCCATGGTTTATAAAGGATCTTTTGATCTTTTGAATAATTACATGTGCTTTGAAGGTAGCATTTGCCTTCATTTTTTACACATAATTTTGGAGTATATTTCTTATACTCTTGTATATATTCCAACTTAGATACCTAGTTGCTTATATATCTAGGTGAGTTATATATCTAGTTGCTTATATATCTAGGTGAGTTATTTTTCTACCCTAACTTTATTGTGTTTTGGGTAGTTATCATTAGAAAGGCGTCAATAATACAATTTCTTTTCTAATGATGTACTCAGAAGGAGTTATTCCTTGATGTAGTCTCAAGTATATAGAGACAGGTTTAGTATGTGAAAGTCTGGATAAGGCCATCTTATTCCTTTTACACAGGATTTTATTCATATGAGCATGCACATACGCTCATGCGTGCACATATGCTCAAGGAAAAAAAACCACATGAAGAGAAAAAAAGTACCCTAATCCATTATTAGCCTATGTCCACACCTTACCATATAAATGGCTACAAATCCCCCCTACAGAGTGAATGATGTGATTATATACAAGGATCATGTGGTTGATCAATCCCCAAATGCCAATAAGCCCAAAGATTTGTGAAAAGCTTCAAACTTCTCTCAATGAGTGAGCCTTCATGAACATATCTACCACATTGTCATGTGTGTAAAGACATAAGCTAGGCTAATCTCTCCAACAATGAGCCTCTCCTTGACATAATGATAATGCACCTCAATGTTCTTTGTGTGAGCATGAAACACTAGGTTCCTTGCAAAACGGCTCATGCACTCTGGTTGTCAATGAAGATGGAGATGGGGGACTGTTGTCCTAACACCAAGATGGAGGTGGGGGTCTACTATCCCCAAAAGTTATTTGAGCTATACACACTCCACAGTCACTGTAAAAGCTACCTTATACTCAGATTCACAGCTCAAAGTGGCCACTATCGGTTGCTTCTTTCTGAGCCATAATATACATGAATCACTAAGAAAAAAGG
Source organism: Cibotium barometz (assembly GCF_041138505.1). Lineage (NCBI taxonomy): Eukaryota > Viridiplantae > Streptophyta > Polypodiopsida > Cyatheales > Cibotiaceae > Cibotium > Cibotium barometz. The sequence goes on along the minus strand of NC_141097.1, from coordinate 5,857,314 downwards.
AAAAGCTACTTGACACTCACGTGTCATAACATACAGCCCAATCGGAATCATTTGATGAATGAAGCTAAATATCACCTCCCTTAGCATAGAATAGGCCAAGGGACTAAGTGCCCTATAAGTATATGAATACTTGCCTAGCATCTTGCTAATGCTTACTTTTGGGACTATGCATAAACATGCTCAACTTGGGGACTATAAAATGAATGTCTAGCCTCATATTACATAGATAGATGAGGCATCTAACAACCTACTGATAAAGTGATGCATCAAATGGTTCACCTGCATGCTGGAGACTAAGCCTAGAACCTATCTCTACTGGTGTAGAAATAGCCTTATGATCTTCAAGACTAAGCTATGTAAGTAGTCTTTGGATGTACTTTGATTGTAACATCATAATATCATCATCATGTTGCATAAACTGTATGTTAGGCACCCAACATCACTTCCACACTCGAGGGCCATATCAACACTAAGTGAAGGGAGTGAAAGAAGTCATCATCAAGTAATAAAGAATGAACGAAGCTAAACAAACCTATGCAATCATGATCATGTAGGCTATGAAGTAGCTATATGGAATCAAGGCACCATGTCCCATGTGTACATGATGTTTGCTTAAGCAAGATATGATTAACTCAAGGCAGCATATCCCATGTGTACATGCTTGCTCAAGCAAGATAAGATTAACTCTATTGCATTATAATCTTGCCTAAGCAAGATAGGATTCACTCTATTGAATTGTAATCTTGCATAAATTTCACTTTAAGTTATAACTTGAGGGATGGCTAGGCCTTATGTGAAGCAAGCATCCCGTGCACCCACACTTTTGTGTCTACGTTAGATATAAATTAGACTAAGGTCTACTTGGGCACCCAAAAGTTAATGAGTTTGTGATGCCTCTAAGACTAATAAATGACTTATATATAAGTGAACTTATCTAATAAGAAAGGGTAATTCCCTTGGGTTAGATTGAGAACTAAGATCTTGCCTCTTGTTCTTGCTCTCTCTAGCTCTATGCCCTCTTGCCTCTTAGTAGTTCTATGCTTGTGTGCGTGGGTGTGAAAGTGTGTATGCCATTTCTTCTCACCCATATGCCTTTCCATTGATGCTAGTAAGAGTATGAGGTTGTGTGTAAGGAGAGGGTTATTGGCTTAAAGCTACCTTGGATCTTTTCAAGCCATGGGAGTCCCAAGCTCAACATAGAAAATCAAGTGGTGACAATGGGAGATGGTCTTCTCAAGTGCTAGCCTACTACAACACAGTTGCCTCTTCTCCAAGATAGATAGGTAAGCATCCAAGTTCCCCACAACATGAGAAAGGTAAGTGCACTTGGTCACATGTGGTGTTGTATTCGATAAAAGATCCAGTGTTGGGTTTGATTTGGTTTAAAACGGAGGATTAGAAAGGATACTTTGATAAATTGTTATGGTTGTTATGATTTTGGGTATTATTGTTAGTATTAGTTAGTGCATAATTAATCATGTGTTTAAGTGTTAGTAGGATTTTAATCATGAGTTTTTTTGTTTTATCAAGGTAGTAGTGTATTATTAGGAAATGGATGCATTAGGTAGTGCATTAAATCATTAAAAACACAAATTAAAAAAAGGATAAAGGAAAGGGAAGGAGGAAGAGAGGGAGTGTTGTGGCTTCCAAGTGAGAGAAAAGAGAGGCTTCGGAGAGAGGGAAGGAGAGTGTTGTAGCTTCCGAGTGGTTTTCAACTAAGAAAGAGAGAGAGTAATCTTTGGTTTGAATTAAGGAGGATAGAGGAAGGGGGATCGAGCATAGAAAAGCATTGAACTAAGGAGGATAGAGGAAGGAGGATCGGGCTGACACGTTTTCTCTCTCTCACACACACATGGGTGCAGCTGATGTTAATCAAGTGAAATCAAGTTTAACATGGCTTAATTAGTGCCTTGTTGGTTTGTGGTTACTTAAGATCAAGATCAAGTTTAACATGGCTTAATTAGTGCCTTGTTGGTTTGTGGTTACTTAAGATCAAGATTAAGTTAATGATGGCTTAATTAGCATCCAATAGGTTCCTACTATAATCGACTTGTTGGTGATCAACTTGCGATATGAAATGAAGCCTACGTCCAGATCCACATATTCTCTGCAAGGCCTGCGATTATAGTACGATTGTGGGCGATAAGCTTCCTTACTGTTTTGGGCATATTGGTAGCTGTCAGACGCTTCCTTTACATGCTTTCTGATAAGACCTACAATGTATGCCCTGAATTCGACCAGCCCTCTTGGATGCCTGACATGTGGAGCCTTATCTCCACTGACCTCACGGATCGCCTCACAATCCAACCTCACGGATTGCCTCTACTTCACGTGACTCACCTCAGAGGTCACCACCTCATGACACTTCATGGATTGCCACCTCACAACTCCACTTCATTATTCACCTCACGGATCGCCGACTCACCACCTCACATATCGCCTCATGACTCAGGATTGTGACCTCACAGATTGCCTCTGACACCTCACAATCCAACCTCACGGATCGCTACCTCACGATCCCATCTCATGATTCCACCTCACAGATTGCCTACTCACCCTTCATGGATTGGCACCTCACAGATCGCCTACACACCACTTCATGGATCACCAGTCACCACCTCACGATTTCACTTCACGAATCGCCACCTCATGCGACTTCATGGATCTCCACCTCACCTCCACTTCACGGATTGTGACCTCAGAGATCGCCTCACGATTGACTGGTCGCCTCACAACTGATCACCTTCTGAGGGCGGGTTCACATTGGAGCGGCGGAAAACATACTCTCAAACACACTTTTCAAGGTGGAACTCTTACAAAATGCACACTTCCGCCGTCCAAATGTTCACATAGGGAGGGGGAAGTAAAAGGGAGCCTGACTTCTTCCGCCGCCCACTGTGAACACTGGGAGGCGGCGGAAGAAAGAGTAAACACCATACCAAAAACCATAGAACAAAGCTATATTATGTCCACAAAGCATAGTGTAACTACAAAAATAAAGAAGCCACACTACAAACCACAATAAGCCAGACAAAAGACTTGTATTACAAAGGCTTAATCGGAGTTGGTAGGTGAGTCCAGCTCCTCTAAAGCCGCCCTTCCAAAAACTTGTAGGACATTCATCCTTGCTTGCTCTCTATACATTGTTCGGACAAGACTATCTCGCCGCTCCGAGCCAACTCCAAGGTCACTCGCACCCCCTTCATTGCCTCCTTGAGCGCGCTCCATTGCATCCTCTATGTCAACTTCACGTATTGCTTGAAGCTCCCTCATGGAGGTAGCTATTGCTCTTCGATCCTCTTCTACACGTCCAGAGCATGCTGACAATTCTGCTTCCGCCTCACGTACCCACTCCATATCAAAAGACTCTCCATGTTGGATACAAATGTTGTGTAGCACAAGACAAGCCGCAACAAGATCTGGGACATGACGTAGATTCATGTCACATCTTTTTAGCAAGATGCGAAACCTTGCTTTGAGCATACCAAACGCTCTCTCAACTGGCATCCTTGTGCTCGATTGAATGAAATTCCAATGGTACTTTAGACGTGTCAACCCTTCCTTGCATCCTTTGAAAGGCACTAACATGTATGGCCGTGCGGGGTAAGCACAATCGCCAACCAAACAATAGTTACCCGGCTCGCCCCTTGCACATGCTTGCCCTATATCACTTCTGGAGAAGTTCAAGGAGTCATGCGCTGATCCGGCCCAACCGACATCATAATTCCATACTGAGCAATTGGCGGCTACTGTTAGTTGTAGCAAAATAGAGTGGAACCCTTTCCGATTGAAGTAGTCAACATGGTTGTCTCGGGGTGCAATGATGGGGATGTGAGAACCATCTATCGCACCAACGACGTAGGGAATTCCCCTAAGTGCCTCAAACTCTCGTGCTAAAGTTGCAAGCCGAGATCTTGAAGGCCATCTTATGTACATATTCCGGAGACCCGATTTCACAATTGCCTTGGAAAATGCAAGGATTATTTCACAACATGTGCTCTTAGCGCAACCATAGGTGTCACCAAGGCCCATTAGTCCATCTCCTGTAGCAAGTCTGCTTAGAGCAATGGCTACCCTATCTTGAATAGACACAGGCACACGGAAGTTTGTGGTTTTCTTTTGCATGAATGGTGCTAGACTCCCACAAAGGTAATGAAAGGTTTCTTTGCTAACCCTAAGACGCCGCTTGAACATGGTAGCACTATAAGCACTTAGGAGATAGCATTTTACAAAGCCTTGAGGCCGTGGATATGCCCACGCTTGTCTGTGTTCATGACCCCTCCTACGGTTCGCAATCTTCCTCAACCTCACAGATCGTGCCATGCATTCGGTAACATGCAACCAAGTCTGCACTATGCACTCATCATTGTGCATGCTTGGTTCTTTAAGCAATTCATAGATCGCTATAGAACACAACCACACACAATAGAGTGCAATGTCCTTGGACATGCCCATTGTCACCTGCAAATCCAAAACAAGTTGATACATATTAAATTCTCAGCTTATATGGCTTCTTAGGAGCTTAGAAACATTCATAAATCCATACAACGCATAGGAACAAAGCAACGTCGAGATCCCAAACTTTATAAACTCATACAAGAATAATAACAAGAATTTCCTCCGCCAAGGCTACTTGTTGCCCCCCCTTCCTTCCTTAAGGAATTCACTCATTGTGGCATGCAATCCTGCCAATATCTTCAGTCGCTCCCTCTCCAAGGCAACATTTTGGCTAGAGGTCTCCTTGAGATGGTCCAATAGATGTTTCCCAGTATCGGCCATTGTGGCCAAAGATTCCTCATACTTGGGAGTCACTCGACGACTTGAGGACATGGGTGCTTGTGGCTTCTCGTCATCTAGTGCTATAGTTACTTCATCCTTGTCACCGCCGGGGAAAGTAGCATCATCCATTGTTGATGAAGAAGCGTGGCTAAGAGGAGTGACCGTGGCTCTATCGTGGTAATACTCATCCACCACATCGAACCATTTACATGTGTGCCTCCTGTCATTGCCAGATACCGAGTTGTGAGCTTTGTCCACTCTATATTTTGCTAGCACCGCTTGCCACTTCTTGCAACAACTTTCACTATCCTTATTGAAATCAGGGTAAATGCCGGCTAGCTTTGTGGCCACCTTTGCCCACAAGTTGACCCCTTGTTTCCCAGGATTGTTGAACTCCTCACTCATGCCCCCCCGACATGAATGAGTTGGTCAACCCAAAAGTCTTGCCACTTGCTTTTCTTATTGTCGTTGTCGTCATCTTCCCCCAAGTCCACCACCACCTTCTTTTTGGAGTTCCTGGGTTTCTTTGGCGCAGGTTGGGTCTCTGACACAATCTCCTCATCGCTAGGCTCCTTCCTCATGCCACGAACTCGCTTTGGTTGAGAAGATAAAGGGGGTTTATTGAGAGCGAGTTGGGTGATGGTTGGCTTCCTGGGGAATTGGGAATGGAACCCATGTTTGGGATACCTAGGGGGGATGATCGATTAGGAGGTTGCGCTACCATAGGTGAATGGGGGGGGGCGAAACATGAAGGGAGAGTTTGGAGAAAAGGAAGGAGAATTGAGCATGGCTTGGAAGCCATGAGGTGGCACATGAAAAGGAGGATGGGGAAATGAATAGAAATTAGAGTGCGGGAGAGAAGTTTGGGAGAAAATAGGATCATCGTCGCCTCGTTGTTGCGATGAATCAAATTCATGGCTCGTGTTGGAATCCATAGTACCTACATCAAACACGAAGAGAATATTAGCACCACATAAATTAAAAATACATAGATAAGTCATGATAATCGAAATGCGGTTTGTGAGGGGTCACCTTATGTGCTCGCTTCACGTTGCCTCCCGCCCTTTTCGCACACCCCTAAAAGAAAAACAAAAGCACACAATGTCAAAGGCATGGCAAGTGTACCACAAAAACATTAAAAGAAAGGTAAATGGGTGGATAAAAAGAAAGCATGATTGAAGTGCATGTAAAAGCACCTTGGAGAATGGAACTTGTGAAGCTTATTATGTTCTCTAGAAATTCTAGAGGGTACAAAATCTCACCCTAAACCCTTTAATTTATAGGAAATTGAAGGGTGTTGGGGGGGGAGGGGGGGGTTTGTACGTTGGAAAATGAACGTTGGAAAATGAACGTTGGGAAAAATGGAACGTTGGGAAAAATGGACATTGGGAATTTCAGGTGGGCTCCTCCTGCACGTGGAGGGTGGAATACGTTTTGGGCGAGGGGGGGGGGGGTCGGCACAACATCAACGCCCTTCTTCCATCACGTGGCAAGGGGGGGGTGGATTTCCACCGCCCACTGTGAATGAAAGGTGCCATGGGGCACTCTGCGATTGCAGCGCAGGCTGGCGACAGCTTGGCTGCCGCCTTATCTGAACCCGCCCTGAATCCACTTCAACACGCAACTTCACAATCCCGCTTCACGACTCACCTCATGGATCGCCGACTCACCACCCCACAGATCTCCCCACAGCTTCATTCATGATTCTATTTCATGGCCCAACCTCACGCTGACTGATCACCTCATGCCTAATGACCCAACCTCATGTCTCACGTGACTGATCATACCATGCCTCATGTGACTGATCATGTCATGCCTCATGACCCGACCTCATGCCTCACAACTGATCACCTCATGATTCCACTTCATGACTAAGGATCGTGACCTCATGGATCACCTCATGATCCCACATCACGACTTGACTTCACCATGATCCAACTTCATGATCCCACCTCACCACTAATTACCTCACAGATCGTCTGACGACTAATCACCTCACCATTCCACATCACGACCTGGCCTCACAATCCCACTTCATGACTCGCCTCATGGATCGGCGATTCACCACCTCACAGATCGCCTCATGACTGCATGACCTAACTTTGTGATTCCATTTCACAACACGACCTCATGATTCCACTTCACGACTTACCCTGACTCACCACCTCACCGATGGCCTTCATGATCCAACGTTTTTCTTACTCCAAGTTTAATTCCCCTAATCTCTTAATCATGAAGTTCATCACTTAATCTCTTAATTATCCAAATCTCTTAATCATGGAGTTCATCACTTGCTATAAACCACGGTAATTTTCACAAAAACGAGACAGAGAGGGAAGGTAGTGAGCAACACAATCGACTCTAGCAAAGAGACGGTTATGCAACTTCGACAACTCCAACGGCCCAACCCTCCTACACAGTTCAAGACAGAGAAAGCCTTGCAAGAGAACAACTCCGATTTCACCACGCACAACAAACAAACAACTCATTGCTGAATCATACAACATAATGGAGCTCTTCCATCGAATAGTTTTTGAAGAGTGCTAGTGGGCAGCATGGCATCGAATAGTTTTTGAAGAGTGCTAGTGGGCAGACCCATGCTTTCACACATCTTTTCAAGACCTCCAAATTCAAATTCTACCGGAACCTCCTCAAACCTCCTCCCCAACCGCCAAATTCTTGCTACCTGGTAACTTTGTGAAACTCTTCCTTTATATAATATATATATAGTGATATAGAAAAATATAGAGATAAGTCAAGAGTCCCCAATAGAAGTTCTTTCACATGCACAATAAGTTTAGTGTATTGGGATGTTCGAACATACATGAGTTTCATTCACACCGCTCCATTGGGTTTTACATCAACATCAACTCAAACATCGAGGGCAATTTAAACCAAAAACTTTATTTAAGTCGGATTAACCAACAATGAGTTCTTCCTCAAACTTTTCCTTGGTACATAATTTTGCTTGAAACCATTCGAAGCAACCAAGAAGAGTCAAGAAATGTGAACCACTTTATGCATGAAGATTGGGGGCTTATGTTATTCTTCAATGTGTAATGCAATTACATGATACATTCGAGTTCTCACAAGAATAGGGACATTAGCACCTAACCTTGGTGCGCAATCTAATGTGACCCTACAATGTCACAAGCAGTTTATGAATTTCATCCCCTCGTCCAAGATAATCTCGCCCAAGGGTGGTAAGAGATTTCAACCCCTAGTCACCCAAGGAAAAGACTCGCAATTCCCAAGGAAAAGCATTGAAATATCGCGTGCCCTTATTTATTTGCCATTTGTAACTTCAAAAAAGATGTGTGCTCTCTAGTTTGGTACAAAGGAAGACAAAGATTCTCCATATTATGTGTATGGTTCATTGTTTCTAAGATTTATTTCAGCAAGCAAATAGGTAGAAGAGTCTCGAGGAATAGTAAAAAAAAATGTGGATGTAATACACATTTAGGACCACATGTTTGGAATGGTTTTAGATCACTTATTTATGTGGTGTGTATGAGCGCATTGCAGCTATAGAAATTGAGATAATTGGGTCTTTACAAGGCAATAAATTGTGTTTGGTTGTACCTTGCTCAAGTCTTCTCTAATCCAAACATAATTCTCCTATATTAATCATGACCTAGTTTGCACACTACAGCACAATTCATGATTGCTGCATGACACATTGGTACAATTACTTTACTTTTTTGCTTTTCTAGAGATGCCTCATGAATCTTCCACCACAGTTGTGCTACCCACTGCGTCCTATTTTTGGTCTCATGGGCTCATTTGAACCTCTAAAGACAACTTTCTTAATTTTGAAAAAAAAAATCTAGAAATCAATGCAAGACAGTTTTGTGCTTAGCACCAAAAAAATGATACAACTGCAAGGGAGAATGATTTCTAGCATCATATACTACAAAAAGAATGGCTTGTTGTGTCTCCACAATTTTGCATAACAGCATAACTTGACCAACCAATTTCATCAAAACTTGAGGCTTTTGAGTCTCTCTTGTTGTGTATTACACATGAATGGAGAGCACACTCACAAATGACTCTCCCACATGCATCTCTAATCTATAGCGCAATACTGTGTGGAACTTCCATATAGGTCGACAAAGCTCGATTTATTCTGTCACAATCTACTCAAATCAGAGGTGCTGCGAGCTTGACTGCCACTCTCTCGCCCACGGAGAAACCATCGAACCGCTAGGTGCTCGGATGCATACGTCATGAAAGCCACCAATAGCATGGCCCCTCCAATCACCATGCCAAGTCTGTATCACCAGCCCATTTATCATAACATAAACTTATTTCAAATCTAAAAGATACAACAATTAAATAGCAACTAGCCAAAGACCGAAGACACAGAAACACAGTAAATTGCATGCATGGTTACATGGATGTGTATACGAGCATATGCATCATGCTCATCACATGCATGCTTTGCAGAGATGTGCATACATACATATGCACTGGTGTGCAATAAAGACCACATAGACATGCATTTAATTATCCATATGCATATGAATGCATGTTTGCACATGCATGCATGCATGTACTCAGTTCGCATGCATATGCATTTGTACCACCATGTTTTGACTCTCTTGCTATGAGGGTTAAAGAGAGAGTAGCCTTACCGCGAGAAAAGAGCAGTCACACCAAAAAAGAAAGGGAGGCATGGTGCAAGTACTGCCAGGCATGCCATACCAACACAAAATAGCACCGTTTGACCATCCCAGGAGGTCAAATGTTTGGTGTTACCTGCATAACAAAAGCTTTTTTTTTTTAATGAATATTTTAACAACGTATGAAAAACCATGAGACCAAGCCCCCCCCCCCCCCCCCCCCCCCCCAAAAAAAAAAAAATCACAGGCAGCTCCTCAAAAACTCTAATACTTCTGGGTTGGATAAAACACCTTTGCCAGAATCATACTGAAGTGAAACACTTGCTGTGATTGATGATCCTAGTGACATTCTACCCCATGTAGACATGGCCTCCAGATACCATCCATACATTAAGGCAAAAAGGAAAAAAGTCCATTCATATAGAAGTAGCAGCCCCGTCAAAGGCATGATCTACATCAATAGCATAAGATGTCAAAAACACACAAAATCCTGGTCTTGTAAAGTTCATACTATTTCAATTCCACCAGAAATTAATTTATCCAAATACCATAAGCATCAACTTTTGATAATTTCTTCGAACTTTTGCAGCAGGAGGATGAGTTTGGTTTGGCAACATACCACAACAGCAATAATATGGCTGCAATTAGCACCTCAAAAATGCCTTCACAAATCTTCATGTGACAACTAGGCAGACTTTTCTAGCGGAACTTCTGACAAAGGTCATCATTTATTAGGCAGGTCTACCGCTGCAACCAACAGGAATTGAGCCCATAACACCACACTCACGTTAACCAACTATGCCACTCCACAGGGAAAGACCTCTCTAGTTCTGATCAAGCTTAATCTGACGTTGCGTTTCTAACCTGCCCAGCTTGCTAACCAACTTTGCTCTCACCAGTTGAGATGCAGAAGTCTCAACCTGGTTGGCAACGGCTTCTCTTGTGAAAATAGGGCTGGGACCAAGCTTTGACAACCATGTGAGATCCACTGACACAATAAGCTATCAATTAAGATGGTTGACCTTTCTGTCTCCTTCCCTCTACTGTTATGCGTAGTGTTATTTGCCTTTAAGGTACACAACGTCCTTTTAAGTGCAAATGCACTACTTACAATTCACTCACTGGCCATACAATTACTGTATGCATCCATGTCTAGCCGTAGCCCAGTTCACAGTCGAGATGCAGAAGTCTCAACCTGGTTGGCAACAGCTTCTCTTGTAAAAATAGGGCTGCGACCAAGCTTTGACAACCATGATGAGATCCATTGACATAATACACAATCAATCAAGATGGTTGACCTCTCTGTCTGCTGCCTCTCTACTGTTATGGGTAGTGCTATTTGCCTTAAGGTACACCACGTCCTTTACATGCAAATGCACTACTTACAATTCACTCACTGGCCATAGAACTACTGTATGCATCTATGTCTAGCCCTAGCCCAGTCCACATGCATCTAATGGAGGTGGTGATGCATGTAATTAGCCACAACACTTCAGACCACTGTGTCTCTAAAAATTGGAGGGAAAGAGGGAGAAGGGAAAGAGAGAGAGAGAGAGAGAGAACCCGGAGGGGGGGGGGGGGGTGATGGGGGGGTGTTTTAGGATTGTTGTTGTAGCAAGTGGGTGCATCTGTTTCACTTTTCAGTCATCTTAATGCTTCTGTACATCAACCTTGATTAGATATAAAACACTTCTGCCAGAGTACAAGCACAAGCGCACACATAGAAGCATAAGAATCTACCTGTCTTGGTATAAGAAACATAGCCACACCAAAAGATATTCCTGCAGACAAAAAGCAAGCACCCACAGAAAGACTTCCAAGAGATGTTGGTAGTTTCATGTTGTTGCTGCTCGATCCTGATGCCCCATTTGTGTACTGCACCACTCAATTGCCACGACATCATTACAATTGAAATCAACCAAAACAAAAGAGCAAGATCAATTTAACATCACATGAAATCTATTTGACATGATCATTTTACAGATTAACTACAATTTTGTAGTCAACCCAGTACTGCTGTCACAAAATACCACAAATGTTTAAATAGGTCTAGGTTGAAGTATGTGTAAACAGCAGCAAGATTTATTCAGCGATAAGACTAGAGATGTCATGACTTCACATGCACCAGCTCCGACACTTAAATAGTATTACTCATGCTAGTGGGGTTAGGGTTCAGCAGAATAAACAGCCATCCCTAATATTAAAAGGAACAAAGAGGCTATGAGAATTTTTAAGAACGCTACACCGTAGGCTGCCCTCAAAACTTGCACAAGTGAGTGCAACTGCATTTGATGCTAAAACACAATGCAGCTAACACAAAATAACAGTTAACCCAAGTAACTCTATTTTTTGAGAGAGCACATCTCCCACCTCATTCTACACAACTTCTGCAAGTCTTTTGGAGCCTCCAAGGGAGATGAAATGAATTTAAAGAGCGGCAGATTCAAGATAGCAGCAATTAATGCATAAGCCGACGGCTTCCTAGTGCATATTTCAACAGTTAGGAGTCGATTACAGAAGGTTTTTTTGCTATGTCCACAGCCTTGCTCTTTGAACATAGTAAGCTTGGTTCTTAGTGAATCTAGTAAGACTCTTCGTAAGTTTGTTTTTTCAGCAATTTACAAAAGATAAGGTTGAGAGAATCAAGTGTTTACTGTCATCTCTTTTTCCTCTCTTCCTCTTCTCTATGTTTCTCTTAACCGTGTTTTCTTAATTTTGTGCTTCCAACTAGTTCAAAGAACCATGCTTCTTTATAGTGTATTCTTGTCTTTAGTATCCAAGCTTTTTTTTTTTTACTACCATCTGACAAAGGTACCAGAGTAGGTCCAGCAAGCCAATTTTCAGCCGTGATTTTTTTTCTTTTGATGAGAGATTCCGTTGCAAATCAGAACAGCCTTGGTTCACTGTGTTTGTATTATCAACAATTCTTTTATACAACCACCAATTCCAAATGCCATCCATGCCCAGGTCTTCAAAGCCGCAGATGGTTATGCACATGACGCAGCAGCATCACAAGTGGATGGAGCAGCAGACCGCATGGAGCAGCATACGGCTCAGTCAGAGAAGCGTTGAAAAGAAGAGTAAAGCAAACCAAGCCAGCAGTAATAGGTTGGTAAGTTTGGGAAAAAGGGAAGAGTTGAACAGTGAAAGCTGCAGCCAAAAAGAAACTTACAAGCAATTTTAGAAAGGCGGATTTTAAACCCAAATGAGATGAAGAAGTACCAAGGTTCAGATCCAGTTTGCAGATGACCTGGAGTTGAAAAGAGCAGCACGGTTGGTTTTTCTCCAAGGGTTGGAACTCAGCATACCAGCTCCGAACTTTCTTCTGCACTGTAGCAAGTGCCTGATAAGAGACACCCTGACCTTACCTTGTGAGACGAGGACAAATCAGACCCACAAATTCAGCTTCCAATGAGCATAGTTAGTTCCATCGACCAGCCAGGTCCCATGGAGATTGGATCGCACACAGACAGTTACCCCCGGAGGTAGGCCTGACAAGAATCCAGGGTAGAGACATGCTCAACATTGATATCAACTCAGCTATCCCTCAGGAGTGGCTAACTCCTATCCCAGACCCGACCCCCCAATGTGCCTAGGTGTGTTTACCAAACATGATATTCTAGTGGCAGTCCACGGTGCAGATGAGGACAGTGGTCTGATCGCTTTTTCTATTGGATCCCATGGCAGACTGGAGAGATCCGAGCTCCCCTTAGAGGACTTCAGTGGCTGCACCTTGCAAAGGGTGAGGGTGATTGGTTTTCGGGCACGGGAGTGGCACATTGACCCAACACCAACCAAAGTGGCCAAGGAGTGCCAACCTCTCACACGCCTACAATGGGACCCGAGAGAGTGGACTTGGCATGACCCCGTAGATTGAGAGGAGACTCTGGATGCCCCCTTCTTTGCATACACAGCGCGGCTACACCACCCCGACAGCAACACATAGTTGCATCCAAACATTTGGAACGTTCAATAGCATTTGGAAACGTAGTGAACATGCACTTTTGATTTTATAGGTTATAAAATCGGACGCAAGTCAACGTCGTCTTTTTTTCGCTTTTCCTTTCGTGCATGTGGCAACCTCTATGCGGCACTCAAGTCTTCTCCCGCGGGAGTCTCTTTGCGGCGCTCAAGTCTCTCTCTCTCTCTCTCTCTCTCTCTCTCTCTCTCCCCCGCACATATCTCTCTCTCTCTCTCTCTCTCTCCCCCTCTCTCTCTCTCTCCCACACACGCTCAAGTCTCTCTCCCCCTCCCGCAAAATTGAAACTAAAGGTTGTATAGTATTAGTAAGTGCTTTAATGTTCATTGATGAATCTTCAAACTTCATATTTCAAAATTTTATAAGTAAACTATAAATTTTGTATATATATATCGGGGGCAGCGTTCACTACGTTTGGGATCTTTTCAGCACGTTTTCCAAACGTACTAAACGTATCGTTCACTACGTTTGGAACCACCTTGTAGTAGCAACACATTGGCAGTCACAAGGCCTCTCATAGCGCTTCCTTTCAGATTTCTAGATGTAACATGCAGAAGCTTCGGGGGAGATCGGTAACTTCAATGCTCAAAAAAATCAGCACACTTGTCGCGATGAAATTAACGCACAAAGCTGAATATAGATGTGCGGAAAAATAGAGAAAGAGAGACAGGGAGAAGAGGACACAATATTGGGTCCTGAATACCCTCTGTAGGGCCCCCACCACGAATGGTGTATTTGCTTTTATTAGAATGATGTAAAATACTGAAATAAAAGACTGACTGAACCTTTCTTGGCTGAGAGGAATCTCTGCCCTTGACCTGCAATCCTTCACCCCTTCTGCGTTAGCTTGATCTAGGCTGTCCTGGCCCTTGGTTCAGCTTCAGCGCTTGGCAAATGATGAGATCAATGAACTAAACTGAGGCATGGGTATTTATACCCCTCTAGACAACCAGTTAGCTGGTTTACACCAGTCGGATGTCTCAAATCTGCCCCACGACTGAATAAATACATTAAAAAGTGTAATAAAATTATAAATGCTATGCAATACTCCACACTAGGCTGGGCACTTATGCGCATGATCAAATGGCTGCTTGGCACTTCGCATGGAAAAAGGGGCTGGGCACTGTGCGCCTGCTGTACTGGAGGCTGGGCAGCCAGTATGAGCTGCCCCACACTTGCCCTACAACCCTCCTACGGCTGGATAACCAGTCGGCTATCCTTGCAAAGCCCCTAGGGCTGTCCTACAACCTTCCCATGACCTACCCATGGCTGGTGGGTACACCCAAGGCCTTCTTGGCCCTTATGGAGATTGTCTTATCCTTTCCCCATGCCCACAAGAGTCCTGAGGTAGCCCTATGGGCTGGCAAATGCAAACCCTAACTGTCTACACAGTGTTCTGGCATCCGGTATCATACCAGATACATAGAGTCACTGACATCATTCCAGAGGGAGACTCACAGCGCAGACTGGCACTGTTTCATGTGCAGGACAATGCACACCTGTCAAATCCCCATAGGATCTCCTCGTAGAACGCTCCTGGTACAAGACTCGAAACCTGCAAACAAACGAAACAAACATGACGCGGGTGCAGGACTGGCTCACCTCCCAACCTTGACAGCCGTGGGCAAGCCCACAAGTCTTGGTTGTCCCTATCAAGCCACGAGCTGAGCTAACTAGATGGACGTATCAACCAATCTCTACCTCGTGACGTCCCATACCGCCAAGAAGCTGTCCTTGCGGGCCTCGAGACTGCTGCCGGCCTTGACTGCATAAAGCAGGTGCACGTCTACACTAGATCCAGGCTCCTGACCATAGAGCTCTCACAAAGACACGTGAGACTCTATATGACTAATGACTAACCTTGGCCACCCTTTTATAGGCTCTTGGCCGGTCATCGGGCGTCCACACTGGGACGCCCGCCCGTCTATACTTGGGTGTCCGCCCGTTAGTCTATCCCTAACTCAACTCGTCAATCAAACTGCCTAGCTCCAAGCTTCCCCAACCTCGAAGCTAGTCTTGTGTGCGTGTAGCACACGGTAGATATACACTGTGCACATGACATACTCCCCTTCCTCTAAGAGCTCACTCCTGAGCTCACTAAAAAGCCAGGGTAATCTCTCTGAAGAGTAGTCAATGTCTCCCATGTAGCGTCCTCCTCCACACGATCCTTCCACTTGATCTTGTATTCCGTGATAAGCGTATTACGCAATCTTCTTTCACGAAATCCCAGAATCTTTTCAGGTTCGTGTGGAACAAATGTCATGTCCTCGATATCTATGATTTCTTGAGAAGTAACTAACTGATCTATTCCACCCAGTACTTCCTTAAGTCTATTGACATGAAATACAGGATGAACTTTCACATGAGAAGGCAAATCCAATTCATATGTAACTAAACCAATCCATCGTGTAATACGAAATGGTCCACAGTATCTAGAGGGTAATTTCAAAGATCGACCTGTCCGTACAGTCTCGGAATCTTTCGAAACTCGCAAATACACCATCATTCCTTCAGAGAACTCTTTGGGTGAACGATGTCTATTAGAATAAAATATGTCTCGGTCTTGAGCACTTCTAATAGATTCCTTCGCAACTTGTAACATTTCTCGCATATCTTGCAAAAAAATTACGTGCTGCATCATGCTGAAGTCCTGAGAATCCCAGTGTAACAAGTGATCTAGGTTGAAAACCATACATAAGCATGAAAGGACTAAAACCTGTACTCGTATCCTTAGTCCTGTTATATGCAAATTCTAACATAGGAAGATAATCCTCCCATGAACTCTGCCTTTTGGATACATATACTCGAAGCATATCCTCCAAAATTTGATTCACTCTTTCAGTCTAGCCATTAGATTGAGGATGATCTGAGGAACTCAAATTCAAAGTTGTTTTCAACTTCTCAAAAACAAGTTTCCAAAAATCACTCGTAAACTTAGAGTCCCTATCACAGACTATGTCCTGTGATAACCCAAACAGTCTAAACAATTACTCAATAAACTGCCTTGCTAACTGCGTAGCTGTAATGGTCTTCCGGATTGGTAAAAATCGAGTCATTTTTGTCCAGCGATCTACCACAACCCAAATAGAATCGTGACCTTGATATGTTCTTAGCAATCCGGTAATAAAATCCATGGAAATACTTTCCCATTTATTACCTGGGATTTGCAAAGGATGCAACAACCCAGCTTGTCTAAAGCGTTCAGCTTTATTTGCTTGACAAACTTGACACTTGAGAACATAATCTTCTTCTACATACCCTTTCAGCTTTGGCCAATAAAAAGTGTGTTTCGCTAACGATAATGTCATGTGTACCCCAGGGTGTCCAGAAGAAGGGACGTCGTGACACTCCTTAAGAATCTTGGACCTAATGTCCGGGATCTGTGGTACACAAATTTTGTCATCACGGAATAGTAAACCATTCCGAATCATCCACTGACCTCCTACAGCCTGAATGATACACTGCTCAATCATTGAGTCTTGGTCAATCAATGAGCTCCCGTCCTGGATCTTCTGCCAAAACGGACCAAAATAACTATCAGTCCTCCAAAGCCCTCTCAATGACTGAAATAAATCAATAGAAATCTCGATGAACGACAAAGTATTCACCTCTCTAATTCGACTAAGCGCATCTGCAACACTATTCATGGACCCTTTTCTATAACGAATCTCAAAATCAAAATCTTGCATTAATTCAATCCATCGAGCTTTTCTTCCTCTCAAATCATCCGTATCACACACATACTTGATTGACTGATCATCAGTCAATACCACAAACTTGGAGCCATATAAATAATGTCTCCAAACCTTGAGAGCGTGAATCACAGCATAAAGCTCCTTCTCAAGAGTTGGCCAACGAGATTGAGTGTCGTCTAGCTTTTTACTTTCAAAAGCAACAAGTCTACCATCTTGAAATAGAGCAGCCCCGATGGCATAGTCACTGGCATCAGTTTCAAGAACATAAGTCCGACTAGAATCGGGTAATGCTAAGATAGGTGCTTTCTTGACTTTATCTTTCAAAAGTCTGAAGACCATATCCAGATCATTATTCCAAGTGATAGGCTGATTTGACTTACGTCCACGACCTTTCAACAAGTCGGTCATCAGTAGTGTGAGCTGAGAGTACTCCCGCACAGATTTTCGAAGAAAAACAACAAAATCGAGAAAAGAACGAAGTTGTTTCACTGTTCGCGATATAGGCGAGGCCAGAACCTTCTGAACTCGGTCATAGTTAATGCTCAATCCATCTCTAGTGATCTTGTGTCCCAAGTAAATGATGTCTGTCATGAAAAACTGACATTTACTTAATTTAGCATATAGTCGATTCTGTCTTAAAATAGTTAAGACAATCGTGAGGTGTCTAACGTGATCCTCAAGGGTACGACTATATATTAAAATATTATCCAGGTACACAACCACAAATTTTTCCAAATGTTCACGAAAAAGATCGTTCATCATTTGTTGGAAAGTGACTGGAGCATTGGTTAACCCAAAAGGTAATACGAGAAACTCGTAATGGCCATACCTAGTCCGAAAGGCGGTTCTTTCGACATGCCTTTCATGAATACGTATCTGGTGATAGCCAGTACGTAAATCTATCTTCGTGAAATATTTCGCTCCTGCTAACCGGTCAATCAGGTCATCTGATCTAGGGAGAGGATAACGGTTCTTAATTGTCAGCTTGTTCAATCTCTTGTAATCTATACACATTCTCCAGGTGTTGTCCTTCTTTCTCCTAAGCAACACAGGTGCACCCCAAGGTGATTTACTTGGACGGATTTGTCCCATCCTCAAATAATCTTCGAGTTGTTTAGCCAACTCATCTTCCTCAACTTGGCTCATCCTGTAAGGTGGAATACTAACAGGGTGAGCACCAGGGATCAGGTCAATACGATGATCTACTGCCCTTTCAGGTGGTAAGCCCGATGGCAGTTCCTTAAGAAATACATCTTGAAACGAATCAAGTATCTTCTGTAATTCTTTGCTTTCAAATACACTTAATTCATTGACATCCATAGAAGATATGAGAAATGAAGAAAGTGGAATCAAGACACAATGGAAAGCAGTATACAAAGAAGAATCCATTATATTACCAAAATCAACTGTATTTACAAGAGGTCCCTAAGAGGGATGTATACAATCAGCTAAGATACTATACTGGATGTTCCTACGTTTAAAAGAAAAAATATGACTAGACCAATCTATCTGGACTTGAAGAGTCTTAAACCAATCAAATCCCTAATAACATGTTCTAGGTACATAATATAGCATTCCAGAGTATCTTTGTAGTCCTGAATCCGGATCGGTAGCGTCTCCACCTTTCGATCCCATACTTGCCGACCCGCAGGTAGACGTACCTCATATGTATGATCGCTGGGCGTTGTATCAAGACCCAATTTCTGCACAAGTTTGTAATTAACAAAATTGTGTGAGCTGCCAAGATCTAGAAGAATGTGGATTCTATGGCCATTCACTTCTCGAGAATTTATAGGCTTTCCCAAAAGCTTACTTAGCTTTTGCTTTTGTGTTTTTTTTTGTTTATATATATATATATTTTGCTTTTCTTTTAAAAAAAACACTTGAAAAGTAATGAATTTTTAAAACCCCTCTTTTAAGGTTCAAAACAAGCAAGCATCGCATGGGGGTTTGTTTTTTTTTTTAATAGCAAAAGCTAAATTTATCATTTTAAAAAAAAACCACCACCCACTATTGCTTTTGCACCTTAACGCCACCTGTCTGACACCCGTCGACTGCTTGCCTGCCTGCATGTCTGCCCGCGTGTACGAGCCCGACTGCGAGCGTGTATGTAATATGCGGAAGCTTCGGAGAAGGATCAGTACTTCAAAACTCAGAAAACAGCACTCTTTTCGGGACGGAATTAACGCACAAAACTGAAAGACGATGTGCAGAAAATATAGAGAGAGAAGGGGGAGATGGAGAAGGACACAGTATTGGGTCCCAATTACCCTCTGTAGGGCCCCCACCACGGATGGTGTATTTGCTTTATTAGAATGATGTAAATCTGAAACAAAATACAAAGTACTTGACCTTTTCTTGGCTGGAAAACCTGCCCTTGACCTTCAGTCCTTCACCCCTTAGCTTTAGCAAACCCTTGGCTGTCCTGGCCCTTGAATGCTTGATGCTCTTGGTGAATTATGAGATGGGATGAATGAATTATGGGCTGGGCTTTTATACTACTCCCTTCATGCAGTGGGCTGGCTTCAGGACAGCCCACGACTGAGTATTTTTAATAAAATACTCACACACTTTAATAAAGTGTTTTCACACTTGTAATCCCTGCTGTCCAGCCTGCGCATGCTTCTGGACAGCACCCTGGCTGCTGGGCATGCTGCGCATGGGTGTGGGATTGCCCCCCACACCTGGCCGCCTGCTGTTTAGGGCTTTAATCTCTGTCGGCTGCCTGTCCAGAAGCTCTGGAGCTGGCCGACTGTCCCTCCAGCCCTTGCCTTGGCTGGTGGGCAACATCTTGGGCCCTCCTGGCCCCTTGGGAGTGGTTCTATACCTCCCCCATGCCCATACTAAATATGCCAATGCAAAACCTTGCCCTGGGGTAGCCCTATGGGCTGGCCCCATCTCTACATGCAAACTACATGCCTACAGAGGCCTGGCATCCAGTTGCAAACCAGATACTCAGCACATCTGACATCATTCCAGAGGGAGACTCACAGCGCGGACTGGCACTGCTTCTTGTGCAGGACATTGCACACCTGACCTTGGACTCATGTGCAGGACAATGCACACCTGACCTCGGACGACTGAGATGGATCCCTGGCTGACTCGTCCCGGACTGGGCTCACATGGGACCAGTTCACCATCCCAGGTCCTGCACCTTCTGTACAGAAATGTCTACGTGGCATCCAAGTGCGGGATGCACGTGACATCCCCTTCTACTTAACTTGACGGAAGCTACATAGCCTCCAAATAATCCGTCAATAAAGCCGGATAGTCTTCGAAAAATTCTTTGTCGAGCCATACCGCTTCATGAGTTCCTCGGTCCTGAAACTTCGTGAGGAACTGTCGTAGTCTTCGGCCTGAGCCATGCTTGAAACGGTGCAGAAGGATCTGTTCTGGAACCATTACTTCTGCTTCATCAATGATGTCTGGTTCCGCTTCGTCTTTGACCTCTGAAGGGGGTGGACCTGCATATGGCTTTAACCAACTGACATGGAATACATCGTGCATAGTCCAACTCGGAGGTAGCTTTAACTGCATAGACACCTCATTAATCTTTTTCCGGATGGAAAATGGTCCGAAGCTCCTGAAAGACAACTTTGGGCATCGCTTGTCCACCTGCTTTAATCTTTGCTTCATAATCCGAAGATATACCCAATCTCCTTCCGAAAACTTCATGTCCCTTCGGTCTTTATTGGCCTGTCGAGTGTAGGCCTCTTGCGCTTTAGCCAATCTGTCTTTGACGGACTCTAGTATCTCCTGGTAAGACTCCGTCACTCTGTTCGCCTCCGGTACTGAAGACGAAGTCCTGGTTAACAACGACTGGAAAGGTCTTCCAAACGTTGCCTCATATGGAGTCCTGCCAATAGCTGAAGAAAAAGAGTCATTTAAAACAGCTTGAACTAAAGGCAAAAACGATTCCCACTTACCTTGCTGATCGTGGACATAACACTTCAACACATCAAAGGCCAACTGGTTGTATATCTCCGTCTGGCCATCTGTCTGTGGGTGGAATGCACTGGAAAAATTCAACTTAGTACCAAAATTATCAAACAATGCCCTCCACAAATGACTGGTAAACTTGGCATCTCGGTCTGACACTATGGTCCTAGGAATCCCACCAATCGGGTACCAATGCCGAATGAATAGCTGGGCAACATCCTCGGCGGTCACAGTGGCCCTGCAAGGAATAAGCATCACAAATTTGCTGAACCTGTCAACAATAGTCAAACACTGTGTATTACGCTTACTCGGACTGGGAGGCAGATTTGTGACAAAGTCCATAGAAATGTCTTGGAAAGGACCCTCAGGAATTGGCAAAGGCTGTAACAACCCTATCTTCTTTCCACGAGGAGCTTTCACCTTTTGACAAATGTCACAGCGTTGTACATAAGTAAACACATCACGCCTCATCTTTGGCCAATAGTATTGCCGTTCTAATTTCTCCAAAGTCGAATTCATGCCCCTATGACCACCTGTAATGGCGTCATGGGCATCATGGAGAAGAGCTGCCCGGAATGATTTCATGACACACAGTCGGCCTTTGTAATAAAGCCAACCATCGCGTATCAGAAAATGGCATGGTCCTGTGGCATCCAATGCCTGTTCCCACTGCGTACCGAATTCCTCGGAATCCGCGTACGTGTGCTTCATGTCTTCTAGTCCAGTACCAACAAGGTCCAGTCTAGTGGTCTGAATCGCAGATACTTGTCCCTTCCTGCTCAAAGCATCGGCCACTGGATTGGCCTTTCCTGGAAGGTACTCAATCATACCACCGAACTGCTGGAATATCTGACTCCAGCGGTGTTGTCGATCACTCCACTGTGCACTTGGCATCGTCTGAATCCAGCGCAATGCCTGATGGTCAGTGCGAACCTCGAAGTCACGGCCATACAGGAAATGTTTCCAATGTTTCAAGGCCTGAATGACTGCTAGGAGTTCACGATCATAGACTGAGTAATTCTTTTCGGCGGGCAGTAACTTACAAGACATATAAGCTACCGGATGACCATTTTGTTGCAATACACCTCCAATTGCGATGTTACTCGCATCGGTGATCACCTGAAATGGTTCGTCCCACGAGGCAAGGGCTAGACAAGGCGCTTCTGATAAAGCCACCTTGAGGTTCTGGAATGCCTCCAACGCTCGTGGAGTCATTCGAATCTTTTGCCTCCTTGTTTTCACTCCCTTTAGCAGATCGGTGAGGTCTGCCGAGAGATCAGAAAACTTGTCAATGTGGGTGGAATATGCCTGGCATATACCCACAAATGATCTAATGTCATAAGCAGTCTGAGGTACTTCCCAGTTAACAATCTCGACCACTTTAGCCGGATCAAGTCGAATGCCTTCGGCACTGATTATATATCCCAAGTAATGTACCTGGAACAGATAAAATTCTGACTTCTTTTCATTGTCATGCTGCTCAACTGTAGCTGAAAATATGAGTACGTCGTCCAGAAATGCCACTCTTTAAATCCAATTTAGAGAACACCTTAGCTCCATTCAGCCTCTCGAGAATATAGTCAATTCGAGGCATCGGGAATCTGCTCTTGATAGTCAGCTTGTTGAGTGCACGATAATCGACACACAACCGAGAAGACCCATCTTTCTTCTTGACAAATAAGATCGGTGCTGCAAATGGCGACACGCTGGGGCGGATGAAGCCAGCTTGCAACAATTCTTGGAGTTGGCGGTCCAACTCCGATTCCATTGCCTTAGAAAGGCGATACGGAAACTTGCTCGGGGGTTCCGAGCCTGGGAGGAGGTCAATCTTGTGATCCTCCGGTCTGGACGAGGGAAGCTGGGGAGGGAGACTGTCCCGAAGAAAAATCTTCTGGAACTTTTCATGGAGAACCGAGTACTTCTCGGAAGCACTGGCCACTGTCTGGGCTGTCTGGATGTAAATCATCGCACACTGTGCGCCTTTCCTGACTGCTCGCTTAGCCTGCAAGTGGCTTATGAGCGGAAAGTTTGGAATACCTAGCTCACACTTAATGGTCACCGGGGTGTTTGACACATTCCGATCAATCTGGAACGTGTGCTTGTCCCACTTGACATCAGGAAGAAACTTGTGAAACCACTGGATACCCAAAATTATGTCTGCTCCTACAAGAGGGGCAACCATAAAGTCACGCACAAACTCTATGCCCTGAATCACTAATTTAGCACCTAGAGCTTCATACTTGACGCTCGTAGTCATACCTGTGCTAAAACCCTCAACTTGTTTGTCCACCGGAGTTAGCTCGAAACGGGCACGCCTAGCGGCCTCTTCCGTGATCACATCCTCCGTGCTGCCGCTGTCAAACAAGACAACGACTCTCTGGCCACCTATGTAGCCAAAGGACTTGAGCAATTCGTTGCGCTCATACTCCTGGTCATGGGCGCCCTTCTGCTTATCTTCGAGCTCCCGGCTAATAATTGCTCCAACTGAAGCACCGGGGGTTGAAGAACTAGGGGTAGCCACTGGGGTCTGTGTGGGAGCTGTGCTCACCACAGAAGCTGTGGAGGCGGCGGCGGCGGCCTTTGGAGGCTTCTTCGGACAATCCCGAGAAGTATGTCCTTTTGTGTGTACAAAAGTAACATCTACCCTCCTTCCTGTACTGAGCAAGCTCCTCAGCACTCAACTTGCCACCTGTCTTGCCTGCCTCCGCTTTCTGGTCTGGAGTAAGCTCAGACGCATTGTTCGAGTTCTTGGAGCCAGAGGCTCCCGGGCTCTGTCCTGGGGAAGACCCCGTCTGGTTCTGGCTTTTGCCCCCCGAGGTGTTAGCCTTGGGAGAAGCCGGCTGGGAAGTCTTGGGCTTGCCACCATTGTGTTTCATTTCTGCACTCTGCGCAAGCGAGAGTGCGTCCTCAAAGGTGGCTGGTCTAAACATACGCACCTCCCATTGGATGTGCGTGTCCAGGCCATACAAAAACTGCCCTTTCTTGTCCGCATCAGATAAGCCTAATTGTAGACACAAGGTCGAAATTCTATTGGCAAACTGAAGGACTGGTTGCGCATTCTGACGCGCACCCCTGAACTCGTCTTCGAGTCGCTCAAGGTAGTGGGGCGGTAAAAACCGCTGCTTAAGGTCACGGACGAACTCGTCCCACCCATAAGCTGCCATACCTGATCTGGTGTGGGCATGAGCCCACTGAGTCCACCAAGGAATGGCCTCACCTTCCAAATACCAACTGGCTAAGATCACTTTGTCA
The DNA here is from genome assembly GCF_041138505.1 of Cibotium barometz. Lineage (NCBI taxonomy): Eukaryota > Viridiplantae > Streptophyta > Polypodiopsida > Cyatheales > Cibotiaceae > Cibotium > Cibotium barometz. Next base: position 5,833,048 of record NC_141097.1, on the reverse strand, counting down.
ATATCTGATTTCCTAACTGCGGCAAAGTAAGCTTCAAATTGATGTAACCATGAATACAGAGTAGTGGGATCGAGTTTACCATTATACTTACTGAAGTTCATTTTCTCGGGAAAATGATTCGAGGGCGCCGCTGGTGTCAATCTGGCGTCCAAGGCTCTGAGGTAACGCTCGTGTTCCACTCGTCGCATGGCTTCGTCTTCTCGTTGTCGAATCTCCAATGCACGCATCTGCATCTCAAGCAAGGAGCTTGGCTGCGGCTGTGACCCCTCGAGAGGGTCCCTGTGACGAGGATCTGGTATCTGGGGTACGGAAGGAGAGGGAGGAGGAGATGGAAAACGCGACGCTGGAGAGCGAGAACGCTCCTCCAGAGCCAAAATCCGCGCCTTCTGCTCATCCAACTTGGTTGTCTGGTCTGCGATTGCTCGCATCATCTGCTGGAACATGTCTTGTACACTCAAGCCGGGTGCCCTAGCTGGGCTGCCTGGTGCACTCTGGTCCCATGGTTCTGGTTCTCTCTCGTCACCAAAGCTCGCCATAGCGGGAATATGCAATTCCTTTCCGGAACGCAATCTGACCATCCACTATCTGTGTGGGAGACTTCCGGAGGCTTCCGGAGGCAAAAAACCAACCGTCCTTCGAGGGACAGGAGTCACTCCGAAAGGGGTAGTCCACCGGCGTCTAAAAACCAACCACACGAGCGAAAAAATTTTCTGGTTTTCTTTGCTGAATCTTTGTCCTTGAAGTAGGCTCTGATACCACTGTAATATGCGGAAGCTTCGGAGAAGGATCGGTACTTCAAAACTCAGAAAACAGCACTCTTTTCGCGACGGAATTAACGCACAAAACTGAAAGACGATGTGCAGAAAATAGAGAGAGAAGGGGGAGATGGAGAAGGACACAGTATTGGGTCCCAATTACCCTCTGTAGGGCCCCCACCACGGATGGTGTATTTGCTTTATTAGAATGATGTAAATCTGAAACAAAATACAAATTACTTGACCTTTTCTTGGCTGGAAAACCTGCCCTTGACCTTCAGTCCTTCACCCCTTAGCTTTAGCAAACCCTTGGCTGTCCTGGCCCTTGAATGCTTGATGCTCTTGGTGAATTATGAGATGGGATGAATGAATTATGGGCTGGGCTTTTATACTACTCCCTTCATGCAGTCGGCTGGCTTCAGGACAGCCCACGACTGAGTATTTTTAATAAAATACTCACACACTTTAATAAAGTGTTTTCACACTTGTGATCCCTGCTGTCCAGCCTGCGCATGCTTCTGGACAGCACCCTGGCTGCTGGGCATGCTGCGCATGGGTGTGGGACTGCCCCCCACACCTGGCCGCCTGCTGTTTAGGGCTTTAATCTCTGTCGGCTGCCTGTCCAGAAGCTCTGGAGCTGGCCGACTGCCCCTCCAGCCCTTGCCTTGGCTGGTGGGCAACATCTTGGGCCCTCCTGGCCCCTTGGGGGTGGTTCTATACCTCCCCCATGCCCATACTAAATATGCCAATGCAAAACCTTGCCCTGGGGTAGCCCTATGGGCTGGCCCCATCTCTACATGCAAACTACATGCCTACAAAGGCCTGGCATCCAGTTGCAAACCAGATACTCAGCACATCTGACATCATTCCAGAGGGAGACTCACAGCGCGGACTGGCACTGCTTCTTGTGCAGGACATTGCACACCTGACCTTGGACTCATGTGCAGGACAATGCACACCTGACCTCGGACGACTGAGATGGATCCCTGGCTGACTCGTCCCGGACTGGGCTCACATGGGACCAGTTCACCATCCCAGGTCCTGCACCTTCTGTACAGAAATGTCTACGTGGCATCCAAGTGCGGGATGCACGTGACAGTGTACTACCCGCCTACGAGCACGGACTGGAGTGCTGCCTGTGTGTTCATACTCGCCTGCCTGCCTGTGTATACCGCCTGCCTACCTGCGTGTACCAGTCCGGCTGCCTGCGTGGATCAGTTTCCCTGCCTGCGTGTACTGATGCAACGTTCTTGCAATTGGCTTCTTCGCTCATAAGAGCTGCACAACCACACAGGAGTCACACAGTTACAGCCATCGCTACTTCTCTCTCTCTCTCTCTCTCTCTCTCTCTCTCTTACAAAGACTCTCTTCAAACTGTTCATACAGTTGCAAGAAACACATCTAGCCTTCTTCTTTGCAAAGCAAACAACCAAAACTAGACCAAAACCTTCTTCACGAGTTCCTACGATGAAAAAGCAACATGTTGAAATTGAAAAAACAGCAGTATGCACAGAAAAAACAGCAAGCTTCTCGAACTCATACCTTTTCTTCGACCTCTTTTTCTCTACCTACCGACTTGCTCGTTCACGAGGCTTGCTCTGATACCACTGTCAAATCCCCATAGGATCTCCTCGTAGAACGCTCTTGTACCTCCTGGCACAAGACTCGAAACCTGCAAACAAACGAAACAAACATGACGAGGGTGCAGGCCTGACTCACCTCCCAACCTTGACAGCCGTGGGCAAGCCCACAAGTCTCCACCGAGCCACGAGCTGAGCTAACTAGATGGACGTTCTGACCAATCTCTACCTTGTGACGTCCCATACCGCCAGGAAGCTACCCTTGCGGGCCTCGAGACTACTGCCGGCCTCGGCTGCATAAAGCAGGTGCACGTCTGCACTAGATCCAGGCTCCTGACCATAGAGCTCTCACAAAGACACGCGAGACTCTATATGACTAATGACTAACCTTGGCCACCCTTTTATAGGCTCTTGGCCGATCATCGAGCGTCCACACTTGGGCGCCCGCCCATTAGTCTATCCCTAACTCAGCTCGTCAATCAGCCTACCTAGCTCGTCAATCAGCCTACCTAGCTCCAAGCTTCCCCAACCTCGAAGCTAGTCTTGTGTGCGTGTAGCACACGGCATATACGCACTATGCACATGACAACACCTGACCTTGGACTCATGTGCAAGACAATGCACACCTGACCTCGAACGACTGGGATGGAACCCTGGCTGACTCGTCCCAAACTAGGCTCACATGGGACCAATTTACCATCCCAGGTCCTGCACCTTCTGTACAGATATGTCTACGTGGCATCCAAGTGCGGGATGCACGTGACACTAGAAGAGCCTCTAGGACAGCTTTCGGCCTAGAAAGATCACCCTCTTTCTTTGGTTGATGACACAGGAGTTTGGCGGTCGGTACTTAGCTGGCAATTGGAGGTCGGCCAATACCTTGCCCGTGGTGCGGCCACCCTCAGGAGTCTCAACGACATTGTCTTTGGGATTTCTCGAAGGCTCAGCAGATTTCACAACGGATTCTCTGAATCTTCACTATGGACAGGATCAACCCAGATCATTACATGGGGCACTATCGCTTGGGCTACAGAGGCTGGAGTGGTCAGGGCTTATGAGGAGGATGGGTGAGGGCTAGCCCTTCAGGTCTCTCACCATCATATTACAACAGTACCAATCACGACCCCACCAACAAGCGATTGGTGTCCAAGCTCATGCCAGAGATGGGATATTTGCAGTAGCATCGCAGCCTAGCACATTTGGCGAGCTAGATGCAACGAGGCCATCGAGGGTACCCACACTCCGCTAGCTGAGTCTATCAGGAGCATATGGCTCGATATCATTCACACTCTCCGCGGTCAGTGGGGGAAGTTACAAGGAGGTTCTAACCGCATGCAGAAGCGGCGGGAAGCTTTCTTGAGGCTTTGGATGGCCCATTTGTCACTCACAATAGAGGTGGTGACCCCATTTGGCAGACCTGTGTGGTTGTTTCCCCCCCTCTCCCCTTGTATGAGATAGCCTTCTCCTCACAAAGCGGCCAACCGAAGGAGAAATGTCTCTTCTGTTTTTGATCATTTGGTTCCCGCCCTTAAATGACGCGAGTTTATATTTAGCCCTTCGTGTTTGTATCTAGCCCTTTGTGGCTGTTTTTTCATTAACTAATGGAAGGATCTTTTTCCTGGGAAAAAAAAAAGTTAGTTCCATCGAGCTTGTCCTCCTTCGAACAGGGCGGATCCATATCCACAGCAATGGTCCATCTTCTGCAAGCAAGCCTTTGAATTCACTGTATTTCTTCAGCACTCCAGGACCAATCTCCAACACTCTCCAACAACACGAACCACGAGAACCTTTCAGCCCCCCTCAGAAAACTGAGGTAGAAAAGGGACTGGACAGCAGCAAGCAGGGCCACAAAATCCACGGGAAGCAACCAACAGGAAGGGAGGGTAGCCGGGGAAGAAGCTGAACCGACAACACCGCTTATCGGGTTGCTCTAGGTGCAAAGAAGTCTCCTCCAACTGCTGTCCAGGTGGTAAAAGCAGCCCACAATTTTCACCAACAGCAGCAGCAAATTGCTGAGGGAAGCAAAAACACAACCCCCTCAGGATTGCACCTTGACTCTAAGCAGAGACCGGAGGGGGGCAGGAGTGCCAGAGAAGCAAAACGCTGATGAAGAAAAAACACAGGTACAGCAGAATAAAATGCAGCCAACTGATGATTTCCAAAAAAAAACGCTGCTGTATGAGGGAATAACTTCGCAGAAGAGGGCAGCCATGACCTTGGGCGATGGGCGACTGATACCAAGAGTTGCACGATGCAGGAGCAAAACACAACAGGGAAGATCCCTGCCCATGAGGGACAGACGTGTGAGATCACCCTTTTCACAGGACATCAGTTATGAACTTATGTCTGTAAAGACTCTTAATGCAAAATCAGCTTATAAAGCCTGAGTTGAGTTTGCAAAGGCACTTAATGTGAATGTAACTTACAAAACCAAAGTTTTCATGCGACTATGATTCAATAGCCATGATTGCATGTCCCTGACAGCAGGCAGTCACTAAAGTTTGTATGCTGACCTGTAAATTTGAAACATGAGGTGGAGATCCATTCATAGTTGAGTAATATGGCAAGCTGTTTCCAGTCCTGTACTTCTGTATGTGGTGCCTTGTAAAGCCAAAAACCGATCCATTCCACAAAAGGGACTGATGGAACTGGAAACAAACATTAGAACATGTTAACGCAAACAACTTTGCATATGATGCATGAAGCATGTATACACAGCACAAAAGCCAATTTAACCCTTTTAACACCCTACAACAAGGCAAGACTACTAGCCTCTGAGATGAGATTATAACACTTGCCTGGAAAAGACAATGACGACAAAGGAAGAGCAGAACCAGAAAGGGACCTGCAATCAAAACCCATACAAAAAGCTGTGTACGAGGATCTTGGCCACCTCTTGTTCCTGGCAATGAATCTTCCAAGGTAACACGAACATCCTGAAATTCCAGAGTTGAAAACCACAAGCCACATCATGAGGAGAATACGCTAAAATGGGTACTGAAATAGCTAAGGATACTTAATTGGCAGGTATTCCAAGGCACCATTAAGGATGCAACACACACTTGAGCTTTCATCAGCTATACCTGCCAGTAACGAACTGGCTCCAAAAGCCAAGCTGTCCACCAGTCCCATGGTTTGAGTGGCCCAAGTGTGTAATGCACAACTCGCAGTTCAGTCTCGTCGACCATCCACTGTTAAAACACATTCAAATCAAGCAAAACCGTTCTGGTTGAAGAAAAGAGCAAACAGAAACTTGCAAGACGCAAAAAGGTGTGTAGCGTATATAAACCGACTCAAAGTGCAAAAACAAGGTGTGCCACATAAATTAAACAAGTGTCAAGTATTGCCAAAATGATAAGGTTAATATAGCTTAGCAATTACTTTTGTGCCAAGGTTGTCAACACACATTGCTTGATAACAACACTGTAACATGTTCAATACTCCACACAACAATCTCATTTAATAAATGCAAAAGACAATTTATGAGGCACTAAATGTCCTGAGATTTCCATTATGATCGTAACTCCCACACTGAAGCATATCAACACATGAACATGCAACAGTATCTTCAAACAAAGCACACTACTCAAGCACCTCCTGATGAACCACCTCCAACTTCTGAAAATTCTCCTTTACAAGCACCAGTTGAGACCTCTTGCTGAGAACTTTCCACAAACTTGTCCTGATCGATAACTTCTGCAGGACCCCCTTCAGAAGACAAGCCTGTGAGAAATGCTCTTGCATGTCACAATGTCATGCAACCGAAGATCACTGAGATCCGACTAGACCTCATAATCTAAAGAGCATTCATTGTACCTAAAGGGATGAGAATTGTTGTGGTTGGGTGACCACGACAAGAATAAGGACAACATTAATGTTGTTGACCTTCTCTTTTCTTTTTTTCTTCCAAACCCCCCCTCCCGAGTAGACCCTTCTATGGTAGCAACTTGAGTGCCCACCTGAAGGCGACTTGGCATATTGTACAGGAAACCCCAATCACTTGTCAACCCAATTGAGGCAGAATCTATTAGATTAATCAGTTGATTAATCTACTTGCTTGCGATGAGAAATTGATGCCAGTGTCAAGTTCTTGCCCTGTGTGGTTATCAAGGGGAAAAAGGGAAGGGAAGGAAAGGGGGGGAGAATTGAAGATGACAGCCTAGTTCTTGTCTGATGTACTTACTACTGTGCTGTGCATACCACATCTTGCTGCACCATGATTCAAATTCTTTGATATCTGATCTAGTTAAGTGAGGGAATACATCTTGTGAGGTATCTCTTTTAAGAAGCAAGCATGAATGAGTTGAATCGCTTTTACCACTTTAAACAGATGAGACGCCCTTACCTTGTTCGCAAGCATGTAAAGACCAACATCTGCATTATAAAGTGTAGAAAGTCTTTCCATGGTTGGTGGAGGCCTGCTACTCCTGTCTTCTTCAGACAAATCAGGGTTGAAGAGATGGGCATTCGGAAAGTCTGAGTAGTAAGAATTCAGAAAGCCTTGATCCCCTGTGCCAAAAAAGGTAGAGAAAAAGTCAGTTGGGCGTGTATGTCGTTTTGAATAACAAACCGTGATTGCACATTAAGAGGGCAAACCTCCTGTGTAAGATGGTAAAGTGTTCACTTTTGTCATCATGTCATTGAAAAGCTCCTGAGACGGTTCAACAACCATCACTCCTGAATTGAGCCTCTCAGAGTGTTTCAGGTTTGCACAAAACTTCTCACACAGGAAAAGGTCTTCAATGCTCTTCCGCACTACAGTGTCAGCATCGAGGTATACAACTGCACCACATTGAAATCCCCTCCGTGTAAGAGCAGCCCCCAGACAAGTGCAGTTTTCTTACAACGACATACAAAAAAAATTATTCCTTTTTAGCCACCTTTTTTGTAATTTGTCATGTTGAATATTTTTAACTTAGTGTAAACACCCCAAAAGCGCTTAGGCCTTTTACTGTTGGGGTTAGCTAGCAGCTCAATTCTCTCGATGATCCAGCCATCCGCCTGTCCTGCCATGATTGGATAAAGTGAGGGTTTTAATAACAGGGTTTTTTAATTTTCAGATGAAGGGAGCATAAGAAGCATATCATCATGAAGCTCTTTATGCTAAGACATGCCAAACCTACATACATATATATTCCAACACCTGTGTGTGTGTGTGTGTGTGTGTGTGTGTGTGTGTGTGTGTGCACGCGCACGCATGTAATGCGTACATACATACACCCACAACCCCAGCAGATACACAAAATATGCATGCATATACATGACACGTGATACATACATACATGCATACACATGAACACACCTACAAAAATCCATGCACAAGCATGTACCCACATACGTTAATGTGCGTGTACATATATAGAGAAAGAGAAAATGTCACCTGTAGTAGATGGATGACTCTGTTGGAAACACCTTGTGAAACGAGAGCCACCATGTCCTTGGTGGTTCCAGTATCTCTGATGGATTTTCCAAGCACACGGATGCCGAGTGCGAACTCATCTCCATAGAGGAGAGTGACATAGGCTTGAGAGGACTGCTGCGATCTGAGCCTGGAAGGGCTCTTGAGGTAGAGTTCTCGATCACCTGCAGGCCCTCGGGCAAGGGCTTGAACGAACAGAAGAGCACAGAAGAAGAAGATTAATGGTGATGATGATGATGGTGAGAAGGCTAGGGAGGGGGGCGATTGGTGTGCTTTTTTCATGATGGGGTATGAAAGCTCTCTCTCCCGCGCGCGCGCTCTCTGTGTGTGTCCGTCTCTTTGTGCGCCTAAAATCTCAGCAGAATCGGTCTTCGCGTGCTTTTGATCAACAAGAGTATTTGAAACGAGTCGACGACTTTCTCAGCTTTGCAGTGGAGCACTGTTCAGGCCACACCTTGGGCGGACACTGCACCCCTGAGTGGAGGACAATCCTCCGTTCACACCAGAACATGGTACTCACTTTCTAGGTAACCCATTTTAACCTACAAAAGAAATGCACCTTTTAATATTGGATTTCAAAACCCAAGTCAAGGTTTTCAAAATTTCAAAACCTTTAATCTTAAAAATTTTGAAGTCAAATGCAGAGTTGCATATTTAAGCTAATGCTTTAATATATCGTATCCTTGTCCACATCCTATTTTAGAGTGAATAGGTATGATTCATGGGTAAGTTATTGGAATGGATTGAAAGGCCAACGCATTAATAAAAAAGTTCACAAACAAACCGCCAAATAAACCAATGATCTAATACGTGCTAAACGAGTCATCACACTCATAATCACTCATAAATTATGAGAAGTAACGACAATCATGTTTGAGCCTAACCCCGCCGGCTCTAGTGGTCTAGTTTGGCAAAAGGATGATGCTAGAATGATATCATGACCACTGCATATATGCCTAGGGTTGAATAACATGTGTATGAGAAACATAAGGATGTGTCTTCACTCACAAGCTTGGAGAAAGACATATAGATCCACTTTCTACTCTATTTTTGTCTCCCATGTTAGCTACCTTGAATATTTCCACCTCTCCTATGATTTCTCATCCGCACCAACAACTCACGCAACTCCTATCAATTAAATAGTCCAATATTTTTAATTTTAAGGTTTCACACACCCTTTCTAACTTTGTAACATCACCCAAGTTTTTGGGGGGGGGATTTTTGGCGAGCATTTTCCAAACAAGCGATTCCTCCAAAATGGCGAGCGCTTTTTTCTCTCTCTACTCTCACTCCCTCACTCTCGCACGCTCTCCCTAGGACCCTCTTTTATTCTCTCTCTCGATCTCACTCTTACATCCATGCTCTCCCTCTCTCTTTAAACCCCCCTGTCTTATTTTCTATCTCTTTACACCCCTATGCTAACTCCTTATCTCTTGATGCAACTCAAAATTACTATACAAGGTATAAGATACACCCCTCCCCTCTCTCTCTCTCCCTCTCTCCATGCATGAAAAAATTACAATAGATTATGTCATGCAAATTACAATTGATGATTCAAAATATCAATTTAAACCCTCAATATAAAACAATTACAATAGACAATGTCATGCAAACTACAATTAATGATTCAAAATGTCAATATAAACCCTCCATTACTAGAGTCTCATTCATACAATGTCAAAAGAATATGCCATGAGAATCGTAGTTCAAAAGTAGATGCCATGAGAATATAGTTCAAAATAACAAAATAAAACCTCCATTCCTAGAGTCATTCATAAATAACAAAAGAAGATGTCATGAGAATTGTAGTGCAAAATAATTCCTAGAGTCATTCAAGTATGTGGAGGCATACTCAAGCTCCTGATTCTGTTATGTGGCCCTTGAGAAGGAAGGGGCTGTGATGGTGCTATCCAATTTGGAGGATATGTCGGGATTGGCATAAAAAGTGGAGGAACATGATAAGGAAATGGTGCATTAGATGGCAGTGGATAAAATGGAGGTGGCATAGATGGGGAGGGATGTGCATATGGCCTAAGACCTTGATTCCATGGTGGCAAAGGTCGCAGAGTTGCCATCATAGGTTCCACTTGTGCCCTTTGTAAGCAAATCATCCTCAATGCTTATACAATGTTAGAGCATCTGCTTGCATGCCTTTACCATGCTACCTGAAAGCAATCAAGAACTAGGTCCCCCTCCATGGTGAAAGTTCCAAGCAGCCACCTGTAAAGTGAAAAAAATTAGATACATTCCCTACCATCTTGAACATGATTTCATAAATTCAAATTATTAAAAAGATATTTCTTATTTCATACCTTGTAGTAACCAATGGTCTCTTAGCTAGAGCTCGTATAGGCTTACGGTCCCTATTATCAGATTGGGTTCTCTCCTGTTGTAGTATTCACACTCTGAAACAACAATGGAATGTGGCCCAAAACCTTTCCCATCCACTACATCATTTCCATTTTCTCGGATATATGTTGGGCTATATCTACTTGGTGGATTGCATTCAAACACTTCAATAAGTATAATGGGCACCTACCACACAATTATAAGTTATACATTTTTGTTCAAACCATTGATAAAACTATTATATACTTATATGTAAACATAGTCTATGTAGGTCACCTCCTCAGTTCCATCATCATCAATCTGATGGGGTAAGCTCCTTGCATCTCTAGATACAGTGTCCGTCAGAGAGAGAGATTGTGAGATTTCGCAACCTCCACAATGGTTGGAAGATGATTAGGATTGCTTGTTGTTGACAAATGTTCCGTTATCTTTTAAAAACTCATTGGCTAACACACATGTTGCAACCATAAGCTCCTTCGTCCAAGCATTCCATCTAGGCACAACGGGATAATCCGGATCCACAATCAATGATGTTGGGAAATCCACCCACACTAAAGAGCATCCCTGAACTACCAAGGCCGAATGAACAATACTCCCATACTTGTTGAGACCCTCAATATACCTTGCCATATGTGTGGCCCTCCTACAAACAATCATAAAATGTCAAGGTCAATTGTTATCAGTTTTAGAAGACACAAAGCAATGATCTATTTGTTTGAATAATTGATACACTCACAATGAACTAGATCCTCCAAGAATTGTATCGACCACATAAACTATGCTTTCTTCTATCACCATATGTCGTGGATGAATATCTTAAGATGCTATTTTAAATCAAAATAAAATATTAAAAACCTAAGAAAAGAGTGTTGCATGAAACTTGCAATGATTAAAATATTCTTAGAAAGAGAATGACTTATTAGGTGGAGGACCAGCAAAACTAGATGTATCCCTATTGGAGTGCGATGCTCGAGATCTTGATTGTCTTTTTGTCGAATGCCTAGATTCGGAGTGCACTTCATCTCCCTTCTCTGATGGGCCAAATTCCGATGGAGACTCCTCTCTCTCTTCTTCACTGCTTGACTCCCTTTGTTGGCCTTTCCCCTTCTTCGTTTAAGTTTTTGCCTTTTTTATTGGAGGTCTCTTACCCTTTTGGAGCTTTTTTGGTGCTTGCTCTTTGCCTTTGACTTGTGGTACATTTGCTTTTGCTTTATCTTTGAAGCTTTTACTTCCATGAAGCCCTACGCCAATACTTATCATTATAATATGATGTCAATATGCATTGTTGGAAAGAAATGAATACTACTTCACTTTACTGGTCCATAAATCTTTCTCTTTGGGTGGACATGTGTTTTTATCTTCAAGATGTCAACAAAGGGACCTGCATTCAGGTGTTGATCTTGTAAATAGAATGAGGCATTCTGGAAATGGTGATCCAAGGAGAGCTTGGATACAATTTGACCACACACATCCTATTTTAGATTGGGTGACAATGGCATGCCATGTATATGATCCAAGGTAGCAAGGAATTCATTTAGAAAACACAATAATAGCATTAAATGTACATCATGTCATCACTTTTTTGTCGTTTTTTGTGTGGTAGCTTGTAGGAGCTTCTTATAGTAGCTACATGTGAAATGAAAGAGGAGGACAAGACCTCCCAAGTCTTATTTGGGGAATGCTTGAATAATGTTATGGTGACACATGGATTTGAGAAGGGCGATTTTTTCGGTTCATGGCAGATGAGGCCCAAGTAAATTAGAATGCCATAAGAGAAGTATACAATGAAGAGCTAGAGATGAAGGGTCGAGAACGGTCATGCTTGTTCCACTAGGCACAAAGCCTTAACCTTCATACCACAAAGTATGTCGTGTAAGCAGTCCAAGGTGTACACAAGAACATGTGTGAGCAATGGTAAATGGCAACGAAAAAAATAGTAGCATAAGCGCAAGCTCGTTTCATCTGACAATGGTGGTGAAGTGGCAATGTGAGTGATCGAGACATACCTGCTATGGACGTATGGTTCAGTTGTTGGTGGGAAATTCGTATTGCCCATTGGGGCAATATAATGATTTTTGTATGACTACTACCCCTATCTCTTGTTAAGTTTGGGTTGTTGGAAACATAACCTTGGAGAAATTATTGTCATTGGCTTATTTGAGTAATTATTGTAGGTAGAGAAGAGTAGTGATCAAGCATGCACACCATGCTCAAACTTATCAAAATCCAAGCATGGAAGTTGGCTAGCCAGGGAGGGTTTCAAGCAAAGAATATCATTATATGATGCTTGTGTTACAGACATGGCCAATGCCCTCTTGCCAAGTGCAAAACAGAATTCTTACAACCTTGGCAAACACACTGGAGCAGGGCCTAGTCTTGAGAAGCTTGTTGAAAGGGAAAATTCTACCACTCCTAGTCCACCAACACATGTCATACAGACTATGAAAAGCAGCACTGTAGGTACTCCCATGTACAAGGCACTAACTCCTTTAAGTGGTGATCGAGAGTCAACAAGGTGTAAGAGGCATGAGGATGATACAAGCCATAAGCCAGAGTTCAATGTGCATATTTGAGATAGAAAACCAATTGGAAGACCTAGAAAGATTCATTTCTTAGATGAAGAGACAAGTGTGGGCAGTGAATCCACATATACTAGTGTGGTGGAAGCACCAATACATCAAACCTTCTAGGTAATTAGGAGGACTCCAGAAAATAGCAAGGTCAAATGTATGGGGCATTTAGGAAGGATGGAAAAATGTGGGCAAACTATTGTGGGATGTGCAAAGGGGGCACCTGCCCCCTCGTTTTTTTCAACAAGGTCTCATGTGGCTGGGAAGAGTAGTCAGATGATGTGGTTTTGCAACACAGATGTAATGCACGCATGGGCCATTGATAAGAACATTGATCATCCTCCACACAAAGGCCCTTCAGTTTGGCCTGTGGGGCAGAGGGTACCAAACTCTCAAAAGATGAGGTCGATGCATTACTTCTTGCAGGTTTCAATTTGCAAATAAAGAAAGTGGAAGGAAAGATATCCTCCTCTACAATACAAGGAGTGAGCCAGGAGATTTGAGAAAGGAGGAAACAACAGTAGCAAATGTCACATCTCGAAAGGGGCAACACATGAGATACAAGCTTAACATCTCAGAGCAAGCAACAACAAGAATTAAAAGAGCTCTCAAAATGAAAGTAAGAGTAACACAAGAAATGGTGATTGAGTCTAAACAACATGAGGTTTTCACTGTAGAAACTTTTGGGGAAGACATAGAAGTTGGTGTTTATGATATACATATCAAAGGCCATCCAACATGCACTTGTCCAAATTTCATGAGAAGGATTGAAAAGAGGAAGCCATATCTTGCATGCAAGCACCTATACTTTATGTACCTCAGGGTTCTTAGCCTCAACCAAAATGAGAATATGTTTATTCATCAACCAATGTTGATTGAAAGGGATGTCGTCGAGGCTCTAAATAGACACATGACATACCCAGAGTTGGCCTAGAGCGTACACAAGTACAAACATGTATTAGGTTGATCTTTTTTTGGTTTTTTGAACTTGGCTTGTGAATAATATGGATGCAAAGGGGTTCCAAAACTTCAATGGCTAATGTCCTTATCCACTTAGGGTTAGGGTATGAAGACCTTTTTTGCATGTAATGACATGACTTTTTATTAATATGTATGGAAGGGATTGCAACACTTTAAACATTGTGTGTGATTAATGGATGGAATAGAATGCTACACTTTCTTCACTAATTTATTTGTCCATTTGTCCACTTTTTTGTTTTGCAAGGATGTTGTACTAACATTTTGTTCTAAGTATGTGGAAGAATAAGTGGAAGGATATTGTACTAACATTTTGTTCTCAGTATGTGGAAGAATAAGTGAGGGGGAGAGAGAGAGGTGGTGTATAGAGAGATGTTGTAGAGAGGAGGAGAGGGAGAGTGTAAATTAGGGAGTGAGAGAGAGAGATGGAGTGGGACAATAGAGAGAGAGAGAGAGAGAGAGAGAGAGAGAGTAGGGATTGGGTATGGAGAGGAGAGAATGTGAGTGAGCGAGAGAGATACATACTAAAGAGAGTAGAGAGAGAGAGAGAGAGAGAGAGAGAGAGAGAGAGAGAGAGAGAGAGAGAGAGAGAGAGAGAGAGAGAGAGAGAGAGAGCGCTCACCAATTCAGAAGATTCGCTCGTTGGAAATTGCTCGCCAAAAAATGCGTTTAAGTTTTTGATACACACAAATTTAACCCCAACTCACAAAAATGTGAAACACTTAACCCAACACTCACTCTTGATTTGAGCATCCATAAGGCATACCTCGCTTTTAATTTTTCTCTCTCTCAAACCATGACACCAGCTTAGTTGGGAAGATATTTTATGGCAAAGCACCTATGTATGATCTTTTAAGGATCACCCAAGGTTATTATCTTTTAAGCTTCCATAGCCAAGTGAGAGCACATAATAAAACACAAAAATGATCATCTAAGCTTCACTAGACAAGTACAAACCACATGGCCATACATCATTTCGCAACCATAATCTTGGGTAGAGTACCCGTCAAACTTGGATATCATAATCTTGTGGCAAACACATGGGCATAAGCAAACATGGCCACCCTAACAAAGGCGAGAGAGCACATCTAGTTCAAGAAAATAAATAAGAATATCCACTGATTTGATGTAGACACAAGCTTTTTTCTTGTTCACCAGAGTTACTTAGCTCATCACTTTTTAAAATGTGACATGCCCAATTGTAATGATCAGGTGCGTTTGGGATATTACTTAAAGCATATACACCAAAAGTAAGCTAAAACATATTTTTCTTTTTATTTAAAGCATATAAAGCCCAAAAAAAACTAAAATAGACCATCCAAGTTATGAGTATTTGCCATGTAGGCTAAATCGTTCGTGTGATTAAGTGATAATTTGTTCACCTAACAATAGTAGGAAAATGAATTTTCTTATTGAAGTGTAACTTGCATCATAGGGGAGATTCTTACAAAGGCATGACTTGAGTTGATCATGATTTTATTAAATATTTATGGTAGTACTATGTTGAGGCCATGTACTTGTTATGGGAATATATTTTAAGCCCTCTTAAAAATATTATTCTACGCTCTCTTAGATAATTCGGGGACGCTTGGATTATCTTTGCGTCATGCCAAATTATGGTAATATCATGGGTGATACCATTATCAAAATTAATACGTTTGGTGGTTATTGACGTATGCTTGGGGTCTCCAATGTTTGTTTCAGGTGGTTCGTATGTAGAGGTGATTTTCGGGTTACTTACGCCTGGCAAACATGTGTGTGATGATGGTTTGTATGCTTATGGAATATTTATTTCACCAATTTATTGTGGGTTATTTTATAGGTGAAGAGGATTTCGAGGATTGAGGAGAAGTCGCACCAATTTATTATTTGACACATCATTTTTATAAACAAGCTTGTAAATACATGTGCTAGCTTGTGCACATTTTGATTTATTTTGTATAGTTTATCAAGCATAGACTTGATTCTTAATATTTGGTAAAGCGTGATATGCTTTAAACTCAAGCCTCAATTTATGGGCACTCTATTTTCGAAGATAAGAGTGTCTTGCAAGAAAAACACCACTTTTTGTATTTTTGGAGGCTATGGCCTAATTTGGAATAAAATATCTCGTAAATACTTATGTGGGGGGGAATCAGGCCATACACACATGAGGGGGGATGATTGTTCCCAGTATTGGAGTAGCATCTTGAATATTTTAATCGACGTCGCATCTTGTGAGCTAAGTATTTTCATTTGTTTTTGAATATTTTAATCGACGTCGCATCTTGTGAGCTAAGTATTTTCATTTGTTTTTGAATATTTTAATAATGGTCATGTGATGTTTGATGAATTTTTAAATTTAAATCATTTTCTTATAAATTATTTGATTTCTATTCTCCCTAGAAATTTAGGTCCCTTGACAATGGTATAGAGCTAGATACCTAGGGAGAAAGAGATTCCAAAATTGAGAGAAAATAATTGCTAAACACTTGAGGGAGGAAGGAACCTATAATGGACTATGTACAAATCTCCTATAATCAAAATATGGAGAAATAAGCTTCTGTAGGGAAAATTTCTGAAATTAATCTTTTGATTAATCAAAATATTTTTTTTGATTAATCAAAACAAAAATTTGATTAATCTTTTGATTAATCAAATCTCCTATAATCAAAATATGGAGAAATAAGCTTCTGTGGGGAAGATTAATCAAATCTCCTATAATCAAAATATGGAGAAATAAGCTTCTGTGGGGAAAATTTCTGAAATTAATCTTTTGATTAATCAAAACAAAATTTTTCTATCCTTCTTCCTCCAACTCACGGCCATGAAGTATTGAAGCCTTGGGAATTTTTTTTTTCTTCCCTCCCACGACTACCCGGCCTGTGGCCTGTGCTGCATGCAGAGAGACGCCGATTTGCGCTTAATTGAGCTTAGTGCCATTGAATAAAAGCTTTGTAAGCTTTTAATATATATATATATATATATAAAAGCTCCTGGATTTGCCGTGCGCTGATTTTTTCCTCCAAAGCTTTTATCAAAGCTGCGAATATTGATTGGCTGCCTAACCTTTTATCAAGCTGCGCTGATTATTGCATAAAAGAAGCTTTAATTCTTTACATAAGTAATTGTAAGCTTTAATTATTAAAGCTTACTTTTAAATAAAAGCTCTCTTAAGCTTAATATTAAAGCTTGGAAAAACCCTCTTTTGTAACCAACCTTTTATACTCTCTTTTTTCCATTACCATCTATTTCTCTCTCTCTTTTGGGTACATTTCTGTGACCAAAAATTTTAAGAGAGAAAAACCCAGAGTTATTTTAATACCAATTTTGCAACAAGGGTTTTTAAAAATTCCTATCCTCTTTTATCCTCACAAAAGGTTATTATTCAAAAAAAAAGGTTGCAATGGCTGATTTACCCATTCTACCCACGGTTCAAGAATAAATCTCTGCACTTCAAGAACAAATTGCTAACGAACGAGAACTTCGACGACGCGAGTTAGAGCGTCAAGTCAAGCGTATCGAACACAACACAATGCCTCTGATTCTTCTAACTCAGATGACGAAGACAGTGACCAAGTCAGATGCACTGTTAATGCTACATTGCATGCTCAAAACTCCAAGAAAGACTCTCGCATCAGTCGAAAGGCATTCACTTTCCAAAATTATGATGGCAAGAAAGATGCACAAGTTCTCATTGCTTGGATCAGCCAACTAGATGACTATTTCTCTGGCGAGAAATTCTCCGAAAAAGATAAAATTAAATGTGCTTGTAATCATGTAATTGAAAGTGCGGCTTTATGGGTGGTGGAATGTGATTAAACAAGGTAAGCATCGACCTTCAACTTACAAAGAGTTTCAGAAACTCTTAAAGAAACATTTTCTACTATCTCAGTATACAAAGCTAAAGCACGTTAATGATGGGACACTCTGCGCCAGATTAATAAAGAGAATGTCCAAGCTTATATCGATAAGTTTTGGGATATTCTAATGCACGTTCAAGTCATTGAGAAAAGTCCAAGAAAAAGAGCAACGTAAAAAGTTCATTGCATGACTTAAGTCTACCATTAGGGCTGATGTTAACATGTTTCGTCCACATGACCTTAGCACTGCTATGGACCTTGCCCTAAATTTAGAATGTAAAACAGCTACATCTAGAGATTTCAAGACTCAGGATAAATCTTTTACAAAATCTACAAAATCTTCTTTCCTTGCTAGTACTTTTGATAAATCCAGGATGCAAAAGGATAAAGATGTGACTAAAGGAGGTTTTTGGAAGGACAACAACAACAAATGGACAACCAAAGAATCGAATCGTCAGATGCTACAACTGTCATAAGGAAGGACACATCGCGCCATATTGCCCTGACAAAAAGAAGAATTCCACTTCCACAGCTCGACTCAACGTCATTGAAGAAGACAATGAAGATTCTTTCAAGCAAGAGGGTAACTCGGATCCCGACTATTCAGATTCAGGTAAGCTTTCAGTTCATGCTTTATTGAAAATTTAAGGAAAAATAAAAAGAAAATCAATTTCTATATTGCACGATGATGGTAGTTCGCATGATTTCATTTATGAGAAAGCATTGAAAGCACTTAACTTAGATGCATCATACTCTAATTATAAAGTAAAGGCTGCATTTCAAGGTACTATAAGTACAACTGCACTAGGGAGGTTAGAGATTTAGAATTGCAAATGGGTTCACTAAAAGAAAAGAGAACATTCCTAGTGGCACCTTTACAAAGTGTGGATGTCATTTTAGGTATGCCATGGAGACATGAGCATAACGCCCATATTGACTATGACACCCATACCATGAGGTTAATAAAAGATGACCAAGAAATTTGTCTTCAATGCCAAAACAAATGTGAGTTAGGCCCATTTTTGACTCATACCCAAGCAAAAAGAGCTGTACGAAAAAAGGAAAAGACATTTTTGATTTTAGTAAACGAGCTTACCTGCCGAGGATGACTCCAAAATCAAATATGTCTCATGACCCTTACATCTCTAAATTTTCTAATTGCTTTATAGATGACTTACCACCACCTGGCTTACCCAAACCTCGCCCAGAAGACCATAAGATAGAAATAATTCCTGGTAGTTCACCGCCATGTAAAACTCCTTACAGAGTTAACATGCTAGAACAAAAGGAATTTCAAAGACAAGTCGAAGAACTATTAGATAAGGAATTGATTTGATCTAGTAGTTCTCCATTTGGTGCTCCAGTTCTTCTCGTTAAAAAGAAGAATGGTACATATTGATTGTGTATCAATTATCGTGCACTAAATAAAATTATTATTAAGAATCGATATCCAATACCCCGAGTAGATGACTTGCTAGACAAACTTAAAGGAGCCCGAGTCTTTAGTAATAAGATCGACCTAAAGTCTGGTTATCATTAAATTCGAATGGACGAAGGAGATATCTACAAAACTGCTTTTAGAACCCAAACTGGCCATTATGAGTTTTTACTTATGAAATTCGGTTTGACTAATGCTCCAGCTACTTTCAATTGGATGATAGATATGATATTCTTGAAATATCAAAACTTTATTGTAGTGTTTTCACATTACATCCATCCATTTATCTGATGCACATCACATCTCATCACATCTATTCATATCACATCTCATTTCTATGCAAGTTTTCAGTTTCATTTTCTTTTGAATATAGTATTTCTTGAATCAGTATTCCCAAAACTTCTTGAAGATTGGAGTTTTGAATTTCATACCAGAATTCCTCGAATTCACAGATCAATTCGAAGGGTCTCAAACTTAGTTTCAGATTTGGCGGGAGATTTGAGTGTATTTTTCTAAACTGGTCACACCTTCTTTCCTCGAAACTGATGAAAGAGTTTGGTCTTGGTCATAGTCTGATTCAAGGTTTGAGTCGGATAAGAATTTTCCTGAACTATCTTTCTCGAAAAGGTTTGATAATTCAGTTACTATTTTACTAAATTTCTTTCTTTGAATACTCACTTAATTGATTTCTAAATTAGTTACAAATTCCAATGAGGAATAGATTAATCATTTATCTGAATATTTTGATCTCGATAGATTTCTTGAATTCTCTTTTTATAATCCGTGTGAATATAAAACGATAGAAATTTCTCTCTTAGAGTATTTAATTGTTCATTTATCAAATACTCAAAGAATTTAAACATAGAATTTAAGAGAATTCTAATTTTGATATAAAAATTCTTTATGCATCTATTTATGCATAAAAATCAACTTCAGTGGGAATAACTCTTTTATTAAAAAATCCTTTTATGCATATATTTATGCATAAAATCAAATTTAATAGGAATAACACTTGTAAAATAAAAAGAGTTTCTTTATGCATCTATTTATGCATAAAGAATTTCTTTACGCATCTATTTATGCATAAAATCAAATTTAATAGGAAAAACACTTTTAAAATAAAAAGAATTTCTTTATGCATCTATTTATGCATAAAAATAAATTTTTATAAAAATAACGCTTTTATAATAAAAATTCTTTTATGCATCTTTCTATGCATAAAAATCAAATTTAATAAGAATAACACTTTTGTAATAAAAAAATTCCTTTATGCATCTTTCTATGCATAAAAATCAAATTTAATGAGAATAACACTTTTGTAATAAAAAAATTCCTTTCTATGCAAAAAAATCAAATTGAATGAGAATAGCACTTTTGTAATAAAGATAATTCCTTTATGCATCTTTCTATGCATAAAAATCAAATTTAATGAGAATAAAACTTTTGTAATAAATTTTTTTTCTTTATGCATCTTTTTATATGCATAAAAATCAAATTTAATGAGAATAACACTTTTGTAATAAAGAAAATTCCTTTATGCATCTTTCTATGCATAAAAATCAAATTTTAATGAGAATAACACTTTTGTAATAAAAATAATTTCTTTTTTTCTATGCATAAAAATTAAATTTTAATGAGAATAGTACTTTTGTAATTAAAAAAATTCCTTTATGCATCTTTCTATGCATAAAAATTAAATTTAATGAGAATAACACTTTTGTAATTAAAAAAATTCCTTTATGCACCTCTCTATGCATAAAAATCAAATTTCATGAGAATAACACTTTTGTAATAAAAAACATTCCTTTATGCATCTTTCTATGCATAAAAATCAAATTTAATAATTAATATCAGTGATATCCATGCATATTCATAGGTGAATATGTACATGGAGTAATTAGAATATTTTTTTTAGATGCAAAAATGGTAGGAATTTACTCTTTTGGAATAACATAAAAACAAACTTTCTTTTCCACAAAATTTTGGAAAATTTTGCCATAACCTCCTTTGTATGGCTGACCATTTCTCATTTTTATCATTCTTTATTTAACTTAAATTAACCCAAATTAGATTTATAGAACTCGAATCTACACAATTTTCTAAATTCAAGAGAGTAAACAAAAAAAAGAGTTTAATTAATCCTTTAGTTAATCTTTCTAGGATTGAGAAAGGTTGGAATGTAACAAGGAGAAGGGGGTGGCCTTTTTATTAAAGGCATAGCATTTGAATTTAATTCAACATCTGCAAAACATAAAAATTAAGAAAACCATAGATTCTTCATTAAACAAGTAAGAAAATTAGCTTACATGGAGCTTCTAAGCTCTCCCTTGGCTTGAGGGATTGAGGGTTCTACTCTTGTTTAAAGCAAGAGTGGCCACCAATTCACTTTGGAGAGGATTAGGCCAAAAACAATTGAATTATTAAAAAATTCAATGTAGATGGCTCAGGAGATAGGAGCAGAGTAATAGTGCATAAACACCATTAAGCTTTTACAAAGGAGGAGGCTTCTATCTATAGGAAAAAATGAGCCTCTAACCAAGCAAACTGATTCTAGAATTTTTCAGATCAGTTTGGTCAATTTTTGACCATTTTTTGGTCAGTTCAGCTTACTTTTTGGATCTAGTTTTGAAATAGGAGAGAGGAGAGATGAAAATATCTCATTTATTGATTAAAAATTATGGGTTATGATGAGAAAAAGGCGCCTACTTCATGGGGGGAGATCCCAACACTGAGGTGTCAAAATTTAGTTTTTTAATTCTTTTCTTTGGTCCTTAGTCCACTCTTCATTTTATTGAGCATTTACTCATTTTTTGGGGGGGGGGGGTTCTTTTCTTCTTCAATTTATCCCCTCCCTACATTTGGATTAATCTTATTGGTCCATAAAAACCTTAATTGGACCAAAATCTAATTTTTTTTTGAAAATCTGGATCCTTAGGCTAAGGTCCTTTATACCTATTTTTAATTAATTCCAATTACACATTAGAAAGTTCTTTTTGAATTTCTGTTTCAGGGGAAATCATTTTAGACACTAGGAGGATTTTTATATCCAAAAATATCTCAATTTTGAATTACCTCCCTCTAGACATTTTCTCTCTTTAGGCCAAACATGATAAAACAGGATCTTTCTTTTATTTCAGAGAGGGGAATAATTATAAGATTAGAAGGGGAGGTTCTTACACCTGCACACCTCAAAAGTTGGAGGGAGGAATCTTACAAGTTGAGTCAACTGTCAGCCAACCACTATCAACAAAATCAACAAATCAGCAATCGGGCATCAACGATCAGATCGGTCAGATCGGTCATCAATAGTAAGGAAGTTGCGGACAACAAAGAGTCTTTGGTTTTATATCTCCATCAAATTAGGGTAGCCTAAGGGTTAGGAAGATTCGACGGACAAGTAAGAGAAAGTTCTTGATCCAAGAAAGGCATTTGAGTTGGTTCTGTCACACCGTTAGGTGAATCAAAATCTGTCAAGACTTGTCGGATTAATGTCAGCAGAAGATCCACAAAGCATTAAGGGAATGTTTTAGTGTGCTTTTGGGGTTGAGATATTAAGGTTAGCTAGACCTGGAGGACAATAGGAGAGCAAGGAGGACTCATATGGGATCAGATTCTGTGTGAATCATTTGAGCGAGTTTATAGGCAGCTAGGGTAGACTAGTGTTGGCAAGATGTCAGCAAAGGAGAAGTGACAGGTTATGAGAAGTTTTGGGTCAGGTATTTGAAGTTGGATGACATTGGAGGACATTCTAGAGGTCAGGCAGACACATTTCTACTGACTAGGATCGACAGCAGGAATCCGCCTAGGCTATAGTTAGAATTTGATCAATTCTATGTTAGCTGGGAGAGATTATGGTCAGGCAACTTATCAGGGGAAGTTAGCTAAGGCATTTAGGCTAAAGATCTGAAGTCTTGGTAGTTTGATCTGATTAGGGAGGACAATTGGAGGTGACAATGGAGCTAGATTAAGGGTGTAGAGGTGTCTGTTTGTGTCAAAAAAAAGGGAATCATTTTTGTCAAAGCTAGATATGACCATAGTACCCGTGGACATATTGGTGAGCCATTCTCGATTGAAGTTCATGTAGAAAGAGACCGTTGTGATAAAATTCTAAGGACTGCTGAGTCAGACAAGGGCTACAAGGTCTACATGAAGAAATTGAGAGGCTAACTAAGAAGATTGGGAATATCAACCTTGCCATGCACATCATTCAGAATCAAGTCTAAAGACCATAGGGAGAAAGACCATAGAGAAATAGAATGGAGAACTTACAGTGCTTTAACTATGGGGAGGGGGCACCCAATAATTCAAAGGCCTGAAGGAAATAGAGGAGTCAACAAAACAGGGATGTGAATAATGGAAACCAAGGGCTAGTACAAGGGTAGATACCACCTCCAGGTCCTCTGGGGAGACTATACATATTCTTGAGACCATTGAAGAAGAGGAGGAAGATGAAGTTGACATGTTGGCTAATAAAAGAACCAGGTTGTAGAGGTCAGAGTCAGAGGGAGCTAGTAAGGAAATAAGGGTTAAAAAGAAAAGGGAAAATGGAAAGACACCCATGGAGAAGCCAGAGTCTAGTAAGCAAGGGGGGATCTAGAGCAGCCAGAAGGAGGAAAATTGGTATGAAAGACTTTCAGCTGGGAGAGGGGGAATCCCCTTATAGTCTCATGTCAGATGTGAAGAATAAGAAGGAAGATATTACATATGGTTAGCTTTTGCAACCAGATAAACTCAAGCATAAGAAGACAGTGGCATAAGCTAGCTAGTGTCACAGAGACAAGTTAAGGTAAGACACCTGAGGCTAATGTAGTTCAACTGAGTAGAGTGTCTGACATTCTACCTATAGTAGATGTCTAGATTCAGGGCAGGAAAGTAATCAAGGTGTATATAGATGGTGGGGCTCAGCAGGTGTATATAGATGGTGGGGCTTAGGTGTGTGTTATGACAAAGGAAGTAGTTCATGATTTGGGTTTGAAAGTGACAAGAAAATCCATATTCAGTGTTAAGATAGCCAACAATTCAAAAGTCAAATATCTATGTGTGATTGATTGAGGCCATGGAATTGAATGTACTTGGGCAGAAGGTAGTGATTGACATGCATGTAATGCCAACAGGGGTTGGGGCATATCCCATCATACTGGGAAGGCCTTGGCTTATTGCAATGAGGTCTAGACAGGACTAGTACAGAGGGTGTATAGAATTGTTTGCTGTGAGACAGACCCAAGGGAAAAATGATAAGACATGATCTAAAAATAGGTAAGATTTTGGAGTTTGGAGAGAAAATGGAACTAGAGAGAGGAGCTTATTCAACTTCTGTTTGACATTTATGATGATTATTCTACTAGTTCATTTGAAACAGATGGGGAATCAGAATTGGACCAAATTTTGTTAGAATTGGAGGCAAACATTTGTGGTGTACAGATGATTAACCATACAACAAAGTCAGCTTATGCTCAAGCTGTGAAGCCAGATGTTCTAAAGGATGAATTGTTGTAGATGCTAGCAAAATATTTGACCAAAGAGGAAAAAGTGCAATATGAAGAACTGCTTGATAGGTACCCCAAGCTTTTTGCTAAGGATTATACTCAGATGAGGGGTACCACTAGTGTTGTTCATGAAATCAAATTGAAGGAAGGAGCTACGCAAACAGATCAAAACTAAGGAGATTAGGGACAATACAGAGGCAGATTTTAGAGATAGGTTACCAAGCTGCTCCTATAGGCTAGTTTTATTTATCCAGTTGATGATGCTGAGTGGGTGTCTCCTATTGTAATTGTTCCTAATAAGGGTAATAAATGGAGAATTTGTGTATATTGAAAACCATTGAATGTTGCAACAAAAAGGCATCACTACCCTCTTCCCTTTCAGGATGAAATTCTTGATCAGGTAGTAGGAGGGCATGAAAGGTACTCAGTGGATACTATTAGATTAGTGGATACTATTAGATTAGAATAGCTCTTGAGGACCAGGAGAAAATCGGTTTTATTACTCCATGGGGACTGTTCTACTACAGAGTGATGCCTTTTGGATTGCTTTATATCTATGCCATTTTTCAGAGTTGGGTGGACCATATTTAAGAGCCTTTGTTATAATGTTCATGGATTATTTCTCTGTATATAGTGTGTAAGATTCCTCCCTCTAGCTTTTGAGGTGTGCAGGTGTAAGAACCTCCCCTTCTCATCTTATAATTATTCCCCTCTCTGAAATAAAAGAAAGATCCTGTTTTGGCCTGGAGAAAGAAAATGTCTAGAGGGAGGTACTTCAAAATTCAGATATTTTTGGATATAAAAATCCTCCTAGTGTCTAAAATGGTTTGCCTTGAAATAGAAATTCAAAAAGAACTTTCCAATGTGCAATTGGAACTAATTGAAAATAGGTATAAAGGACCTTAGCCTAAGGGTCAAGATTTTCAAAAATTTTTGATTAAGGTTCTTATGGACCAACAAGATTAATCCAAATGTAGGGAGGAGATAAATTGAAGAATAAAAGAAAAACCCCCCAAAAATGAGTAAATGCTCACATAAGATGAAGAGTTGACTGAGTACAAGGTTTGTTAGTAAAAAACTATGAATATTACTAAAAAAATGAGATATTTTGTGTATAATGATACATTTTTGACACCTTGGTAAGGAGAAGGGGGATCTTCAAGGAGGCACCTATTTCACATGTGTGGAGAAGTTTTAAACTCAAAAATAATAAGATTTTTATCTCTCCTCTCTCCTGTTTCAACTAGATCCAAAAAGTAAGCTAGACTGACCTAAAAATGATAAAAAATTGACCAAACTGATCTGGAAAATTCTAGAATCAGTTTGCTTGGTTAGAGACTCACTTTTTCCTATAAATTGAAGTCTCCCCGTTTGTAAAAGCTTAATGGCATTTATACACTGTTACTCTACTCCTCCTGTCTTGAGCCATTTACATTGAATTTTTTAATAATTCAATTGTTTTTGGCCTAATCCTCTCCAAAGTGAATTGGTGGCCACTCTTGCTTCAAACAAGAGTAGAACCCTCAATCCGTCAAGCCAAAGGAGAGCTTACAAGCTCTATGTAAGTTAATTTTCTTACTTGTTTAATTTTAAATCTATGGTTTTCTTGATTTTTATGTTTTGCAGTAAATTGAATTAAATTCAAATGCTATGCCTTGATGAAAAGGCCACCCCCTTCTCTTCTTTACATTTCAGCCCTTCTTAATCCTAGAAAGATTAACTAAAGGATTAATTAAACTCTTCTTATTGTTTACTCTCTTGAATTTTATAAAATTGTGTAGATTAGAGTTCTATGAATCTAATTTGGGTTACTTTAATTCAATTAAAGAATGATAAAAATGAGAAATGGTCAGCCATACAAAGGAGGTTATGGCAAAATTTTTTAAAATTTTATGGAAAATAAAGATTATTTTTATGTTATTCCAAAAGAGTAATTCCCACCATTTTTACATCTAAAAGAAATATTCTGATTACTCCATGTACATATTCACCTATGAATATGCATGGATATCACTAATAATAATTAAATTAATTTTATGCCTAGAAAGATGCATAAAGGAATTATTTTTATTTCAAAAGTGTTATTGTCATTAAAATTAATTTTTATGCCTAGAAAGATGCATAAAGGAATTATTTTTATTTCAAAAGTGTTATTCTCATTAAAATTGATTTTTATGCATAGAAAGATGCATAAAGGAATCATTTTTATTTCAAAATGTTATCCTCATTAAAATTGATTTTTATGCATAGAAAGATGCATAAAAGAATTATTTTTATTTCAAAAGTGTTACTCTCATTAAAATTGATTTTTATGCATAGAAAGATGCATAAAGGAATTATTTTTATTTCAAAAGTGTTATTCTCATTAAAATTATTTTTTATGCATAGAAAGATGCATAAAGGATTTATTTTTTATTTCAAAAGTGTTATTCTCATTAAAGTTGATTTTTATGCATAAATAGATGCATAAAGGATTTATTTTTATTTCAAAAGTGTTATTCTCATTAAAATTGATTTTTATGCATAGAAAGATGCATAAAGAAATTATTTTTATTTCAAAAGTGTTATTCTAATTAAATTTTTTTTTTATGCATAGAAAAATGCATAAAGGATTTATTTTTATTTCAAAAGTGTTATTCTCATGAAAGTTGATTTTTATGCATAAATAGATGCATAAAGAATTTTTATATCAAAATTAGAATTCTCTTAAATTCTATGAATAGATGTGATGAGATGTGATGAGATGTGATGTGAATCAGATAGATCTGAATGAATGGATGGATGGATGTGATGCGAATAGAGGTGATGAGATGTGAGGTGAATAGATGTGATAAGATGTGATGTGAATCAGATAGATGTGAATGAATGGATGGATGGATGGGAATAGAGGTGATGAGATGTGAGGAGGTGAATCCGATAGATGTGAATGAATAGATGAGATGTGAGGTGAATAGATGTGATGAGATGTGAGGTGAATCTGATAGATGTGAATGAATGGATGGATGGATGTGATGTGAATATAGAGGTGATGAGATGTGAGGTGAATAGATGTGATGAGATGTGATGTGAATGAATGAATGGATGGATGTGATGTGAATAGAGGTGATGGGATGTGATGTGAATAGATGTAATGAGGTGTGATGTGAATCAAATAGATGTGAATGAATGGATGGATGTGATGTGAATAAAGGTGATGACATGTGAGGTGAATAGATGTGATGAGATGTGATGTGAATCAGATAGATGTGAATGAATGGATGAGATGTGATGTCATGTGAATCAGCATATAAATGAATGATATGAGATATGAGTGGATGATATGTGATGAGAATGGATGTGGATGTATGTGAAAAAATGGATGTGAATGTGCATGTGAAGAATGGATGTGAATGTGTATGTGAATGTATATGTGAAGAATGGATGTGAATGTGTATGTGAAGAATGGATGTGGATGAGTATGTGAAAGAATGGATGTGGATGTATGTGAAAAAATGGATGTGGATGTGTATGTAAAAGAATGTGATGTGACATGAATATATGTGGATGTGAAGCGATAAATATGAATGTATGGATAGATGTGAGTAGTCATACATGTGAACTATTGGATGGATGTGGATGAATGAGATGAGATGTGTATGAATGATATATGATATGGATAGAAGTGATGTGATATAATGTGGATAGAATGTATTTGATATAATGTGGATAGAATGTATGTGATGGGATGGTGATGAGAATGAATGTGATGGATATTAATGAATGAATGCGATGGATATGAATGAATGAGATGTAATGTCATGTTAACCGGGATGTGAGTGAATGAGATATGATGTAAATTGGGATAGATGTGAATGGATGATATGTGATGTGAATGAATATGATGTGATGAGATGTGGATATGAGTAGATGCGAGTGGATGAGATTTGATGCGGATAAATGAGGAAAGATGTGATGAGATGGAAAATGATCTGATGAGAATAGGAATACATATGAAATAAATGAGAATTGATGTGAAACAATATGAAAAGAGGAGAGTTTGTTATAGAAACTGTATCTATGACATGTTTTTAAATGACTGCTTTATGTCAAGAATGCTGGGGAAGCATTTTGACCGTCTTGTGAATGAGGTTGTGGTGACCTAAATTGATAAAGTTGCAACAGCTGCTGTGATGGAGAGTCAATGAAGGACGTCTCGCATAGCAAGGTCGGCCGAGGTCTTGACCAGCCTCAGTTCGATTTAAATGGTGAGCTTCTGGTACGGTGGATGATGGGACCAAGGAAGCGGTCTATGAGTGAAGCGCTAGGTGACCTGCGAAGGATCCTAGAGGGTGCTGAACATGCGGTGCTTGGGCTCTGGATCGCCGAAGATACCCACACGTACATCGTGGAAGATATTGGAACAAGGAGTAAGAGTTGTTTTTTGAATTTGGGCATGGATCTGGTTGATTGACCTTGCTGGTCCTCAACAGATGAGTCCATGGCTCTTTTATATGGATCTGTTGGTTGATCTTGGCGATCTTCAATGGGGATTCCATTTTGATTTTTATAAGTGAATATATTTGCCGGGTACTATGAGCTAGGAATTATTGAAAAGGCCCCTAAGTGGATAGGTGGTGAGCGTTCTAGTTGCCAATGATGCCATAAGTACACCGATGAAGGAAAAATTAGAAATTAGGATTCAACCGGGTTAATTTTGAAAGATTATGATCAGTGATACTATAGTTTCATTCAATGATTGTTTTAAAGATAGCTGAATCTGTGAAAAAGGCAATTTCATATTGGGTGTGTAAGTGGTGTAACTGGCTTTAATTTTGCATGAGGATCGAGCTAGGGGCTTGGGAACTATTTTCCCTGGTACTTGGGACAAAACCTAACCAAATTCTTAAATGGAGCCCATCACTATAGTGGTTGGGCGGTTGGCTAACCCAGGGGACTGGCTGGATTGATGGGTTCCCAAAAATGAGACTCAATTCTGTTATGGTACGATAGATGTAGTAAATCCCAGATAAAAATTGTTCTATGGGAAAGAATCAATGGCTGTGCCTTTCAATGAGGAAAAAAACATTGGTCTTTATGATCCAAGTGCAATCTTTTCCTTGATTTGACTATGGGACTTACGAGTTTGGTCAGATCAGTTCAGTTAGTTAAGGCTTTTGACTACGTTAGAGTAAAATCATCCTGGAGGAATCGTCCGTGCTTTTCGGGCAAGGGAAGTTTTTCCTTGATTTGACTATGGGACTTACGAGTTTGGTCAGATCAGTTCAGTTAGTCTTTTGACTACGTTAGAGTAAAATCATCCTGGAGGAATCGTCCGTGCTTTTCGGGCAAGGGAAGTTTTTCCGAGTTCGATTTTGGAAGAACCGAGGGATTAGTCTCTTGTCTGGATATCCATGGGTGAGGCCCCGAGTGAGGGACCCTGCCCCACGTAAGAAGTTCTACTTCTGTTGCTAGCACCCCTGAATTCGTTGCGCGGTGAGGACAGGGATCTTTCATAGTGACAGGTTGTTGCGTGTAGAGAGGCTTGATGTTGTCTTTAAACATCTTGATGATGATGGAGCTCAGCTAAACCTAGCCAAATATAAAATAGCAAGGGCTACAGTAGTGCTTTGGGACATTAAGTGAGTGACAATGGAATAGCCCTAGACCCATCAAAGGTAGAAAGTTTGCAGCTCGGATGGAAAACCCCAAATCAACCAAGGAGTTGATGAGATTTTTTCAAATGCTCATATATCTATCCAGATCTTTCTGTATGTTGGTGGCTGAGTATGTTTACCCTTTTCAAAAGGGTAGTCAGCAAGATCCATTTAAGTGGAGTCAAGTAGAAGAGGATGATTTTGAAAGCCTTAAGATAAAATGTCTACCCTACCAATAATAATTCCCCCATATTGGAGCCAACCCTTTTATCTAAGTCTTAGTGTTGGGAAACATGCAATGGGAGCAGTGCTAATGCAAAATTGAACAAAGCAATCACATATGAGACCTATTTTTCATCAGTAGGGGAAAAAGGAGAGATTGAGAATGCGTGGCATGAGTTGTTGGTCTAGACACTTGTATATGCCACAAAAAGGTTGAATTCTGATTTGATTTATATACCTTTTGTTGTGCTTACCTCTTGTAATCTTCTACCTCATGTGATGAAGTATCCCAGGGATAACCCAAAGGTATAGAAGTGGATCATAGCATTGCAGGAGTTTGATATGAGCTTTATTAAGGAAGATAGTGTGAGGGCCCATATGGTAGACATGCTAACCTACAAAAGCGGTTCAGGTTAAACCCAAGCCAATTAGAGATGTTGAAAAGCAAGTGGTTCTTGATAATAGGTTACATGAAGAATTGCAAGATGTAGATGGGACTCTATTCTTTGATGGTGCTTTTAAAAGAAGTCTAGGTAAAGGGGTGCTTGGGTTTGTTTTTGAAAGAAAACAAGGTCAAGAGCTATGGTAGTAGGTAGCTAGGAGATTAAGGTTAAAAGTAACAATCAGGTTGAGTATTCTAGCCTCAGTTTGGGTCTTAAAGTATGTAGACAGAGAAAGGTGAAAAGATTGGTTATAAAGGGGGAATCTCTACTTGTTATAAGGTAGGTAAAAGGTACTTGGAAAGTTAACAAAGATGAGATGAAGACCTAGTTTTTTAAAGTGAGGAAGCTCCTAAATGTTTTCTAGGCCTTTCAAATATGGCATGTATCTAGGGAAGATGACATGAGAGTCCATGAGTTATTAGAGCAGGTTTTCTCTAAGGACTTGCATGCTGTGATAGTCCAAGGACCATTATATCAAGGTAGAGAAACCATTTATGAGGAAGATCAGGTCCTTTTGACAAGTTTTGCAAGAAGAGAGTTGGATGCTTCAAAAAGGAGGGCAATTAGAAGAGCTATGAAGTATGTATTGATTGGAGACATATTGTATCATAAAGGAAATGATGCTATTTTGAGAATAGTTTTGTACAAGATGAGATTATGAACTACTTGAGAGCTTGCCATGAAGAGGGATGTGGAGGCCACTATGGGTTGACATTACCAAAAGAAAGGTTTTAACATCAAATCTTATGTGGCCAAGCATGAACAAAGACATCCATCATTGGTGTAGAAGCTGTCATGAATGTTAAGCTTTTCAATACTAGTTCCTGAGCCCATGCATCACATTATGAGCTATGGGGCCTTTGAAAAGTGGGGAATAGATGTAATAGGGACTCTTCCAGGAACTAGAAGTAGAAAGTTTTATATCATCACTGCAATGGACTACCTGACAACAAGTTTGTAGGTTTGACTACCTGACAAGGTGGCCAGAAGCTAGAGCAATTAGTAGTGCTACTGCACAACAAGTTTGTAGGTTTGTCTATGAAATGATTTGCTATAGATTTGGTGTTCCTTTGGAACTGGTTAGTGATGAAGGAAGGGAGTTTAGAGCTGATTTAGTCAAAGATCTGACCAAGAAATTGGGTATTAAACACAAGTTTATCACAACATACCATTCCCAATGCAATGGACTATTGGTTGAAATTTTTAATGGAATTTTGCAGAAGTTGTTATTCAAACTAGTGGAAGATCACCCCAGTGATTGGGACATGTACCTGGACATAGACGTATGGGCATTCAGGGTGTTTGAGAAGAATGCTATTGGCTATACCACACATCATTTTGTGTATGGAGAAGACTATGTATTGCCAATGAATGTGATGCTACCATCACTTGATTTTTTGTTATAACATAATATGACCCAAGAGGAACAAGAGAGAAAGAGGTTGACCAGTTTATATTCTTTACTATGTTGGACAGAGAGGAATCTATTAAATGGTATGAAATGGTCAGTCAGAAGAGGATAGAGACTTTTAATGATAAGTTGGGAAGCAAAGATCTAAAGAAGGGAATGTTGTTTGTGAGGTACAATAATTCTCTATGTACTACATTTCAAACAAGTTCAAAGTCAGGTGGAAAGGGCCTTTTATTGTACATGAAGTTTTTCATAATGGGACTTATCAGCGCAGGACCTGGGAGGTTAGATGCATGTCAGTAGAGTTAATGGCTTGAGCTTGAGGCCATATCATATTAGAGTCATGTGAGATAGAAAATAGAGTGTTGAAAGTGTTTCATTGACGGGTTGGGGGAATATGTGAGAGGAGCCTAGAGCTAGAAACAAACATGGAATGTGGGAACATATAATAAACATAAGGTGAGATGTGTTGTTGAAAGTGTTTCATTGACGGGTTGGGGGAATATGTGAGAGGAGACTAGAGCTAAAAACAAACATGGAATGTGTAAGGTGAGATGACATGGATCCTAGGTGGTAGAAAACAACGTGGTGACACAAGTGGATAAGAGCAGATCTAAAAAATAAAAAATAGAAGGTGTATGGAAGAAGAAGGGAGCCGACAATGCAACAATCCCAGAAGGCGCAACGGGCCAAAAAGGGAGAATTGAGATAATTTTCACTAGAGTAGACAAGTAAACGAGAAGGAGAAACAAGAGGAGCAAGAGAGTGAAGAGACTACCTACAGATTGAAGGTCTGACAAAAAGGGAGAATTGAGATAATTTTCACTAGAGTAGACAAGTAAACGAGAAGGAGAAACAAGAGGAGCAAGAGAGTGAAGAGACTACCTACAGATTGAAGGTCTAACAAAATCTGACAGTTGCAGAGTGAAGTTCAGAGTGCAGCGGAGCCAAATCCAGATAAATCAGAGTAAAGAATGCACCGAGTGCTAGAAAATCAGACTGGAAGAGAATTCCCTTTGATTTTTGTGTGGCGACTCTATTAGAGACATGATTTAGCCCAAATCAGACTTTCCCTTTGATTTGTGTATGGAAACTCTATTAGAGTCATGATTTGTGTATGGCAACTGTGTTAGAGTCATGATTTAGTCCAAATGTTGCTCAATTGTTACTTTTGTCAGTCAGATGAGTGCTAAATTGTGACTGTTTAGGGAAGGCCTACAGTTTGTGGTTGTAAATGCATTGTAGCTTGAATAGTCGTTTGGGGTCTATCAATGGAAAATTACTAAGCTTTTAGTGTATTCTTCTGATATGTTTGGATTCATTGTCTCAAGCGTGAAGAAAGCTGAGAGTTCAAAGCTTGAATCAGTGTGTTAAGATTGATGAGAATTTGTGATATGGAGTTTGATATGTGTTATTCTGATTGACTTTGTTGGAGATAAAACAATTATGAAGGTGTGTCTAACATCTTGGGAGCCATAGCTGTCTCATAATTGAAGCAGTCATCTTCTGTTGAGAGAATACAATCAAATAGGGTTAGAAGAGTGTCAGCCCAGGCAGCTAGAGGGCCAGGTGGTGAGGTAAAAGGGTTGTTTTGATCTTTTTGGATTCAAGGGAAGTTGTTTTGAGTTGAGGATGACAGTTAGGAGTTTGACAAAAGTCAACAGGCATACAATCAAATTTGTGGGTTAGTTGGTTATTCAAAGTTAGCTCTGAGTTTATTATAATCAGCTAGATGTCTAAAGAGTTGTATAATCAGCTAGATGTCTAAAGAGTTGTATAATCAGCTGGATGTCTAAAGAGTTGTATCTTTGTGTGGTTTGAGTGTTTAGAGGTGTTAGAGGATTCAAAGCTAATAAGGAAGTTTGATCTAGTTGAGTTAGTTGTCAAAATTAGCTTTGAGTTTATTATAATTAGCTGGATGTCTAAAGAGTTGTATCTTTGTGTGGTTTGAGTGTTTAGAGGTGTTAGAGGATTCAAAGCTAAGGAAGTTTGATCTGGTTGAGTTAGTTGTCAAAGTTAGCTCTGAGTTTATTATAATCAGCTGGATGTCTATCGAGTTGTATCTTTGTGTGGTTTGAGTGTTTAGAGGTGTTAGAGGATTCAAAGCTAAGGAAGTTTGATCTAGTTGAGTTAGTTGTCAGTCACACCATCAGCAACAATCAGCAAATCAACAAATTGGCAATTGGCAATCAGCGAGATCAGATTAGTCAGATCAGGAAGTCAACTATGGCCAACAAAGAGTCTTTGGTGTCATATCCCCATGAAATTAGGGCACCCTAAGGGTTAGGAAGATTTGGTGGACAAGTAAGAGAAAGTTCTTGATCTAGGAAAGGCATTTGAGTCGGTTGATTTTGTCTTTATTGGTCGAATCAATATCTATCAAGACCAGTCAGTTTATGTCAACAGAAGATCCACAGAGTGTCAGCACGTTTTGGGGTTTGGAGATTAAGGCTAGATGGATCTGGAGGATAATAGGAGAGCAAGGAGGACTCATATGGGATTGGATTCTGTGTCAGTCATTTGAGCCAATTTACATTTAGCTAGGGTAGACTAGTGTTGGGGCAGGATGTTAGCAAGGAGAACTGATAGGTTTTGAGAAGTTTTGGGTCAAGTATTTGAAGTTGACTGACGTTGGAGGACATACTCGAGGCTAGGCGAACACGACTAGGATTGACACATCAGGCATCCGCCTAGGCTTCGGTCAGAATTTGATCAATTCTATGTCAGGTGGGGGAGATTCTAGTCAGCAACTTGTCAGGGGAAGTCAGCTGAGGAATTTAGGCTTAAGATCAGAAGTCTTGGTAGTTTGATCTGACTAGGGAGGACAATTGGAAGTGATAGCCAAGCCAGATTATTGAAGGGTGTAGAGGCATTCGTTTGTGTCAAAGCCAGAGGTTAGAGGATTGATTCTAGGTTGATTCTTGTCTTTTGGGCTGGGATTCTAGTGTCCCCCCTAGTTCTGATCCCTATACATCTTCTTCTTGTGTGCCTGCTAGTGGTGTAGTAGAGGCCATGACCCAGCCATCACACAACGGGTTAATTACACTTAATTCTCTCCCTAATTCGGGGCATCTTGATTGCATTTAATGCGTGTAGGCTTTTAGGCCACTAGCCACAAATATCCAAAAGTTTCTTTTTGTGTGATCAGATGCATTTAATGCATGCAGGCCCCAAGACAAAGATTCTAGAAAAACCCCCTTTTCTATGAAACCGAAAAGTGAAACCGTAAACAAAAAAAGTGAAACGAAAAAAGTAAAAAGCAAAAAATAGAAAAAAGTAAAAAAGTAAAAAAATAAAAAATAAAAAATAAAACTAGGGGACACTAAGATCCCTATTCCAAGGGCACCAACTAGATTTGCATCTATCCTCAGCCCTCGAGTTAACTCCACCAGATACTAAAACACACTCCAAACCTTCCAATCTGACCTAGTTGACTCCCTCAGCTAAGGTGAGCACTGACCTCTAACACCTCTGAACTTTCACCTACAAGCCTCTCTTGATCACAACTGACATCCAGCTGACCAAAACCCTCCTTAGCTAACACAGAACTGACTGTAAACTATTCTGTGAATGCTGATGCTGACCCGAGTCAAAAAATTATCCTCCAAGATCCTCTAAAATATGCCAACATCAGCTGAAAACCACAACCCCACGACCTTCCTAGAAACCTTGTTGACCCTCTTCTAACCTTCACCTGCATGAAAATTGCCTCAGCAATTTGACATAACGCCGACTGACTCAGCAAGCCTAACTAACACCAAAACCTTCTCCCACGTGTCCTCTCTGACACACATACCCTCACGTAGCTCTAAACTCGAAGGGATATCACACTATAGGCTCCCTGGTAACTATGGTGGTTGACACACAACTTCTTTAGATCACACTATGGTGGTTGACACACAACTTCTTTAGATCACACTATCATCTCAAAGTTTGTAAGATTCCTCCCTCTAGATTTTGAGGTGTGCAGGTGTAAGAACCTCCCCTTATGATCTTATAATTATTCTCCTCTCTGAAATAAAAGAAAGATCCTGTTTTACCCTGTTTTGGCCTAGAGAGAGAAAATGTCTAGAGGGAGGTAATTCAAAATTGAGATATTTTTAGATATAAAAATCCTCCTAGTGTCTAAAATGGTTTCCCTTGAAACAAAAATTCAAAAAGAACTTTCCAATGTGCAATTGGAATTCATTGAAAATAGGTATAAAGGGCCTTAGCCTAAGGGTCCAGATTTTCAGAAATTTTTGGATTATGGTCCAATTAAGGTTCCTATGGACCAATAAGATTAATCCAAATGTGGGGAGGAGATAAATTGAAAAATAAAAGAAAAACCCCCCAAAATGAGTAAATGCTCACATAAGATGAAGAGTGGACTAAGGACCAAAGAAAATAATTAAAAAACTGAATTTTGACACCTCAGAGTGGGGATCTTTCCTCACATGAAGGAGGCACCTTTTTTCTCCCCTCATGAAGGCGACACCTTTTTTCTCATCATTACCCCCAATTTTTAATCACAATAAAATGAGATATTTCATCTCTCCTCTCTCCTATTTCAAAACTAGATCCAAAAAGTAAGCTAAAATAACCCAAAAATGGTCGAAAATTGACCAAACTTATCTGGAAAATTCTAGAATCAATTTGCTTGGTTAAAGGCCCACTTTTTCCTTTAAATAGAAGCCTCCCCCTTTGTAAAAGCTTAATGGTGTTTATGCACTATTACTTTGCTCCTGTCCCCTAAGCCATTTACATTGAATGTTATGCACTAATTGTAATCTTCATTACAAATTGATGGTTTCCTACCTCCACCACCTATATGCTCCAAGTAAGGAGATTTCATGGGTGGTGATCTAGCGACACTTTGGGACAAAGGATGTCTTGCTTACAAGAGTACTTGAACACAATGAAATTGATGATGAGCTAAGGCTACCAAAGTTGTCTATATATAATAGTACCTAGTTTGACATGGATGTGGGTCACAACCATATCACTCTACCCATAACTTGGTCTAAAATGACCAATATACCATATCATTTTATTGAAACCATTCGACTAGAACCATATTAGACTACATAGCCACATATATATGATAGTACCTAGGTTCGGCATGGATGTGGGTCACAGCCACATCGGCCTACCCATAACTTGGTCTAAAATTACCAATATACCATATCATTCGACTGGAACCATATTAGACTAAAAAACCATTTGAGACCATATGGACCCTTAAATGGGCCAACCAACCTAAGAAAAATAGTGTGTCCTTAGTTTGTTGTGTTCACTAATGTGGTCACTTAGTTTGCACAAGTATCCTACTTGTTGGCAAAGTACCAAGTATATATAAGCCATCTCCTAACCATAACCATCCAATGTCTAAACTAGAAACTATTAGCACGTGGATGCTCGGTGCTCACCACAATGGCTACTCCTCATAAAGGGGGACTTACATAATATATTGCATCCATCATCCATAGAATCAAAACGAGGGTGGAGCATTGCAAATGCTTTTCCAACACCCCCCCACAATGTCTTTCCATAGGTGAACTATTCCTTTGGTCCAATGCCGAGTTTGATGAAGATGGCGCTCCACCAAATCTCTCCCCAAAGAAAATTTCTACATAGTTCTCTATTATCAGGAAGTAGACAAGAACCACCTCTCCATCCATGATAAGCTCATGCACATAATGATATTATATCTTAATGTTCTTTGTGCGAGCATGAAATACTAGGTTGTTCACCATAATGAGCATACTTCCTTGCACAAAAGTAAAAAGAAGAGAAGAGAAAAGAGATAATGCAAGGGTTGGTTTGGGGACAACATTTAGCCAACCCTAATGAGGGTTAACTCCTTGATGTGAAGCCTCTAGGGGCTCACTCCACCACCCCTTGTGTCACTCACGTGGAGCTTTCTTCAAGGTGGGTGAGGAGTAATGAGAGAAGAAGCTATGGAGATCTCAACTCCTACTCGATGCCTTCATGTGTGAAAGAGTGAAGACGAGAGAGAGTAAGAAGAAGAAGAAGAGGCAAGACAATAGAACATCACCTATATGCACACACACACAATCAAGAAAGCAAGCATGCATGGAGAGAGAGAGAGAGAGAGAGAGAGAGAGAGAGAGAGAGAGAGGAACTCAATTGTGATAATGGAATTATTACTTTTCATATTTCATAAGTCACTTATATACATGAGCTCTCTTTTTACAATGGTCGGCCGCCCATTTAATAATTGGGCACCCAAAATTGGTTCTTCTAGCTCTATCTACACCTAGGCTTAAGCTCATGGTTGGCATTACACAAGTCATAAGCTTGGTTATCCTATATATCTTTTACATGAAGCTCTTAGTGTGGTTTACAAAAAAAAAGAGTTACATGAAGTGTAACCATGCTTTAAAATAATGTTAAACATACCCGCCTCCCTAATTCAGGGCCATCCTTGGAGCTGGCAAGAAGAATCAACGGTAGTAGAGGGAATAAGTGCAAACAAAATCATACCATGACTTTGGGTACTGGTGGGGGGATCTGTGAAAGGCCTTGTAGCTTGTCCAAGACGTTGTCTCTAGATTCATGTCTCAAAGGTCTAGAGATGCCAGTGGATTCGATGCACTCATAGTAGCTGAAGAACTACTTCAGGGTGGGGCCTTTTTTGAGGTTGAAGGCAAGCCTGCCTTAAGAGACTTCATGCTAGTGGTGCCATTGTGGGAATGTCTCCAAAAGGATAATGATGGGGTTGAAAAAGTGTATGGTGATTGTATCTACCAATGAAAGCATGCATTTTAGCGAGCATGCTTTCCTCCATGCATGGGCTCTAGGATGTAGGAGAGGGGAGCCATGGGAAGTTGAATTGGAGCTTGGGGTTGTCCTTTTGCTCAGTGCAGAACAAGTCCCATGCCTAGTGGGGAGGTAAGCTGGATTTATGTGGAGGTTTCGGGGGGCTTTACAATACTCCACCCAAATATATTGCTTGAGGATATATTCCACAACAAACCAATTGCTCACCCATGAGTTTGAAGGTGAGGGGCCAAGCATCAGAGTGGGGCAGCTTGATGTAGCCTCCACGTTGTCGGTGGATGCTGGCGGTTCCATGTGTCGTGCTTGGCATTGAGGTAAAGTTTGAGGACATGGATGTCCATGGGATCAGTTAGCTTGGTAATTGGCACCTATTGGATTTGTTGACCGAGCAAGATTCTGATAGCTTGCTCAAAATTTGTGCGGTCCAAAGGATCATGCTAGCTGAGTAGATTGAGGGGGGGGATCCACCTCCTCTTTCTCCTATGGGGATTAGGGTGTCACTGGGGTGAGGTGGTTGAGGTGGAGGGTCTTTGGAGGAAGAGGGGTGGTGCCAAGGGAGGCATTGAGGAAAGGGGTTGGGCATGCCGATGTAGAGGGAATGTCAGTTTGGGGCATGGGAAGGCTCAATTTAAGATGGAGGGATGAAGGGGGTGATTGTGGTGTTGGTGAAGAAAGTGGCAAGGGAACTTGAGAAGGGGTTGTAGAAGGGGAGGGAAAGAGGGGTAAGGTGGCAGGTGAAGTGGTGGAAGGAGGGAAGCTAGTGCTCACTAGGAGTTTTGCATGGAGGGGTGGGGGGTTCAAGGGAATGTTAGTGGGCAACCGTGTGGGGTGGGTTGGGTAGCAGCGGTTGAGAACTAGGGCCAGATTGGGAGTCTGAATGTGGTGGGGGTTGAGGTTGAGAAGGAGGAGAGTGGGATGTGGGGGATCTACTCTTTTGGGTAGATCGGTGCCCTCATCCTTGCCATGATCATCCTCATCGTTGTCATCATTGGGTTTGTGGGCCGATTGTTTGGAGAAGCAGAAGATTTTGGCCTCACAGGCCTCTTCGATAGAGATGTTGTAGGGGAAGGTGATGTGCAAGTCATCAAACTAGATGATGGCGATGGCGAGACGATGATCTCTAGTTGGTGGTAGCATCGATGGTAGAGAACGAGCAGGCCATAGGGGGAGTAAGGGGTGAGGGCAGCTTGGTAGAAAAGTGCCTTGTAAGCATTAAGATTGTGGTTCAACCGAGCTTCTCAAGGGTAGCGATGGACTTGGAGGAGTCATAGGGATATAGGAAGAGGCCATGGAGAATGGAGAGATCAATGGTGGTGTCCACATCAGTGCATGCCCGTACTCCAAAAGTGTGGCCTAGTTGATGAGGTTGACGTGATGGGGTGAATGTGAAGGGTGAAGAGGTCGGTGGGGTTGTCAAAGGAAACCAACTTTTGGAAAAAGAGGGTGATGAGGAGGTTGAGGGAGCGGCGGGGGAGTTTGGTGATGTGGTAAGAGAGGGTGGGTGAGGTGAGGCAATTGGGTAGCGCGGCGAAGTTTCTCCTCCTCGGTAGCGTTGTGTGATGGGCCTCCTCCTCCACTTGAGGATATGAATGATGAAATTTGGAGGGGGCAAGGTTGGTGAGGGCTGGGGAGGGCTGGGGTTCATGGATAGGGGGAGGAATGGATGTGCTGCTCTAGAGGCAGATAGGGTGTGGAAGGTCCTCCTAGCCGGCGATGTGGTAGAGTACTTTGGTTAACAATGAGGAGGCCGCCAGCTTGCCCTGGGGGTTTGAGTAGATCGTGTGTATCTCTTTGTGTAGGAACTCTTCCCAATTAACCGTGACACCTTGGTGGATGTATGAAAGAGTCGAGAGGTTACATGTGTTAAACTTGTTTGCCCAGAGCATTGTGAGGAGGAAGGAAAGGGCATGGGCGGGCATAACAAGCTCCTAGCAAGTGATACTCTATCCTTGGTGGTTTGCCCATTGAAGACATCATGTACAAGGTGCATGACGTTGTGGTGTCATACATAGGGTTTCTTGACTCTAGGGAGGTGAAGGGCATCCCTTACAAGACCAAGGCTGAGGTGGATGGTGTGGGGAGCACCCTCGTTGTCTAGGACCTTGCCTGTGGCTTGGTTGGCAATGTAAGTCTCTATGAAGTAGAGGCAAATAGTAGGTCTAGTCCCCATGGCTGCATAGGGGGCAATCCATTGAGCCCTAACAGGGTCTGCAATGGCCCGATAACAAGGCTTTGTGTAATAGAGCATCTCATACTCAACCTTGTGCATATTTTTCATGAAACTATGGATGGGATGGCCATCAACCTACTTCATGAGGGATTCACCTAGATGGGAAAGTTGGGTGGGGTGCTTCCCGTACTCCTCAAATATTTGGTTGGCACGCCTCTTCTTCTGTGGGATGTGAGCAATGACCTTATAGGAGAAGTCAAAGTGTTTGGGATCAACGTGAGAGCGGTGGGTGGGAAAGTAGGTAGGAAGTAGTGAAAGCTAGAGGGAAAACAAATTACAATAGTTCGGCTAGGGGGCAAGAAGAAAAGTGAGGGAAATGAATGGGGGTGGGCCCTTATAAAGATTTTCAAGGGAGGGACGACCATGGCTTTACAGAGGAATGGGCGTGGCTTCGTCGAGAAATGGTCGTGGCTTCTCAAGAGAATAACATTGATTCATGAGTGAATAGTTGTGGCTTGATGAATGAATGGCTGTGGCTTAGTAGGTGAGAATAACCATGGCTTTGTGGAGTAGGAGTGAACGGTTGTGGCTTCTCAAGAGTGAACAATTGTGGATTCATGAGTGAATAGCCATGGCTTGATGAGTGAATGATCATTTGTTTTGACTTAGTTTTTTTTTAACCACCCTAAGGGAAGGTGGGGGAGCCGAGGTTAATGGGATATCACTGGTGGAGATAGTGGGTGGGGGTTCATGAGTGAACGGTCATGGCTTGATGAGTGAACAATCATTTGCTTTGACTTAGTTTTTTTTACCACCCTAAGGGAAGGTGGGGTAGCTGAGGTTGATGGGATATCACTGGTGGAGATAGTGGGTGTGGGGTGACATAGCCATGGCGTCCTCCTGGATCTTTTCTTTCCCCTTATCCCACAGATATTGGTGGTGGCAACAATTGGGGCTAGCTTTGGCCTCCAAAATCAATTTCAATGGGAATAACAATTACTCTTTTGGAATAACATAAAAACAAACTTTCTTTTTCACAAAATTTTGGAAAATTTTGCCATAACCTCCTTTGTATGGCTAACCATTTCTCATTTTTATCATTCTTTATTTAACTTAAATTAACCCAAATTAGATTTGTAGACCTCTAGCCTACACAATTTTCTAAATTTAAGAGAGGTAATAATAAGAAGAGTTTAATTAATCCCTTAGTTAATCTTTTTTAGATTGAGAAAGGTTGGAATGTAAAGAGGAGAAGGGGGTGGCCTTTTCATCAAGGCGTAGCATTTGAATTTAATTCAATCAAATACAAAACATAAAAATCAAGAAAACCATAGATTTAAAATTTGTAAATAAGTAAGAAAATTAGCTTACATGAAGCTTGTAAGCTCTCCTTTGGCTTAAGGGATTGAAGGTTCTACTCTTGTTTGAAGCAAGAGTGGCCACCAATTCACTTTGGAGAGGATTAGGCCGAAAACAATTGAATTATTAAGAAATTCAATGTAGATGGCTCTCAAAACAGGAGTAGAGTAACAGTGCATTAACACCATTAAGCTTTTACAAAGGGGGAGGCTTCTATTTATAGGAAAAAGTGAGCCTCTAACCAAGCAAACTGATTCTAGAACTTTTTAGATCAGTTTGGTCAATTTTTGGTCACCATTTTTGGGTCAGTTCAGCTTACTTTTTGGATCTAGTTTTGAAATAGGAGAGAGGAGAGATGAAATATCTCATTTTATTGATTAAAAATTAGGGGTAATGATGAGAAAAAAGGTGCCTACTTCATGAGGGGAGATCCCCACTCTGAGGTGTCAAAATTCAGTTTTTTAATTGTTTTCTTTGATCCTTAGTCCACTCTTCATCTTATGTGAGCTGTAAGATCCCGGTCTCCACCGCGCAACGGATTCGGGGTACTAGCAGCGGAAGTAGCACATCGTGCGCGGGTATGGGTCTCACACTCAAGGCCTCGCCCACGGATATCCGGATAAGAGACTAATCCGTCGGTTTGTCCAAAACTGAAACCGGAAAAACTTCCTTTACCCGGAAAGCACGGGCGATTCCACCAGGATAACTCTTTACTCTAACGTAGTCAAGATCATTACTCATCAAACTGATCTGACTGCACCTTTAACGGTACTTGGTCAAATCAAGGAAGAAACTTGCACTTGGATCATTGGGATCAACACTTTTTTCCCTATCAAGAGGCACAGCCGTTGATTCCTATCCATAGAACAATTTCTATCCGGGATTTACTTCATCTATCATAATAATAGAAATTAAATCTCGATTTACGGACCCATCAGCCCAGCCTAACCCCATCCAGTCCCATGGGTTAGCCAACCGCCCAACCATTGTAGTGATGGGATCCAATTAAGAATTTGGTTAGGTTTTGTCTCGGGTACCAAGGAAAAGAGTTCCAAGGCCCCCTAGCCGGAAGTTCATGCAAACATAAAACTAGTCACACCACTTGCACACCCAATATGAAATTGCCTTTTTCTTAGCATCAACTAGCTTTAAAACAATCCTTTAATAAAACCATTATGTCACTGATGACAATCCTCAAAGTCTCTGGTTGAATCCTTATTTCCAGTCATTCTTTCATCGGTGTACTTATGGCATCATTGGCAACCAGAACGCTCACCACCTGTTCTCTCAGGGGCCTTTTCCATAGTTCCTAACTCATAGTAACCGGCAATATATTCATATAATAGAATGGAATCTCCGTGGAAGATCAGCAAGATCAACCCACAGATCTATATAAAAGAGCCATGGACTCATCCGTTGAGGACCAGCAAGGTCAATCAACCAGATCCATGCCCGGTTTCAGAAAAACAACTCTTACTCCTTGTTCCAATATCTTCCACGACGCACGTGTGGGTATCTTCGGCGACCCAGAGCCCGAGCACCGTATGGTCAGCACCCTCTAGGATCCTTCGTCGTCGCAGGTGACCTAGCGCTTCACTCATAGGCTGCTTCCTTGGTCCCTCATCCACCGTACCGGAAGCTCACCATTTAATCGAACCGAGGCTGGTCAAGACCTTGATCGACCTTGCTACACGAGATGTCCTCCATTGACTCTCCGTCAGCAGTTACAACTTTATCAGTTCGGTCTTCATGACCTTAATTCTCAAGATAGTCAAAATGCTTCTCCAGCATTCTTGACATAAAACAGTCATATACAAACAATCACAAAATACAGTTTCTATAACGAACTCTTGTCTTTCCATATTATCCACTCTCGGACCACATTACTTATTCCACATTCCATTCAATGTGTACTCGTTCTCATCCATTCACTCATATAGACTACACATTATCTCATATACACCTTCATATTCATTATTCTACATACATATCCATGTTCGTACGTCCACATCATACAT
This sequence comes from Cibotium barometz, assembly GCF_041138505.1. NCBI lineage: Eukaryota > Viridiplantae > Streptophyta > Polypodiopsida > Cyatheales > Cibotiaceae > Cibotium > Cibotium barometz. The sequence goes on along the minus strand of NC_141097.1, from coordinate 5,788,592 downwards.
CCAATTTCACATTCATACATACGCATCTACATGCATACATCCACATCCACATTCATACATCCATACCTCCATTTCCACATCCACACATCCACATTCATACATCCATACCTCCATTTCCACATCCACACATCCACATTCATATTCATACATCCACATTCACATGCATACATCCATTTTCACATCCTCATTTATACATCCACATTCACATACATACATCCACATCCGTATCTACATCCATATATCCACATCCACCTCTTCATTCACATTCACATCCATACATCCACATCTACATACATACATCCATTTCGTATCTATATCCATACATCCACATCCACATCCACATTCACATTCATACATATACATCCACATTCACATTCATACATATACATCTACATGTATACATCCACATCACATTCATACAACCATATTACATCCATTCTCGTCCTAACACATCCCATATACATCTTAACACATCCTAACTCATCTTAACACATTCTATCACATCTCATACACATCTCATACACATCTTATCACATCTTTTCACATCTCATACACCTCTTATCACATCCTATCACTTCCCATACACATCTTATCAAATCTTATCACATCTCATACACCTCTTATCACATCTTATCACATTTCATATCTTTTTTAAGAGAATTCTTATATTTGATATAAGATTTCTCTACACATTTATTTATGCATAAATTCCATTTAAGGAGACTAACACTTTCGAAATAAAAATCAATCTTTTATGCATCTTCTTATGCATAAATTCAATTTGGTAGGAATTACACTTTTAGAATAAAAGAATTTCTCTTATGCATCTAAGTTATGCATAAAATCCATTTATGATGAAAATCACACTTTTAGTATAAAAAGAATATCTTTTATGCATACCTCTATGCATGAAATCCAAATATGATAAAAGTAACATTTTTATAATAAAATAATCAACTTTTATGCATACCTCTATGCATGAAATCCAAATATGATAAAAGTAACACTTTTATAATAAAATAATCAACTTTTATGCATACCTCTATGCATGAAATCCAAATATGATAAAAGTAACACTTTTATAATAAAATAATCATCTTTTATGCATACATCTATGCATGAAATTCAATTATGCTAAAAGTAACACTTTTGTAATAAAATAATCATCTTTTATGCATACCTCTATGCATGAAATTTAATTATGCTAAAAGTAACACTTTTATAATAAAATAATCATCTTTTATGCATACCTCTATGCATGAAATTCAAATATGATAAAAGTAACACTTTTATCATATTTGAATTTCATGCATACCTCTATGCATGAAATTCAAATATGATAAAAGTAACACTTATACATTAAAATAATAATCTTTTATGCATACCTCTATGCATGAAAATCAATTATGCATAATATAAAAATTAATTTCTCTGTGATTACAATGAATATCTTCAATTAATCTAGGATGATAATTCCTAGAATATGGTAGGAAGTCCTCTTTTCATGCTTTGAATGAAATTATTTTATGCGTAATTTTTATAAAAAATTTGCCATAGCTCCGCTGCTATGACTGATAAATCTCAATTTTTCTAAGGGATAAAGCTTAAAATTAAGAAATAATTAGAATGATCCCTAATTAGATCAATATTCCATAATGGATTGAATCATCAATATTCATGAAATACATAAACTAAAAGCATAGAAAAAAAACCATTAATTTGGTCTCAAGCATAGATTAATCTTGGATTAAGAAAAAGCTTTATAAAAAGCTTCATTTGGATTGAGAATGGGTCATGAGTATGACCATTTCTTGAGTGAAAGAGAAAAATTACATAAAACCATTAGAATTTAAACATAAATGGAAATTTATGTAATTCTTAACTTCAATAGCATTCATCAAATTATGTAACTCTTCACTACTATTCCTCAATTAACTTCAATAGCATTTAAAAACCATACCAATTAAGCTTCTCAAGCTTGAGAGGGGTTGAGAAGAGAGAAACATTGTAAAATTATAGAAAAGATCAATATTCACTATTTACCTTACAAATTGCTTGATTCTTTGTTCACGGTAGAGGCTCCCAACCAATCAATTGGTTAAGTATGTTGATGGGCCACCAATGGGGATTGAAGAAAGAGGGAAGCTCCAAAAACTAGTGAATTATTAATGAATTCATAGTTCTTGGCTTAGGTGGAGTAGAGTAACGATGCATAAACACTATATATTTTTCAACAAGGGGGAGGCTTCTATTTATAGGAAAAATTGAGCTCCTAACCAAACAAACTGATTCTAGAATTTTCTAAATCAGTTTGGTCAATATTTGACCATTTTTAGGTCAGTTAAGCTAACTTTTTGGAACTAGACTTGAATGAGGAGAGAGGAGAGATGAAATATCTCAATTTTTATGAGTTTAAAACTCATTCAAGCATGTGAAATATGCACCTCCTTTAAAGAACTCCCCTTCCTTACATATGTGTCAAAATGGAATCATTATACCCAAAATATCTCATATTTTTAATATTGCTCATAGTTTTTTACTAATAAACCTTGTACATTTTTAACTCTTCATCTTATGTGAGCATTTACTCATTTTTGGATACCCAAAATATCTCATATTTTTAATATTGCTCATAGTTTTTTACTAATAAGCCTTGTACATTTTCAACTCTTCATCTTATGTGAGCATTTACTCATTTTTGGGTATCTTCTTTTACAAATTGGATTTATCTCCTCCCTACACATGGATTGATGCTATTGGCCCATAGGAACCTTAATTGGACCATAATCCAAAAATTTCTGAAAATCTAGACCCTTAGGCTAAGGTCCTTTATACCCATTTCCAATTAATTCCAATTGCACATTGCAAAGTTCTTTTTGAATTTCTGTTTCAGGGGAACTTATTTTAATAAGATGAGATAATTTTCTATCCAAAAATATTAAAAATTTGAATATTCTCTCTCTAGAATATTTTCTCTCTCTAGGTTAAAACAGTTAGAAACAAGTCTTTTATATTTCTGAAGATGGATTGATTACAGGGGAAGATGCTGGACATTTTGAGAGGCTGGGGAGGAATCTTACATTCTTTTCCACTTGAAAAACGCGAGATGCCCTCATCTCGCAAACTGGGGGTAATTTTTGCGAGATGCCCTCATCTCGCAAATTGGGGGTAATTTCGCAAGATGCACAAGTATGAGACTGAGAGAAAATTTTTAATTAAGATTAATCACCAATTAAAAAAGTCTGAAAGAGAGTAAGGGTCAAGACAAGAACAAGATTTAAACTTTATTCATTCTTGGAACATATACAGTAAAGATAGAAGAACTCTTTACACTTCCATAAGCTCGTCCATCATATGATCACAAAAGCAGCACTCACAAGCTGTGCACGTATAAGGTAACTCATCTATGGGAATGATTCTATTGGTTATTGCCGCACCTATCTCAATGGTATGAGGTGATCTAACAAAAGGACCTCTGAGAGGCAAGTCAAAAACGGGGTAAAGGCATATCTTCTGATGAGGAAGAAAACACGCTAGTAAGAAGACCCGCTCAGAAAACCCAAGATGTCTTGATCTCATGACGCAGTAGTATCGGGGACCCAAACCCAAAGCTTCAATAACCATGGCCAAGCGGACATTGTTACGAAAGTGCTGCTGACCCCACGGTATTACCCTAGGTCCGCCATTTGGTTTGAGCTACAGAAGTTCCTAGGTGAGGAAAAAGTGAGCGCTCATACAGTTCTATAAAATCCTTCTTCACAGACTCGCTTGCATCTTGAAGGTGAGAAATCATCATCATGGATAAAACTAATTCCTGTTGCCAAGCCATGAAGGAGATTAAGAAGAAGGAGATCGATGGAAGTAAGATTACTGTGAGCGATAAGTAAAAGTTATGACTTATATAAAGGAAGGAGTTAGCGTAACCTAGAAGCCAACGGTATCTTGCCACTGAAGTTTTACCATCTTTCCATGATTTGGGTTTGGCACATATTTCTATAGAAGGCGTTAAGAACTTTGAGATGAGGAGATAAAAGAAGTTCGTAGGTTAAGTCACTTACTTCCTTTGGTCCACAATATCTAGGGGATAACTACTTATACTCCCCTAGAGATAAAGAAATTCTTTTGGTCCGTATTCAATTGAAGACTATAACTGCTTCTTTGATTTCTCTGACTATCCTCTTCTTATTCGTATGTTGTCTCTGTCAATCCTGGGCAGTGTTTATATCTTTATGAATTGCCTACATCTGTTGCTCTAAGTCGCCAAGCATTTGACTGGTCATCTCGACCCTAATCAATGGGTCGGACCTAGTTAATGGAGTTAAGCAATCTTGTCCGAGACGGACCCTAATTAGATTGGTATGAAGGAATTGGTCTCTGAATTTGGGTTCTAGACTTCCCTGTGTCCTTTCCATGGTAGGAGTCGGGCAGTCTTTTTAACTGATGACCAAAACCTTGGTATCCAAAACATCGGTTCTCACTTCTGAACTCATCGTTCTGAATCCTTAAAACATGTGGGCTCCTGAGAAGGTATTCTGGGGAAAGTGTCTTCCCTTTTTAAACAGAATCTTTCTTTTATTTTAGAGAGGGAATAATTATAAGATCAGAAAGGGAGATTCTTACTCCTGTATACCTCTAAGGCTGGGGGAGGAATCTTACATTCTACCCCACTTAAAAGGTGCAAGATGTCCTCATCTCGCAAGTAGAGGACAACTCTTTTGCTTAAGATCCAATTTATTCTGGGGTTCCTTATATTCCGGTCAACCCAACAGAATATGGGGATAAATATCCCTTATATAGAACTCATCATTAAATAATAATTCATTCAGATCATATCATTCATATCTTTAACACGATAATGGTCCATTAGACCGAATAATTTCCTTCTGAACATTCCTCCACGGGAATTTTAGTTAAGCAAGTTCTCAATTTGTCATCCCTTAACTTGATCTACCATCTCAAGTATTAACAGTAGCAATTTGACAGCACAATCCACTAATCTCATAGTGATTTGCTGAATCATTTTCATCATTTATCATTACAGGGACTCGTCCCAATCATCCACATTGTGGTTTCGCTCAGCTTATTACATTTCAACCCATTTTAAGGGATCATCATTTTTCAATCAGAATCCAAATCAATTCATCAGTTCCTAAACAGAATTAAAAATCATATCAACCACATTCAAAATCATCATCTGGATAGCATTAACGCTTATAATTTCAAGTCTTAGATTTACTCGTATATACTGTAAGTAAAGAGCTGCAGTTATACTCTCGGTATATATGGGTAGCAAGTCAAAAGCATAGAAAAAAAACCATTAATTTGGTCTCAAGTATAGATTAATCTTGGATTAAGAAAAAGCTTCATTTGGATTGAGAATGGGTCATGAGTATGACCATTTCTTGAGTGAAAGAGAAAAATTACATAAAAACCATTAGAATTTAAACATAAATGGAAATTTATGTAATTCTTTACTATCATTAATCAATTAACTTCAATAGCATTCATCAAATTATGTAACTCTTCACTACTATTCCTCAATTAACTTCAATAGCATTTAAAAACCATACCAATTAAGCTTCTCAAGCTTGAGAGGGGTTGAGAAGAGAGAAACATTGTGAAATTATAGAAAAGATCAATATTCACTATTTACCTTACAAATTGCTTGATTCTTTGTTCACGGTAGAGGCCCCCAACCAATCAATTGGTTAAGTATGTTGATGGAGCCACCAATGGGGATTGAAGAAAGAGGGAAGCTCCAAAAACTAGTGAATTATTAATGAATTCATAGTTCATGGCTTAGGTGGAGTAGAGTAACGATGCATAAACACTATATATTTTTCAACAAGGGGGAGGCTTCTATTTATAGGAAAAATTGAGCTCCTAACCAAACAAACTGATTCTAGAATTTTCTAAATTAGTTTGGTCAATATTTGACCATTTTTAGGTCAGTTAAGCTAACTTTTTGGAACTAGACTTGAATGAGGAGAGAGGAGAGATGAAATATCTCAATTTTTATGAGTTTAAAACTCATTCAAGCATGTGAAATATGTACCTCCTTTAAAGAACTCCCCTTCCTTACATATGTGTCAAAATGGAATCATTATACCCAAAATATCTCATATTTTTAATATTGCTCATAGTTTTTTACTAATAAACCTTGTACATTTTCAACTCTTCATCTTATGTGAGCATTTACTCATTTTTGGATACCCAAAATATCTCATATTTTTAATATTGCTCATAGTTTTTTACTAATAAGCCTTGTACATTTTCAACTCTTCATCTTATGTGAGCATTTACTCATTTTTGGGTATCTTCTTTTACAAATTGGATTTATCTCCTCCCTACACATGGATTGATGCTATTGGCCCATAGGAACCTTAATTGGACCATAATCCAAAATTTTTTGAAAATCTAGACCCTTAGGCTAAGGTCCTTTATACCCATTTCCAATTAATTCCAATTGCACATTGGAAAGTTCTTTTTGAATTTCTATTTCAGGGGAACTTATTTTAATAAGATGAGATAATTTTCTATCCAAAAATATTAAAAATCTGAATATTCTCTCTCTAGAATATTTTCTCTCTCTAGGTTAAAACAGTTAGAAACAAGTCTTTTATATTTCTGAAGAGGGATTGATTACAGGGGAAGATGCTGGACCATTTGAGAGGCTGGGGAGGAATCTTACATGAGCATTTACTCATTTTTTTTGGGGGGGGTTTCTTTTATTCTTCAATTTATCTCCTCCCTACATTTGAATTAATCTTATTGGTCCATAAGAACCTTAATCTAAAATTTTCAAAAAATCTGGATCCTTAGGCTAAGGTCTTTTGTGCACATTATAATTTATTTCTAATGCACCTTAGGAATTTCTTTTTAAACTTATATTTCAGGAAAATTTATTTTAATAAGAAGGGATATTTTTCCATCCAAAGATATCTAAAAACTGAATTACCTCTCTCTAGAATATTTTCTCTCTCTAGGCCATTTTCTCTCTAGAATATTTTCTCTCTCTAGGCCAAAACAGGTAGAAACAAGATCTTTTATTATTCTGAAAAGGGGATTGATTATAGGGGAAGAAACTGGACATCTTGAGGGGCTGGCATGAATACTCCCAAGAAGTATCGACACAGAACTATGCGTAGAATACCTCAAGACCTACGACAAGGGGACCAAAAGGGGAGCCATCACCAAAGCTAACGACACAGAAGATCTCATACGGGATGCTCTGTAACTTCCGCCCGCAGTAAAGATCCACGCACACGCCACTTACAAGATGCCTCTGGATGCCATGCTTAACAACTTAAATAGGACTGAGTGTGAAAACATCCAAGATGAGGCTATGGAGAAAGCTTGCAGGGCCATGTCCTTGATGCTGCAAGTGAAGCCCATGGATAGATACAACAGTGTCACTTTTGAACAGGATTGCCAAAGCACATGAGGAGAAAGAAGATGACTGGGCATACTATGTCCATAGGGAGATGGAGAACTACTTGAAGACCCACCAATCCAAAATCTGTAACCCATACCTCCTCAAACGGTTCTAAATCACGTAGCAAAAAGGCCTCTCAAGGAGCCCGAACCAAAGGAGCACATGCAGTTGGCACTGCTACTAGACCAACCCAAATTAATAGCTGAAGATATGCAAGAAGGGCAGGCTATCTTGATGGAGACCCAGGAAATAATGAAGCAGATCAAGAAGGGACCAAAGAAGAAAACAGATAAGAAGATGAGGGCAGTGCTGCCAGATATAGCTCTGCTGAGTCACAGAGATTAGAGGCATAAGTGGCCCAGAAAATCCGCACATACCAAGAGGCCCTGTAAGAGACAACTCTCAGCCACACAAGAGCCCCTACAATAAATTACTCCTCCGACAAGCCCATCACTAACCATAAGGATGTCATCTCATGAAGAGCTTGAGTCCACGGAAGAGCAAGAGAAAAGGTATAATGCCTTGGAAAGAAATAACATGGTCCTAAGCCAAACAATAGTGCAAAGAATCAAGGAAAATGTGGACCTCAATGCCAAATTAAACAATCGAAGGAGCAGCTTCAGAAAGAGGTCACCCACACAAAGGAGCTCACTACACTTCATGCACAACAAATACAGGAGTTTCGAGCCAATCCCAAGGCCAAAGAAGAAGATTTGCAATGCCAAATCCAGCAGCTACCAGCAGAGCTAAAGGCAAAGGAGGAAAGGGCAACCCATTCAGAGTACGAAAGGGAACAAACAAACAAGGCCCATGCAGAAAAGATTAGAGCACCTAATTAAAAAATAAGTGCAAGCCAAGCCAAAGTACAAAGAAAAGAGTTGGCACACCAAGAGGCGATGGAGCAGCTTACATAACAACTACACCACACTCAGAGGCTAGCTGCCCAAAGACTCTAACAGATCACTAAAGCTTAGGAAAGAGAAGCAACGAGCAGGCAGGCCCAAGAAGACGCAACCAGAAGATTTGAAGAATTAGATGCTGCAAGGATGGTCAGAGAAACGGCAATCTCAAACCTCCTTAGCAACACTGACTCCTGCCATAAGAGTTAGAGCATCGGATGGCGGTACAAGATAGAAGTCAGTGGGCCAGAGCCTAGCGATGATCTCCGCCGCCTCCTTAAGCATGCCTCCGAGTTGGGTCAGCTACAGTAACTCCTCGGGCCCCTCCTCAAACTCTAACCTTGTTTTTATCTACACTAACACTCTCTCTATGTCAGTATGACATAAATCTATTTGAAGATATAGGCCTAGGAGAACTAACCCTAATTAAACAAAATATTGAACGAGATGTTGATCCTACCATAATAATGGAAATTTTATGGGGAGACTTAATATTAACTAATCCCCAAGACATCTTTTTCTACCCTTTTCATGCTATAGTGCTAAACCTTTGTAGTTGGTGGCGCGTTCTCCAAAATTCTGGACAACAATGTCAAAAGTTAGACCTGTTTATCCCACATGACATTCCTGAGACACCTGCCAACTATGAGGTAGTCGCACATAGCTACCAATGGATTATTAGTCATGGGTGGCTAGAAGTATATAACACTGACCAGCATCTAAATTCTAAAACTCTATTCTAATACCTACAAGCACTTAGAAGCCATGCTAACAAATGTACAATACAATTTTGATGCTACCCACATAGAATACCCCACTATCAATTCCGAAGAGATTCCAAACTTACAAGAATTTATTAAGTCCCATAAGCCTAGCCACCCACCCCTTAGCACAGGTCAGGGTTAAGAAGAATTCTTGTCTTCATTTTCAAAATCAACTTACCCTATCTATTCTAATATCACTAGAGTAAGTTACTTAACCCATATCCTAACACGACACCTACTAACACTTCTCAAGCTGACTGCATTTTCTCATCCTTCAATCCTCCAGATATAGATTTTCCCACTAACACTCTCGCCCCCGAGGTGATACTGGCACCTCACCCATCTCCACAATGGCACTCTCAAGAGGTACGACATCCTATCTCGCAAGATAATATTGAGGAATTTATTGATGTGATACTATATTGGAATCTTTATCAAGTGCAAAGTATGAGGGTTTCATTCGTGATGGAAACCCTCTTTTGAAGCCAAAGTTAATGTTCAAAGTCTCAATGTAGATAATTCCATTTGAGCCCATAAGACGAATCATGCCAAAAGCTTATTCGAAAATCACTCCAACAAAACAGCACAATGTGCCATACCCTCTCTAAGCTCCATGCCCTGAATTAGAAGAACTACTTCCTCCCTTGGCTGGAGAGGGTACATTATGGGCGAATGTGGCACCTAGTTAGCTAATCTGCTGAAAATACAGATTGTTACATTCATGATTGGCTACTATTTCCGAAGGTGGAGGAAAACAAACACTATGCACACAAGAGGTGGCTATGCCACCATAGTCACTAATGAAGGGCAATCGAGATTGGAAGACTTTGGCATACAACCAGACTGGCGGGGAAGGAGTACCTACTGGCAATTCTAGAATACAGCCAAGTCTACATGGGCACGCCACCAACACTGTGGGTGGATCCTTTATACATGCCAGTTAAAAGAAGATGGACACTGCTGGAATTTCAGGAAGCCAAAAGGCATGACTCACATGTTTGCTACAACTTCCCAATTTTCATACCAGCAACATTTCCAAACATACAGGAGCAAAGACAGGAAATGCTTATGAGCATGGCGCAGAATTCTAGACCCCGCAATTGTGGCTAGCGTCAAATTTTTAAAATTGGTGGTGGTGCTGATAGACCAACCCAAGGAGCCCTACGATGTGTATGAAGTAGAACATCTGAAGTTCTACATGAAACAAGGGCCATCTGACAGGGGTATCATGATTTACTACCACACACACTGACTACGATGTCTTCCAGGCTACATGCATATAACATTCAAAGACATGGTGGATACAAGATTTTGGAGATCCCACTCAGCATGTTGACATGATAGATCTTTGTCAGTGATTCTATAGATGGACTATACCAGCTACTAGTCCACCATTGAGTTATGGCATACTTATCTTGCTAGCTCACTCACTTAGTGTGTTCACATTATGGACCGCATGTACATAGTACTTTAGTACTTATGTTATATTTCCCTTATCTTTTTTGTAGAACCCTTTTGTGGAGAAGAAGAAGAACAACAATTTTCAACCTCTCATCTTGTGTGTGTTCTCTTCTAGGGTTTGTGTGAGTGTGTGTGTGCTTGCAAGAGCTCAAGCTCTCTTCTTCCCTATATCTGTTCATGGTATCAGAGCCAAGTTCATGCTAAGAAGCTGAGTAGCAAGAAAGAGAAGCATAGGAAGTGGTACGAGGGTAAGAGCTTCACCTACTCTTCCCCATTGGTGTTGGCTACTACACCCTTATCGGCGGGAGCTCTTAGGAGGCACTGGCAAACAAACTCCAATTGAGGAGCTATCTTTGCAACAAGCAAAACTATAGGGAAACTATTCTATCCTTTGGGTGACATTTTTATGGGCTGAAAACATGTTTCAAGCGCGTCTCTACCTCCGTTTTTTAGTTCATTAATAAGCATTCATGGGCACTCGGGTAAGTTTCGAGTCTCTGCAAAAGTCTATTTTTGGAACTGCAAGTAGGAAGTTTGGTTGTGCAAACACTATGTGTACTACAAAGAGGTCTTACAGGTGCTGTTGGGGGTGTATGTATGTATGCAAGTTGAGGTCACTAGCTGTGATAGTTTAGGTGTAGCATAATACCGCTACTCTCTGCAGAGAATACAACAGTTTATGGAGGTCAAACAAGAGTGCTGTTTTTGGTGAGTTTCTATTATATAGACAAGATGTCAAATGATGGAATTGACCAGATTCTTGTAGAGAAGCTTTACAAGAACAACTTCCATGCTTAAAGGTTTAGATTTTGATAAATTTTTAGATGGGAGAAAGCTATTGGGTCTACATTGAAGGTGAACATGAGAAAACACTAGAGATATCGGAGATTAATCCAATTGATGCAGATGTAAAAGAATACAAGGATTTGAATCAAGGAGCAAGGAAAGTCATGTATTGTCTTTCTATTAGCATACAAGACACCATGATTGGACATATACAAGATGCCAAGTCACCGAAGGAGGCATTGGACACTTTGGTGAAAGCTATATGAAACTAACACCAAGGCATAAAAGATTCAATTATAGAATGAGCTTCATACTATGGAGAAGAAAGGGGGGCTGGGGCTGCACCCGAGAGAGAGGATGGGTGACCGAGAGAGAGAATGGGTGAGGGGGGGCGGTGAGGTGATAAAGGCACTGGTCAGTGGTGGTGAGTGAGCAAGGGGGGGTGGCAAGAGAGAAAAAGGGGCAGGCTGGTTGGTGAGGTGAGGTGAGAGCTAGTGAGAGGCGGTTTGAGGTGAGGTGAGGTGAGGTGAGGTGAGGTGAGGTGGTTTGAGATGAGGTGAGGTGAGGTGGGTGAGCTGCACGAGAGAGAGAGAGAGAGAGAGAGAGAGAGAGAGAGAGAGAGAGAGAAAGGGGGGTGGTTGGCGGGAGCACAAGATAAGGGGGGTGGACGGTGAGCGACAGTGGGGCGTGGTCGGTGAGGTGAGAGAGGGGGGCGACAGGTGAGAGGGGGAGTGGGAGTGGGGGGGACGGTGAGGTGAGTGCGTGAGGGGGTGGTCGGTGAGCGACAGGGGGTGTGGTTTGGGGAGGTGAGAAGCAAGGAAGGGGGGGTGGTCGGTGGGGTGAGAAAGAGATTGGGGCTCGGTGATGGTCGGTGAGGCATGACGTGAGGGGGGAGAGAGAGCTACTAGGACTGGGGGTGGTGAGGCGCGCAGGTGAGAGGGAGTGGTCGATGGGGTGAGAGAGAGAGAGGGGGTGGTCAGTGGGGGGAGTGAGAGGGGAGTGGTTGGTGGGGTAAGCGAGAGAAGAGGTGGTTGGTGGGGTGAGGGAGAGGGAGAGGGAGAGAGAGAGAAGGGGGTGGTGGGGTTGCAAGAGAGAAGGGGGAGGCGTGTAGGTGAGAGGGAGAGGGAGAGGGAGAGAGAAGGGGGTGGTGGGGTTGCAAGAGAGAAGGGGGAGGCGTGCAAGTTAGAGGGAGTGGTTGGTGGGGTAAGTGAGGAAGAGGGGAGAGGTTGGTCGGTGGGGAGAGATAGAACGAGAGTAGGTGAGAGGGAGTGGTCAGTGGTGGGGAGAGATAGAACGAGAGTAGGTGAGAGGGAGTGGTTGGTGGGGTAAGTGAGGAAGAGGGGAGAGGTTGGTCGGTGGGGAGAGATAGAACGAGAGTGGTTGGCGGCGGGGAGTGAGGGAGTGATGGGGTGAGGTAGCCTCATCTCTAAATCCCACGGTGCCTTTAAGAGGCACCGTGGGATCGACGGCTAAGGTGAGCACACAGATCTCGACCGTCGGATCACAGCGCTCAAACCCCACTTGAGGTGCCTTTAAGAGGCACCTCAAGTGGGATCGACGGCTAAGGTGAGCACACAGATCTCGACCGTCGGATCACAGCGCTCAAACCTTGTAAACTAGGGACAAGGATTCGATGGTGGAGGTGGGCGCAAACGATCTCGGCCCATCAGATCAGCAAATTTTGAAATATTAAACTAGGGCAACGAGATCGATGGTGGACGTGGGCGAGAAATTATCGATCGTCGGATCAAACCAAAATGAAAAACATGCACTCTTTTTCTCTGTACGACCTACGGGCTTTTTTGAAAGCAACTTGCATTCCTCTGTGCGACCTGCAGGCATTTTAACAGCAACCTGCAGACTCACTTGACGTGCGCTAGTTTACTGTGGCTTTCGACTGTGGCGACCGTGAAGACATACAAGGTGAGAGGACATTGTTGCCAGCTTTTCTTGTCCATAGCTTCTTATAGAGATGACTAGAGCTTCCTACACTGCATTAGATAAGCTCTGCATTAGTTTAATATACACTGCATTAGTTTAATATACACTGCATTAGAAATGACAAAAATATCCACAAAAATGATAAGATTTGCCATGAGACAGATTGCCTCTAATTACATTCTGTTTAAAAGCCATGAGACCGATTGTCTAAGTTGTTGCTTATTGCATGCACGGCCTATTGCATTGTTCACTTATTGCCATGCTAATGGTTCACTTATTACCAAGAAATGTTGATTCTTGCCATGGTTCACTTATTGCCAAGAAATGTTGATTCTTGCCATGGTTCACTCATTGCCATGCTAATGTTGCTACATGCCATGGTTCTCAACCCAAGCCAAAATAATGTTGCTTATTGCCATGGTTCACTTATTGCCATGCTAATGTTGATTCTTCATGTTGTTGCTAATTGTCATGCTAGGGTTCACTTGTTGCTATGCTTAATGCCTCATTTCCATGCAATTATTTTAGTAATATGTGTTCATGCATACATGACACACTTAAAGCTTTTGCCTAATTTACTACACAAACCTAGTTTATCCCTAGTTTACTACACAGACCCAGTTTGAAAGCCAGCCTTAGTTTATCAATGGTGCTTATTGCATGCATGCTTTATAGCCATGCTTGGGCTCACTTATTGCCATGATTAATGTCTTGTTGTTGCCATGCATGTATTTTAGTAATATGTAATCATGCATACATGACACACTTAAAGCTTCAGCCTAGTTTACTACACAAACCTAGTTTATCCCTAGTTTACTACATTTTCCTAGCTAGGTCCTAGTTTAACCCTTGTGCACTGGATATGCATAGTTTATCCAAGTCAATCATGCATGTGGAAGTGTCTACTTGCATGCTTAACCTATTTGCTACATCAGTAATTTTTTTAATTCTGAAATATAGCTTTTAGATTTGTAGCTCAAAGATGCGTAAAGCATGTTGATTTTGTAGGTGGATGGAAAAAACCCTACCTGTAGATGCTCTGGAGAAGGTTTCATTCGTGGATAGTTTGTGGTATGAATATGTGGCTTCACGGCATCCAAAGAGCAATAATTCATTGCAAAAATTCTTTGGACATATTGATATGAGCAAGCACGTGTTCTTGTTTCTACCTCTAGAACATAGATAAAGTCAATAGTTTACTCATATTGATGCATGTGTTCTTGTTTTTGTCATTAGTAGACAAAGCACTTACAACTTCATGTTTTTTAGGCACCATAGGACTCTTTTTGTGGTCTATAATTACCACATCATGAAGGTGATAGGCTTGTCATCGAGAAAAAATATTCTCATGCACCTAGACTCATTGCATGTAGGGAATTCGGGCGAGTATGTTTCCATTGTGCAACGGTAAGACAAGAGGTTTACTTTGAAGTTCATGAATCCATAATGCTTGGGTAAATGCTAACTAACATTTTACATCTATATATTATTAGAGTTCTTGAGTCAATTTCTTCAAGTTGCACACATGGACCATTACAAGAGTCTCTTGCATGCCCATCCACTGGGTTTGAGTTGAAGTGTATAGAGGTATGTGTTGGGGTTCAACAACACAGAAGAAAGTATAAACAGACCCAATTACTCAATAAAAAACATGTTGATTAGGCCAAAGCAGAAAACTCAGACATAGCAGAAACGTGATGCACAGACAGAGGGTTGATAGAGTAAGGTCACACACAAGAGATAAGAAAAGAACTCAAAATTCTGCTTGATTCACCCCCTCATTACATTACTTCCCCTTCTTTTCTACTTGGCTCAAAACGTTACTCTTTCCAAAACGTTCTTCTTGAACAACCATTACCTATCTTAACTTCCAAGATTCCCAAGAAAGTCATCAGATATTCCTACCACTATATGTCCGACTTACTAAATATCCGATTGCTTACATATCCGGCTTACTACATTCCGACTTCTTACATATCCGACTTACTACAAAATATCCGACTGAGCAACATTCTGACTTAAGGGAATTATGCCTTCAACACATGGCACGTCCCGGTGGTAGATTTCAAAGAAATCTGATGCGGATCCACACATCCCTTGATCTGTTCAAAATGGCAGACAAAAGTAAAAGCATGCTGCTACATCAAAGAGTTGTAGCAATATCAAAAGTCTGGTCCACCTCCTTCATAACATCAGGTTTAGCAACCTGCACATCCTTGTCTGTTGCTGCTACATCCATACTTTGTAATAAAACTGGTTCCGAGAACTGCTCAGCAACTTGTATCTGTTCTGCACCATACATCTCTACCTCAAGCACTTGGTTTGCAACTATCTCAACTGTTTCTGCCAGCAAATTAGCAACTTGTGCCTTGTAACTCTGGTTTTTCTCCAGATCCTACACTTTCTGCATCCAAAACTCTTTTTCCCTTTTTAATTGAGCAATCTGTTCCACTAATAGTGCCTCATGTTTTGTAAAACCTGTCTGCAACTTATCATAAGGATACTTTAATACAAAAGACAGTCTTTCTTGAATTATCCTCCACATATTTTGCATATTGGAAGTCAACTGCTGCTTCAGCACTGTGACATCACCTTCTGCCATCAGAACTCCATTAATGTCCAACTCCTCTTGAGCTAGTACCTGCCTCTCCATAAGCTGCAATGGTTGCAACCTCAAGTTCATCACATCATTATGAACTTGTAACTCTATATTCCTTTGGGCCAACTGTTGCATTTCCAAACCAACCTTCTCTTTCAGGTTCTGTGTCCATTCCTTGAACATTCCCAAAGACCTCTTCACTGTACCATTTCAAGTGAATGATGTTCCAACATATCCTTCATTTCCTTACTATGCTTCTCCTTCACCTGTTGTTGCAGCTCATTCTGAAATTGCTGTATCTGCAACTCCTTTGTTTGCAACACATCAGAGGTTGCACCATACTCTACCATCTACTGCCTGTGTTGTTCAAACTAAACCTGTTACGTACCAACAATAAAAGCTTGTACAGCTGTCAACATCTTATTAGCCACCATGACTCCGTCTTTTACATGAAACTCAGAGGGAGTGAAAATAGGTTCATCACCACCAAAATCAAACTTAGTCACCAACTTCTTGATGTTGCTGTCAGCTTTTCTTCTCTTGGACAAAGTGAAAGTCTTACCCAACTTAGTTGGTGTTTGTGTTTCCATTACCTCCATTGAAGAACGTATCTCCAACTCCCCGAAATACTGTGAACATTGTGGTGAGTCAGGTAATGGTAAAGCTTCTTGTACCGTGTATCCAACAGCTTTCCTCAGGTTCTAAAAAACCTCCATTTTGTCCTTATCTAGCTTTGACCAATCAGATATCTTTGATTTGTGCAAAACCTACAGCTCTGCATGCTGAAATTGCTCACCCTCCAAATCTTTTTCCTTGTCTGGTAACAGCACATCCCTTGCATCAACTTTCTGAGCATAGTAAAACAAAGCTGCCAAGTAAGCACACAGCCTACTGTTAGTCTGAGTCTTCCATTAGACGCAAATACTTCACTGTACATCCTTTCATACAACCAATGTGCCCAACTGACCTGCTCACCCTTTTCAGCCCAACATAAAGGAGCATAGTTCTCTTTGGACATGTAATCAAATTTAAGAAGAAAACATAGCCTTTCAAAATACCACTTAAGTTGCTCCCTTCTTGCGTAACTGACATTCTTCAGCATATAATATTGTCTTCACCCTCGCGAGGACCAAACTCCTTTTTCAAAGAGTCCTCTGTGCACTTGGGTATAGGACCTTGTGAAAACAGGGCAACTTAAACACTTCAGCAACAATTTCAGGAGTTAAAACTACCTTTGAGGAAAGCCGTCCTTTTGTTTTCTTCAAGATCTCCACCTGTGACTTTGCATAGAGATTATTCCTCCATGCATCCCATGGCAAAATAGCAAAGTCATGCAATCCAATTTTCTACAGCTAGTTGGCGTTCCGATTTGCCTGAATTTCGAGCTCGACCTTGAAGTCCATGAATGGGTCCATTAAGGACTGCATCATTTTTCCAGCTGACATAGCTGTAGGCATGCTAGCTTCTTCATCCGCCGAAGCCTCCAAGTCTTTGTCAAGCTAGACACCTCCACCCACACGTTAGCTCCTTTGCGACACAGCCTTGTCTTCAGCACTTCTGGTGATTCCTCATCTTGAAGAGGTCGTATGGGGGAAAGGGGTTTCGGCTTAGGCATGGGAGACTGAAGGGGCTCTGAAAACACAGACGAAAAACGGAAAGGGTGATGCATGAGGGAAACGAAGACGTGATGGCTCACACTCGTGCCAGCTCGCCTAACGTAAGATCTCCACACACACCTCCATAAAATAATCATCAAGCTTACTGGGCATGTAGCCCCCCAACTGGAGTCTTGTGGAAAAAATAGTAATTTTAAAAACTCTGAGGTAGTAAAGTGCAACGAAGTAATTTTTGACACAACATAATTCAGTCAAACCAACCCTGACAAATTCTTCAGCAAATTTCCTTCTTTGTAACAACTGATCCAAATACCCTATGCCAACAATTAAGCTCCTTGCCATTCTCTCAACACCTATGTTCTGCCTGAAGAACATCCATCTCTGTGCTTTGTTATCTTCTGGTGAGTCGGATCTGACTTTCTCCACATGCACCAAAGCTGAAACTGGCCAATCAAGATGTGGTGGTTTCCCTTGAAACTTCTTCAGCCTGAAACCATTGATTGGCTTCTCTACCCTTTTTCCAAAGACATCTGCAACAATAAAGGTACCTTGACCCAAATCTTCCACAATCTGATAAGGTCCTTTATATCTAAGTGTCAACCTCCTTGGATGAGGTCCCAATCTAGAGTTGTACACCATCACCCAGTCACCAACCTGAAACAGTTTAACATTCATACTCACCCATGCATGTCGTCTCTTTTGGATCACCTCAGTAATATATGAATTGACCAACCTGTCTTCTTCCAACTGCATCAGATATTTACTCTTGTGCTGAACTGACAGTTTAGAAGACATCTTCTTGGCTGTGATTCTAAGACTTGGCACCACAAACTCAATAGGCACCATAGCTTCTAATCCATACACCAATCTAAATGGTGTCATCCCTATTGTTACCTTAAAGGCTATCCTAAAAGACCATAATGCTAAGTCCAATTTGTCATCCCAATCCTTATGATTGTCTGCCATTATCGTCTTCAAAATGCCAACCAATGTTTTGTTAGTACTTTCAGCCTGCCCATTAGCATGAGGATGGTAAGCTGTAGACTTTTTGTGCATAATCATATGGGTTTTGGTTACTTCAGCTATCACCTCATTTAAGAAATGAGATCCCCTATCACTCACAAGCTCCACAAGACACCCAAATCTGGTCATTATGTTGTGATACAAGAACCTTGCAACACTTGAAGCTTTATTATCCTTCAAAGCTACAGCTTCTGCCCATTTAGTATAGTAGTTTGTTGCAACCAAAATATACCTGCACCCTTTCCTTGTTGTAGGCTTAACAGGTCCCACAAAATCCATCCCCCACTTCTGGAAAGGCTCTAGTGGTAGAATAGGATGATCTGACATTCTATCCTTATGACCAGTCTTTTGACATATGACACACCTCTTAGCATACTCATGTGCATCCTTCAAAACTGTGGGCCACCACAATCCAGCCTGGAGAATTTTCTTTCTTGTTATATCTCCTGAGAAATGTCCACCTACTGCACCAGAATGTGCTTCTTGAATGACAGCATTCACTCTGGAACATACCTTCTGATGACTTGATCAATGCCCTTCCTATATAATGCCCCTGCAATTACCAAAAAAGTTCTACTCTTCAAGGCAAACTTCCCTCTGATCTCCACAGTAAACTCCCCTGGGATAGTGCCGTCAGTCAAAAATATCAATAATTGGTCATACCAAGAATCTGACACAGCAGGCTGAAGTTCAAATAATGGAGCATCTGGTAGATCATCATTCACTCATTCACCTATTTCTAGCCTACTCAGGTAATCAGCAATGGCATGGTCTTTTCCTGGAGTATGAACAATCACAAAATCAAACTCTTGTAATAGCAACATCCACCTACCTTCCTGTTAGCATTGGCTTTTTGATTAGGTACAACAAAGCTTGGTGGTCAACATGGAAGATTACCCTATTTCCCAACAAATAGTGCCTAAATTTTTTCAAATCATATACCATGCCTAATGCTTCTCTTTCAGTGATAGCATAATTCCTTTCAGTTGATGTGAGTACTCTGCTTGCATAATACACTGGCCTAAACCAACCTCTGACTTTTTCCTGCATCAACACAGCTCCTACGGCCACATCAGATGCATCCACAAAGATATGAAAAGGCAAAGACCACTCCGGAGACTGTAGAACCAACGCAACAGAGATCATCTTCTTTAAAAGCTGGAATGATCTTTCCTGAGGATCAGTCCAAACAAAAGCTACCTCTTTCTTAGTTAAGTGTGTAAGTGGTAAAACACACATTAGCTAAATATCTGAGATACCTTGAATGCCACTTAATTTGACCCACAAATCTCATCAACTCTTTAACATTGACTGGAGCCTTAGCAGATTGGATGGCTTCAATCTTCTTTACATCAATGGCCATTCCTTCACTTGAAACCACATGACCCAGGAGTACAGCTATGACACTCTTGTAAGGATTTAGTGCCATTCTGAACTGTCTACATCTCTCCAGACATAACTTCAGATGCAGCAAATGCAAGTCTTTCTTGCCAAAAACCGAAAAATCATCTACAAAAACCCTCATAAAATCTTGCAAATATGGCTCAAATACCTTATGGGCGACAAAGTTGAATGATGGTGGTCCATTCTTCAAGCCAAAACTCATTACTATATACACAAATGCACCCCACTCAGTAATGAAAGCTGTTTTGTATTGATCCTCCTCAGCAACGTGAATCTGATTATACCCAAAAAAATCCATCCAGAAAGCTATACATTTCATGCCCTTTCCTGCAACTGCATCACAAAAGGGCATTGGAAAAGGATCAATAATAGTTGCTGCATTAAGCTTTCTATAGTCCACACATACTCTCAGCTTCCCATTCTTCTTAGGTACCACTATAATTGGAGACAACCATGACACTTCATTTACTGGCTTGATGAAGCCTACTGTCAACAACTTATCTATCTCCTCCTTAACCTGCTTTGCAAAACTAGGGTTCATTCTGTACCTTTGCTGCACAATCAGAATTGCATCTTTCTGCAAGTTAATATGATGTTGATGTAATGAAGGGTCTATACCTTTCACCTGAGAATACTCCCAAGCAAATACATCCATGTATTCTTGCAACAATTGTAACAACTCCTTTAAAAATTCTCCTTCAGCATGGACACTTACCTTTACCATTGCAAAAAGATAAATTTAACTAATTTTTCTCTTAAAAATTAAATAAAAATCTCCATTAATTCCTTTACACTAGAAATTCCACTTTTCTCATTTAAATGGTTAATTTCCAATTATGGTGGGAATTCCTCTTTTACCATTTAAATTTATCTATGCAAAAAGATAATTTTAACTAAATTTTCTCTTAAAATTTAAATAAAAATCTCCATTAATTCCTTTACAATAGAAATTTCACTTTTTTCATTCAAATGATGGAATTCCAATTATGGTGGAAATTCCTCTTTCATCATTTAAATTTATCTATGCAAAAAGATAAATGTAACTAAATTTTCTTTTAAAATTTAAATAAAAATCTCCATTAATTCCTTTACACTAGAAATTCCACTTTTCTCATTTAAATGGTTGAATTCCAATTATGGTGGAAACTCCTCTTTTACCATTTAAATTTATATATGCAAAAAGATAAATTTAATTAAATTTTCTCTTAAAATTTAAATATAAATCTCCATTAATTTCTTTACACTAGAAATTCCACTTTTCTCATTCAAATGATTGAATTCCAATTATGGTGGGAATTTCTCTTTCATCATTTAAATTTATCTATGCAAAAAGATAAATTTAATTAAATTTTCTCTTAAAATTTAAATAAAAATCTCCATTAATTTCTTTACACTAGAAATTCCACTTTTCTCATTCAAATGATTGAATTCCAATTATGGTGGGAATTCCTCTTTCATCATTTAAGTTTATCTATGCAAAAAGATAAATTTAACTTAATTTCTTATTTAATTTTTAAATAAAATATCCATTATTTTAGTATTCCAAATTTTTCTCTTTCCTCATTGGAATACATGGATTTCTATTGTCATGGGAATTCCTCATAAAAATGAATTACTAGAATTTTCTCTTTTTCGAATTAACTAATTATGCATAAACATTAAAATTAAAATTTCCATGGTTATGATGAGAATTATTCAATTAATCTAGGATGATTAATCCTAGAATATGGTAGAAAATCCTCTTTTCATATTATGTACGAAAATGATATATGTGTTAATTTTTCAAAAATTTTGCTATAGCTTCGTTGTTGCTGCTATTACTGATAATTTTTAACAATTTTGAAAACATAAAGTTTTAGCAATACAATATGATAGAATAACTATTATTTGGATCAATATCCAATTATGGACTTGATTCCTAAGTTTTTCATAAATTAAGTAGCATAAAAGCATTAAAAAGCCACTTCTTTGGTCTCTAATTTGACAAGCATAGAAATTACTTTTAGATTTGAGAATTGCTTCATGAGAAGCATCATTTGAATATAGAATAGGTCATAGGAATTACCATTCTTTGGGGGAGAGAGAGATATGTTTTAAAAAAAATATTTTAATTTAAGCATAAATGGAAACTTTATGTGATTTATCACTAAAATTCATTAGAGAGCTTCAATTGTATTAAAGAGCCATTCAATAGAATACTTCTCTACTTGGATTTTTGCGGGGTCAAGAAAAATCCCATCCTTTGACACTATGAATCCAAAATATTCCACTTGGTCGACAAAGAAAGTGTAAGATTCCTCCCCAGCCCCTCAAGATGTCCAATTTCTTCCCCGGTAATCAATCCCCTTTTCAGAATAATAAAAGATCTTATTTCTACCTGTTTTAGCCTCTACAGAGAGGTAATTTAGTTTTTAGATATATTTGGATGGAAAAATATCCTTTCTTATTAAAATAATTTCCCCCGAAAGAGAATTTTAAAAAGAAATTCCTAGGTGCATTATAAATAAATTATAATCTGCTCAAAAGACCTTAGCCTAAGGGTCCAGATTTTTTAAAAATTTTGGATTAAGGTTCTGAGGGACCAATAAGATTAATCCAAATGTAGGGAGGAGATAAATTGAAGAAATAAAGAAAAACCCCCCAAAAATGAGTGAATGCTCACATAAGATGAAGAGTGGACTAAGGACCAAAGGAAACATTAAAAAAATGAATTTTGACACCTTAGAATGGGGATTCCCTCTCATGAAGGAGGCACCTTTTTACTCCCCAATTTTAAATCAATTAAGTGAGATATTTCATCTCTCCTCTCTCCTATTTCAAGTCTACTTCCAAAAAGTAAGCTGAACTAACCCAAAAATGATCAAAAACTGACTAAACTGATCTGCAAAATTCTAGAATTAGTTTGCTTGGTTGAGGCTCACTTTTTCATATAAATAGAAGCTTCCCCATTTGTAAAAGCTTAATAGTGTTTATTCACTATTACTTTACTCCTCCTACCCAGAGCCAATTACATTGAATTTTCTTGATAATTCAATTATTTTTTACTTAATCCTCTGGTGGCCACTCTTGATCCAAACAAGAGTAGAACCCTCAATCTCTCAAGCCAAAGGAAAGCTTACAAACTCCATGTAAGCTAAAATTTCTACTTTTTAAATTCAAATCTATGCTTTTCTTATTTTCTTATGTTTTATAGTTGATTAAAGTAAATTCTGATGTTATGCCTTGATGAAAAGGCCATCCCCTTCTCTTTTTTACAATTCAGCCTTTCTTTATCCTAGAATGATTAACAAATAGATTGATTAAACTTTTCTTATTGTTTACTCTCTTAGAAATTGAAAATTATGTATATTAGAGTCCTTTATATCTAATAGGGGTTAATTTAAATTGAAAATAGAATGTTAAAAATTGAGAAATGGTCAGCTATACAAAGGATGTTATGGTAAAATTATCTTGAATTTTGTGAAAAAGAAAGTTTATTTTTATGTTATTCTAAAAGAGTAATTCCCATCGTTTGTGCATTCTAAAAGAAATATTCTAATTTACTCCATGTACATATTCACCTATGAATATGTATATATTCACCTATGAATATGCATGGATATCACTGATATTAATTATTAAAATTAATTTCTATGCATAGAAAGATGCATAATGGAATTTTTTTTATTATAAACATGTAATATTCATTGAATTTAATTTCTATGCATAGAAAGATGCATATTAGAATTTTTTTTATTATAAAAGTGTTATTTTTATTGAATTTAATTTCTATGCATAGAAAGATGCATAATGGAAATTTTTGTATTATAAAAGTGTTATTTTCATTGAATTTAATTTCTATGCATAGAAAGATGCATATTGAAAATTTTTTTATTATAAAAGTGTTATTTTCATTGAATTTCATTTCTAAGCATAGAAAGATGCATAATGGAAATTTTTTTAATTATAAAAGTGTTATTTTCATTGAATTTAATTTCTATGCATAGAAAGATGCATATTGGAAAAAGTGTTATTTTCATTGAATTTAATTTCTATGCATAGAAAGATGCATAATGGAAAATTTTATTATAAAAGTGTTGTTTTCATTGAATTTAAATTCTATGCTGCATAGAAAGATGCATAATGGAAATTTTATTATAAAAGTGTTATTCTTTGGTAAAAATTGATTTTTATGCATAAATAGATGCATAAAGAAATTCTTTTTATTTTAAAAGTGTTATTCCTATTAAAATTAATTTTTATGCATAAATAGATGCATAAAGAATTTTATATCAAAATTAGAATTCTCTTTAATTCTATTTTTAATTTCTATGAGTATTTGATAATTGAATAAGTAAATACTCTGAGAGAGAAATTTCTATCGTTTTGTATTCGCTCGGATCGTAAAGAGAAAATTCAAAAAATCTATCGAAGTCGAAATATTCAGATAAATGATTAATTGATTCCTCATCAAAATTTGTGATTAATTTATAAATCAATTAAGTGAGTATTCAATGAATGAAATTCAATAAAATAGTAACTGAAATATCACCCTTTTTCTTGAAAGATAGTTTAGGAAAAATCTTATCGGACTCGAACCCTGAATCAGACTATGACCAAGACCAAACTTTTCGTCAGTGTTTTGAGGAAAGAAGATGTGACCAGTTAAGGAAAATATACTCAAATCTCCTGCAAAACCTAAAACTAAGTTTGAGACCCTTTGATTTGATCTATGGATCAAGTTACATAATTCTGTTATGGAATTCAGAATTACGATCAAGAAGTTTTGGGGATACTGATTTAAGATATACTCATTGTATTCAAAAGAAAATCAAACTGAAAACTTGCATAGAAACCTTATTTTCTTAAAGGACTGTCTTATGCTAGAATGCTAGAGGGAGCATTTGGCATGTGTTTTTCTAAGGGAAGTTTGGTTGCAATAGCTGAGTTTCAAAAGGACAGGTCACGCGGTAAAGCCTTAACCAGCCTCGATACAGTTAAAATGGTGCGCTTTTGGTGGTACGATTGGATGAGGGCCGATGAAGCGATTCCTAAGTGAAGTTCCAGGACACCTAAGTAGGATCCTGGAGGGTTCTGACCAGGCAGTGCACGGGTTCGTGGTGCCTAGGACACCCATGCATATGTCGTGGAAGATTGTATGATGGACAAATGATTATTGTAATTTGT
The DNA here is from genome assembly GCF_041138505.1 of Cibotium barometz. Classification (NCBI taxonomy): domain Eukaryota; kingdom Viridiplantae; phylum Streptophyta; class Polypodiopsida; order Cyatheales; family Cibotiaceae; genus Cibotium; species Cibotium barometz. The sequence goes on along the minus strand of NC_141097.1, from coordinate 5,763,498 downwards.
TTACTGGATCTCGTTTTGCTGACCAACTGGTCTCAACAGAGAGTCCAGAGTGATTCTATTTTTTGAGAAACAAGGGACTAGATGGAAATTTTGAGTTATGACATCTGTAACCAATAAATGTTTTGTCAATGGATTGTTTTATAAGTTAAAGTTTTAAAGAGGAGTGTGTGCATATCTGTATTCGAAAGCAAAGGTTAAGAAAGGCATTCAATTATGGGTGGGTGAGTAATTGTCTAGTTCTACCGATTCCAGTGGTTGGGTGGTGGGCTGGAATCAGTGGAGTTTTAATAATGAAATTGAATAATAGGAATACGCTTAGAACTCGAGTAGTTAAATAAAAACCTGAAGACTTCTCAAATGATTAGATCAACGGCTATGCCTGATTTCAGTTAGGAAAAAAGCGTTGATTTCTTCAAGTTAAGTCTGTAATAGTTTTCCTTCTATCTAGTTTAATCAGGTGAAGGATAGTTTAGCCTCTTGACCCCGTTAGAAAATTCGTTAAGAAAATCAAAAAGGTGGAATCACCCCTGTTTTCCAGGGGCAAGGGAAATTTTCCCGGTTTTGGTTTCGAAATGACCACCAGATTAGTCTCGTGCGCTTAGACATTCGAGGGTGAGACCTCGAGTGGGAAACCCTACCCCACGCAAGAGGAAGCTACTTCCGTTGCTACCAACCGAGAAACCGATGCAGAGGGGGCAAAGGGGTCTCATAGCTGGTATCAGAGCCGCTCTTGTAAACTTATGAAACAGCATCAAAAATTGCCTAAAATTTTAAAGTAAATTTGGGAAATAATGTTTTCACTTGCTAAGATTATGTTTGAAATGAATTTATAAATTGAAAACTTATAAATTGAACTGGATTTTTAGATAGATACCCCAAATCTATCTAGCATTCGTGGACTTTCCCAGAGTTAGGATATGATCGCCTTTGCCTTCAAAAATCTCATCAACTCTGTTACAACCCGAGAAAGCAGAGTGAGGCTCACTCGTCACTTTGAGGATCTATACTTTCCTGATCCAGTTTCCTGATCCAGTAGAGCGACGTCAGCACATGTGGTTCTCTGGAGGGCGATGTTTTAACGTCAATACCAATCAGCATCAAAGACTCGGGTAGAATATCTCACTAGCCATGATCTTGATAAGGCTAGGAGTTATTCATTATGTCCAACTCTATAATCATTCACCCGAGAATTTTAGAACTTCTTGCCAAATTTTTAGACTTCTAAGCCGCTTTATTCCTAGGAGTAGAATTACAGCACCATTATTAGTGATGAATCGTGTATATCATAGCATGTCTCCATCGTAGTATCACCCTTTTATGCGTACGCGATTGAGGCAGTGACTTTTGGAGCCAAGACGCTCTATGTATATATCAAAAACTTTTGATAATAAATGATGTTTTACAAAAGATTCCAAATTGATTTCATGGTTGAGAATATTGGTTAATAAAATTATCAAAAAGAATTATGATGGAATAATTATTGTTTAAGAAATAAATCTCAAAAATTAAAGTCATAAATCTGATGACAAAGTTAAGTTGACAAAAATCTCGTTTTGTCAGAATCATGAGGCGCACGCCCCGTGCTAAGTCGGATCCTCTTACCGATGATGAAGAGTTAGAGCCGGACGTTCGTAAAGCCGTGCACCGATCCCAACCTGGTCCAGTCAAGGGTGAAGGGGAACAGTTAAGAGAAATAGTGGAAAAATGGATCGAGGCAATGGAAGAATATTTTGATGTAACTGGTTATAATGAGAGGAGCAAGATGGCTCTCGCCAGATTAAAAATTGTAGAAACAACCAGGGTCACATGGAGGAACCATTGCGAGACAAACCGTCTCAACCGAACTACACAGACCTGATCAGATCGTAAGCTTACCTCAGGAAAAGGTTCTGTCCTCCGGGCTTCCTAAAAACCAAAATAAATGGGTTCTTGGAACAAAAATAGGATAGCCGGACAATTGAAGAATACCATTAGGAATTTGCCCTTCTCCTCCTCAAATATTCTCCACTTTTGGATGAAGAGCAGCTGATGGCCAGATTCATTCGAGGGATGAACGAGCCACTGGACACTTTAGTGAAAAATGCCAAACCAGTCTCAATGGAAGAAGCTATCAGAATGGCAAAGGACTTTGATCATTTATTGTTAAGGTCCCTCCAAAGCCTGTACCCTCAAACTTTAAAAGGTTCCAACCCCCAGGAAGTGCTTCAAACTTTCCACCCCCAAAGAGACAACAAGGCCCAATTCAGAATCAAGATGCTGGGAGATTCAGAAGTGAAGGAAGACCCTTCCCTCAAAACACTTTCTCAGGAGCCCCACCTTTTTCAAGGATTTAGAGGGATGAGCTTAGAAGTGAGAACAGGTGTTTTGGGTGTCAAGGTTTTGGTCACCAGCTTAAAGACTGCCCAACTCCTGCCATGTCAAGAGGACAGGGAAGTCAAGGACCTAGACCAAAGGAAACACTAAAAAAATGAAAAGAGTAAGCTGAACTGACCCAAAAATGGTCAAAAATGACCAAACTCATCTGAAAAATTCTACAATCAGTTTCCTCGATTTACTCCATGTAAGCTAAAATGTCTACTTTTTAAATTCAAATCTATGCTTTTCTGATTTTCTTGTTTTTTATAGTTGATTAAAGTAAATTCTGATCTTATGCCTTGATGAAAAGGCCAGCCCCTTCTCTTCTTTAAAATTCAGCCTTTCCTAGAATGATTAACAAATAGATTGATTAAACTTTTCTTATTGTTTACTCTCTTAAAAATTGAAAATTATGTAGATTAGAGTCCTTTATATCTAATAGGGGTTAATTTAAATTGAAAATAGAATGTTAAAAATTGAGAAATGGTCAGTGTTTAGGGGATGAACTTAGGAGGATTATTATTTTGTCATATTATATGTAACCTTAGGGAAATCAAATGTGACTTTTGGAATCTTAGGAGAAGTTGTAATGTCTTTTGGCGTTGGATATAAATCGGCAGTTATGTTTGTGCGCAAGAAAAAAATGTAGACAGATGTAAGCAGAACTGTGTTTTGGGCAATGAAGAAGTCAGCAAGTTTGTCAATTTGTCGGATATAAATCGGCAGTTATGTTTTGTGCGCACGAAAAAAATGTAGACAGATGTAAGCAAAACTATGTTTTGGGCAATGAAGAAGTCAACAAGTTTGTCAATTTGTCGATTGATGTTTATGTTTTTGAAGCTTTGATAGTAATGTTTATCAGTCTCATTAATGGAAGCTTTGATAGTAATGTTTATCAATCTCATTAATGGAAGGTGGTCCTCTCTTTATAGTACTCTGTACAATGTTGTTCATCTTTGTTTATCTTAGAGAGAATGTGGAAATTAGAGTTTTTTTGTCAGATCAGAAGTCAGGTTATTTGTCATCCTGTTCAATTTGCTAGGAAGTTACACTAGTTTACACTGGCGACCCATCACGGTGCTTGTGATGGGTTGTCATGGTCGAATTCATTTTCTTATGTGAGAATGATGAGTGCCAAAGAGGTTACAAAAAGCAGTTGTTTGGGATGACGTTTGGAATTCTTTCAGAAGTTGTATGATTCCGACGGCTATTCAGTTTTGACCCTGGAGGATTTGGGAAGACTATCTCATCCTTATTTTACAAGATCACTAGTAGCAAGGCGGCAAAGTACACAGCAGGAGGAAGATGACTAGAATCAGGTATTGCAAGAAGGAGGTGAAGAAATTGGGATGCAAAGTGATAGTTTCGAGAAAGAATCAGAGCCGAATACAAAAGAATTTGACAAAACAGAGGAGTATGGTGGTGAACCATCAGAAAGAGATGTGTTAGAGGAAAATAAGGAGATAATTTTGTAATTCATAGGCATAGCAGTATTACAGCGCATTATTGGCCAGGAGGAGATTGTAGTTTGATCCTTTAACAGTAGGGAGAAGAGCAGTGTTGGAAGCACCTCGACCACCATCATCGAGGTCAGCATCATCATCATCATCATCATCGACACAGGCAGGGTAGTTATCCCCAAATACGCTTCAAAACATTCGGGACCTTTTTGGGAAAGTCTAAAGAAGACCTTGATTTCCACGTAGCTCAATTTGAGACAAGATGGCAGGCCAGAGGATTTGACGTAGTATATGATGCGCAAGCTAAGATGCGTCAGTTTGAGGCAACATTGGAGGGCAAAGCCATGAAGTGGTTTAGCAATTTTAATCCATGACATTTTGTAGATTACAATGCATTGAGGAATGGATTTTTGAATCGGTTTCAAAAGGAGAAAACTCCGCATGAAGTGCTTTCCAAGCTTAGGGACTAGGGACATTAAGCAAAAGAGGATGTTTGTGGAAGATTATGCACAGAAGTTTAATCAATATCTGAATAGGCTCATGAATGTGGAGAGACCTACGGATGAAATGCTGGCGGGATATTTCATGAATGGGTTGCGCAAAGAGCTACGGAATGCAGTAGCAGGTGTGTGGATATTGTAGCCGATCTAGATAGCCTAATCTGAGTCCGAAAAAGCATGTAAATCTAGTGGCAACGATCCCCCCTTGGGATAAAACAACCCAAGATGTATGGTGCCACCACTCAAGTAGCGAAACATGCATTTAACTGCATTCCAATGCTGAGACCCTAGGCTATGCATAAACCTGCTCACCTGTGAGACTGCAAACTGAATGTCCGGTCTCATAATGCATACATAAATGAGGCAACCAACACTGATAGAGTGTGACATCAAAGTGATCTCCAGCATCATGAAGACTCAACTTCAAACCTGTCTCTCCGTTGGAGTAGCAATAGGCTTGCAATCTCCATTGGAGTAGCAATAGGCTTGCAGTCTTCAAGGCCAAATCTCCGCAACAATGTCTCAATATACTTTGTCTAACACAAAGCAATACCTCCATCACACTGCTTAAATTGTATCCCCAAATAATGATGCAAATGCTCCAAATCTGACATCTCAAAAGAGGCATTCAAATCAGCCTTAAAATCAGTAATATGGCTCTCATTTGGTCCTGTGAGCAGCATGTCATCGACATAGAGAGCAATGATTAGATGTACATCATCCACACGTTTAACATACAAAGTAATTTCTGTTGGACTATTCTGAAAACCATGTGCAGTCAAATATGCATGTATCTTTTCATACCAAGCTCGTGGAGCTTGCTTTAAACCATATAAAGCCTTTTTCAACCTGCACACTTTGTTTTCCTACCTTCTTTCAACAAAACCACGAGGCTGCGATACATACACCTCCGCATGTTTTATTCAAGAACGCAGTCTTTATGTCCAACTGATGTACATTCCAACCAGTATGAGCTATCAATGACAAATGCTACCAATACGACAAGTGGGAGCAAAGGTCTCATCAAAATCAATGCCCTTTTCTGGTAATGACATTGCTGCCTTCCTCCAATTGTGCCGTCCTCTTTTCCCATTGGATATTACAATTACTAGCAAATCCAAGATCATCCCAGGATCATTTCTTCCTCCATAGATCCTGCAGGCATAACAAACACCTTTCCAACCAAGGGATTATTTCTGATGAAAATATTAACACTTAGAGATCCCTCAGCTTTGATACTTGACAAGTGCACACATCGTACTTGTGAATTGGTGGCCTCAAAGTGTGGTTTGTTTAGAGCTACCCATGTCTCATAAGAGATCAGATTATGACTTAATCCTGTATCTATTAATGCAATGCTCGTTGCATGACTTTTAGTTATAGAGATTTTCACCCTAAGCTATGCTGGCTCAATGTCCAAGTCATCCTCATCAAGGAGGGTTAGTGAAACCATGTTCACATGCAATACTCTCTTTTGGAGTATCTATTTAGCTTTGGCCTCTCTTGCCTTAGATTCTTCCTAAGATTTTTTAATTTTTTCTTGAGCTAGCACTTTTCGTTGTTTTAAAAGATGCTCTTACTCTAGCATAGAGCTGCAGTTAGCTTATGTTCCCAATCCATTTGACTTGCTTCTAATGTTTTTGTCAAGATAGTACACAAAATCTTGTTTGTACTCTCTGCTTGACCGTTTGCCTATGGATAATAAGGAGATGACTTCCGGTGGACTACAAGGAATCCAGCAAGTAAGAGATCAATAACCTCATTAATGAAGCGTGAACCGCGATCACTAACTATTCTAATGGGTAGCCAATCTCGAAATGATTTGTTCATATAAGAACTTATCTGTTGTTCGTCAGCTCGTTTAGAGACTCTGGCCTCTGCCCACTTCGTGAAATAGTATGTGGCTATGATCACATATCGGACTTGTGAGATGGATACGCAACTAGACTAATAGGTTCAACAAAATCGATTCCCCATTTCTCAAAAGGTTGTCTTACAACAACAGGGGTAAGTGGCATCCTGTCTCTTTGGTGTAGAATAGCAAATCATTTTGACACTCTTTGCATCTTTTTACAAGCTCCATGGTGTCCCCAAATATTAACGTAGGCCACCATAGTCGCACCTTGTGAGCTATAATTTTCCCAGCAAAGTGTCCTCTAGCTATTCTTGAGTGTGCTTCTTCTAATATTGTGACAAATCTATCTTCCTGTACACATCTCCTTAAGACATTGTCCTTACCTAGCTTGTATAGTTCTCCAGCAATTAATTGATAAGGTGCAGCTAGCTTAAGCCGATGCATTTTGTCTTTGTTCAAGGGTCATTCTTGTGGAAAACCATAAGCTAGATAATCTGATATTTCTTCGCTCTATTCGGGCACCATGTCTAGTTTTTCAGCAAACAAGCATCTAGGAGGGCATCATCAACACCAGCTTCCTTTTCCCCATTTGGAATTCTCGACATATGATCGGCCAACACATGTTGTGTTCCCTTTCTTACCATGACTATGAAGTCGAATTCCAATAGTAATAACAACCAGCGTGTGATTCTTTCCATGGTGCAAGGCTTGTTCACCAAGTATAATAAGGCTTAATGGTCCACAAAGAATACAAATTTGTTGGCCAATAGGTAATGTCGATACTTCTTAATAGCATAAACCATGGACAAACCTTCTTGTTTTGTATGGTGGTATAATTCACCTCTGCATCATTCAATTGGTGACTAGTGAAGTAGACTAGGTAGTCCAATTTGAACTCACTAGGTTGTGCCAATACACATCCTAAAACTAAGTTCGATGCATCGATGTGTACATGGAAAATAAGATCCCAAATTGGGTGGTCTCAAAATCGGTGCATTGGCCAATGCTTGCTTCCATTTATCATATACTTCTTGGAATTATTCAGTCCATTCAAAGATAATGAGTAACCTATATAATGGTCTGGCAATTTTAGCATAAAATACTATGAAGTCGCGATAGTACCCAAGGTGGCCCATAAACCTCTGTACACCTTTATAATTAATGGGTGGGGGCACTTCCAAAATCAATTTGAGTTTGCCTTCATCCATGGAGATACCATCCTTAGAGATAATGTGTCCCAAGATCACACCGTGTTTGACCCAAAATTAGAATTTTAAAGGGTTTAATGATATATGATATAATCGACATCGCTCAAACACATTTCTCAGGCAATCCAAATGGTATGACCATCGGGAGTGTGCACATAGATCATCAATGAATACCTCCAACCACTTTTGTATATAGTCTTTGAAGGATGTGCACATTAAACGTTAGAACATTGTTGGGGCATTGGTGAGACTGAAAGACATAACTTTGTAAGTAAATGTCTCCCACATTGTATTGAAGGCCATTTTATGCTGGTCCTTGGGGGTGCTATAGACACCTAGTTGTAACCTAAAAATCCGTTCTAAGAAGCTATAAGCTTCTTCACTAGCTACTCTCTCCAAAACGTGTTCCGTATAAGGTAGTGGGGTAATGGTCCTTCCTAGTAGCTGCATTAATCTTTTTGAGATCGACACAGACCATAAGTTTCCCATTCTTCTTTGACACTATCTCACAATTGGTGATAACCACTCCGTATGTTCTATCTTGTAGATGAAGTCCGCATAGCACAACGAGTCTATCAATTTCCTCCTTTATAATTGTTGCTGCATATTTAGGATTCATTTGGTATGGTTTTTTCTTGGTGGTTAGTCTTGATCCGTTCATAATTGGGATCATGTGTTGCACCACTTCAGGTGGTACACCCTTCATTGAGTTTAGGAATGCATAATTTCATGGAAATGTGAGAACGATTTTTGCAATCAAAATCATGTTTATACCTTGTCAGTTTAGAGAGCCATAATCTAATGGAAATGTGAGAGGTTAAACAATCTTTAAACTCCTTAAGGAGAGCAATGAGCTTCTTTTCTTCAAAGCCGGAGTCAAGTCCTTCCTTGACCTCAGCTAGGCCATCGTATGATGTAGATAAACCATCTTCCTTAACCCTTTTGGTCGTCAATTGGACCACTTTTTGTTCGTCAATTGTGTATGCCTTGAAATGGTATGGTACTAAAAGTAGGTTTAGTACCACTTTTTGTTCGTCAATTGTGTATGCCTTGAAATGGTATGGTACTAAAAGTAGGTTTAGTTTATCCTCATCCTCTTTTTTTTTTTAGCCATCACCTTCTTAGCCTTTCACTCAGCTTCCGCCAAAGCCTTGTTTTGTTTTTGGCACCCAACTTTTGTAAGCTTAGGCGTTTCTGATTCTTGAAGGGTGACTTCCTCCCTATGTTTCCCTTCAAGGGATATCTTGCTTAACTCCTCACCCCAATCCTTAGAAAACTCATCGTGTACCTTAGTAGCTTTGAGGTATCTCAGCCACCATTGGGCATCCGCGGTTTTTCTTCATAGCAGGGCATTTTGTCGAGCAATATACCGTTTCTTCTTCCACCATCTTCAAGATATTGGGCAATGGTACAGCCTTGCGATCCAGTCCCTTCTATGCTTGAAACTTCCTCTTTCAATTTCTCTTCAATGGGTTTCCAATTGACCATACATGCAGAGGTAGTGGGAAGAGTAGATTCATCATATTGGGTTTCTCAGGTTTGCATCACATCTATGGTGGCTAGCACATGCATCCAGTTTTCATTGAAATCTGGAGCAGGAAGTGATGCATACATTTCTGCTTCCTCTTCCTCTTTTGAAACTTCCATCATGGGCTGGCATATTTGTAAAGATGTGGTTTGCTTAATTGTGACCGAATCATTACCAAACAATTTCCCTTCCATGGGGTGTGCTTTCCATGTTTGCAGATCTATCTTTAGGATTTGTGAGTTTGGTTGGCACAGAAAATCCATTACCACAAATGTATGACGGTAGTGGAACGTAAACAGTTTAAGTCACACATTATCTAAAAGCCCCATGGGTCTTAAAGATGTTTTGTGTGCCATTTTAACGATAAGATCTGCTCTTTTCTTGATATTTGTTACGATGAATTGAGATTGTAACATTAGTGTTGTCATGTTTGTAATAATGCCTCAATTGATTAACGGGTATTTTGACGAATCTAGGCGTTCTTTTCCTTGCGTGTTTTAAGTTCCTTTTTGCTAGAGGTGGCCTCTAGCTGCTGCTGCTGCTGGCTTTAGTCCACCCTCTACCCATTCTTTTATGTATGCCCACAATGTTGGTGAACTACGTAGGAGTGATCCAATGGAATTTGTACAGAAGTGGACAGTACAGCTCTACGAGACTGCCTATGTCTCTTGGCTCTCTAGCAAGTGAGGGTTCCTTCCATGTGTGTGTCTCATATCCATCCCTAGGGAATGAATGAATGGACTCCTCCTGCTCAACCTCCTCAAACATTCTTAACATAAGGTTTCCTTAAGATCCCTCCTCCGACTCTTGTGGAATTGGAGTAGGTACATCCAATTATCTTTCCCTTGTCGGTTCGTTTCTTGGATACATTGTATCCCTGGCCCGGTAGCCCATAATTTGGCTTCATGAAGTTGTTGACACTCTTCTACTAGGGCCCTAGCTTCTTCAAGCTTTCTTATCTCTTCTTTAGCATTTGGGTATTCACCAATTCTCTTAGGGGTTGTTAGTTTTTCTCCTTGCACCTCCTGGTCAAGCTCATCTGATTTTAGCACTTGATCACTCTCTTCTCTTAATTGGATGGATTTGGTGTCCATAGTATCTTCTTCAGATCCATCCTAAATTGTGACCCTAGTGTCACCTTTATCCACTTTTTTCACCCTCCTTCTCCTACTAGTTCTAGAAGCGGTGGCATCTGCTGGGTTCTTCCCTTATGTCAAGACATTCAATGGCATGATGTTTTCAAGCTACACACTTATGGTCTGGATAATGACCTAGTTATAAGTGGAAGTAGAACCACTTATGGTCTGGATAATGGCCTGGTTAGAAGTGGAAGTAGAACCACTTATGCGGTATGGGAAATCTTTGATCAAATGATCAACCCCACATTTAGTATAAGTACTGGCATGCCATTAGGTGGTGCAGTCAATTGCTGAGTTTGATGCATATGAACCACATTCTTGTTAGGAAATTCTGGTATTTGATGGGGTCCACTGCAAACAAAACATTGTAGTGAACCCCTCCTCATATTTTCATTTATGTCCTTACCTTTCCACTATACCGTGGTTTGAAACAATAGTACTGCGTGTTATTCTATAAGACATAAAATTTTGGTGCAATTTCCATAACTTCCTCATAGTAATCACCATTGATTTCTACCTCACACACCACTTCAACATCCTCTGATGGCTCCCCAATTAGCACTTGGTTGATTTTAGCCTATGGTGGTTGTGGTGGTAGAACAGGTGGCGGTAGAGGTGAAGTGTCCTATATTCGAAACATCCCGCTAGGTAAATAGGAAGGGTTTGGCTGTCTTGCAGAGCTGCTGTGATTTGCATGGGTGCTACTGGTAAAGCCAATGGTGCTCTGGGTGTGTGCTGGCCATTGTGCTACGGTTTGGAATCTCAGGTACCTGCACATGGAAGTGTCATGGTTCCCTAATTTAACACAATGAGCATAATAGAGTAATGGCCTTACTTCTTAACTGTGGTTATTCAGTGGTAGTGTGATTCAATCTGCACATAGAACACCATACCAAATCTCTACGAGGGTAAAGATGAGTATGCCCATGCCCACATGCTTCTCTTCCATCTTTCACCTTCAATTGGTCCAGTATAGCATTACTGAGTTCTCGTCTACAGTCATGTTCCCAACTTGCTTGCTCCAAGTTCCTATTTCTTGGTGACTTGAAACTCCTGCCCGAAGATATTTTGGCATCTTCAGGTTATGGCAATTCAAGCATATTGTCTTCATATTCGATTTTCAACTTACAACATGCATCCAGAGTAGCCGGTCGGGGTAATACTAGATAATCATGGATTTTGTGATCTTGGACTCCTCTCCAAAAAGTAGGGCAATAACTGATCACATCAATTAACCTCTCCCATAGTTTACATCTTAAATTCAAGTGCTTTAGCCGGGATACATAGTCTCACATAGACTCATTTTTTTTATGTTTGATATTATGCAGTTGTGCCATAGGACTCCATCTGTCATCACCACTTCGGGAAAATCTTGGCACACATTCTTAAGCCGAGTGAAATTGATCTTATCTTCTGTCTTCATGGTTAGAAACCTTTGATGAGCTTTTCCTTCTAAGGTTAGTGAAGGCATGAATCATGGTTACATCACTTACTAACAGGTTTCACATGTGGACTCAAAGATCTCCACATGTTGGATCGGGTACCCATCCCCCTAAGAACTTTTGTATGAGCTTTAAAATTGTGTGTGGCTTCATTTGGGATGGTCTGGATTCTAGAGCAATGCCTAGTTCCTTGACCATTCCTCGGCCCATTTCTGCAACCATATTCAACAAATCTATCCTTGTGGTCGCATTAAGATCTATAGTTGGATCTGCCCTTGGTCTTTGAGGAGCTACTCCCCCCTTACCTAGACCTCATCCTCTTCCAACATTGGCTCTTCTAGGCATTTCTGGTCTATAGGTTAGTCCGGCCACTTCATTTTGGCCTGGCTCATTATTAGCAATCTCCGTATGTCTTTGTAGAATGAAGAGCTCTATGTCCTGTAAGAATGTGGGATGGTTGATTATTTGCTCGATGTCCTTCTTGGTGTACAGGCAGTCCTCTACTTCACTAGTTTCCCTCGGTAGGTTATCCCCTTCATCCTATGTCACAAACCCTTCTTTTTCTCTTGGCTCTTCATTAATGGGCCCTAAATTTGGAATGTCTCCCTTAGTCCTGCCCATAGCTATTTCTGGTTCCTTGTTGAAAAGATGCAAGGGGGAAGAGAGCTTGAGTTCTTGCAAGCACACACACACACTCACAAAACCCTAATAGAGAACACACAAGGTGAGAGGCTGAAAATCTTCTTCTTCTCTACTCAACACTCAACACACCATATACAAGATAAGAGTACACATAATATGAAAGGTACTCAACCAATACATACACGGGTTCTCTATAGTGTGAACCCGACTAAATGAGTTGGCACTATAACTATGCTAGTCTCTAGAATGGCTGTCACACAGCCTGTCATCCCACTGGCCGCATATCACCCAAGATCTCACCAACCATGCCAGTGGTGTAAGTGTGGGGCCTATCCCCCAGGCGGGTCATCAGTGGCACCGCCTCACTAGACGAGCTCGATATCTCAACACTCCCCCTCGAGCTCAACTCCATCTCATGTACACCAAGCGAAGCCCTGAATCTGCGAAGCTTCTCTGTACCCAATGCTTTGGTGAAGATGTCAGCTACCTGATCCTCTGTGCTGACATAAACAAGGTCAAGGTCTCCTGCCAAGACCTTCTCTCTGACGAAGTGGTAGTGGACCTCTATGTGCTTCGTACGAGCATGAAAGACTGGGTTCCTGGCCAACTGTATACTGCTAATGTTGTCACAGAAAATGACAACTTGTCTATCCACTGATAGACCCAAATCTGCAAGTAGCTTCCTCAACCAAGCTACCTCACATGCTGCCATAGCATCTCCTCTGTACTCGGCCTCTGTACTCGATAGAGCAACCGTAGGCTGCTTCTTGCTGCTCCAAGTCATAGCAGCACTCCCCAAAGAAAACATGAATCCACTGGTAGATCTTCTATCTGAGATACTACCAGCCCAATCAGCATCTGTGTACCCATGTACATATATCTCTGTCCCAGTCTCATAGAATAGTCCACAATGCAAAGTAGACTTCACATACCTCAGTATGCGTCTCACTGCATCCAAATGCGGTTTTCGTGGAACCTGCATAAACTGACTCACCAACCCAACAGCATAGCTCAAATCTGGTCTGGCGATCGTCATGTAGATCAAACTTCCTACTATGCTCCTGTACATAGTAGGATCCTCCAAGATCTCTCCTGAATCTACACTCAACTTGCCATTCTGATCCAGTGGCACAAAAATAGGCTTACAGCCTGTCATACCATACTTGGACAACATGTCCAAGCCATACTGTCTCTGCAGTAATCCAATACCATGTGGTGACCTAATCACCTCAATGCCCAAGAAATATCTGAGCTCCCCTAGATCCTTCATCTCAAACTTCTGTCTTAGCAAGATCTTTACATCAAAGATCTCTGCATTATGGTCCCCCGTAATGATCACGTCATCTACATAGATGACAACAAGCACAACTCCTCTATCACCATGTCTCACATATAATGAGAAATCTGCATTGGCTACATGAAAGCCAATAGTGACAAGATATTCAGAAATCTTGTCAGACCATGCTCTGGGTGCTTGCTTTAAGCCATACAAGCCTTTCTTCAACCTGCAAACATGCTCGGGGTGACCCACATCCTCATAACCAGGTGGTTGCAACATATACACCTCTTCTTGCAAATCCCCATGCAAGAATGCATTCTTTACATCCATCTGATATAAAGACCATTGCTTTGATGCAGCCATTGCTATCACAACTCTCACCATTGCCATCTTGGCAACTGGGCTGAAAGTTTCCTCATAATCAATCCCATATGTCTGCGCATATCCTTTGGCTACCAATCTAGCCTTGTACCTGTTTATGCTTCCATCACTGTTATGTTTTACTTTGTACACCCACTTGCATCCAATAGTTTTCTTGCCTTCAGGCAATTGCACTAAATCCCAAGTTTCATTTCCATATAGTGCATCCATCTCCTCATCCATAGCTTTCTCCCAACACATTTCCAACAGTCTCATCAATGCATGTGGGCTCAACAACTTGCACAACCTTTGCCATATATGCATAGTGATGTGCCACATAACCATCATATGTAAATCTTTGCACAGGGTTCTTCACTCTCCTTGATCTTCACAGCTTTTCATTCATGGCTTCCATAGCCTTCTTTACACCAGGTGTTCTCATAGCTCGGATCCCAAGCTCCTCATCAAGGCTTATATCTGAGCCACTAGACTCTCCATCAACATGAGAATGCCCTGCAGAAATGTCAGGCATACCAAGGGGCTCAACCACTTTCTCTTTTCCTTTTCATGATATACTAATCACATTTGCAGGACTGGTATTATGACGCAGCCTGCCACTCCATGGTCTATCAACAGACCCACTAGATGAGGACTCTCCTGGTCCACTCAAAGACTGTGATTGCTGACCTGCATTCTGTGCAACCACACTTTCACTCACATCAGCCCCCAACAGCTTCTTTTTCAGCAGCATACCAGCTGCTCATCTCATCAAAGACAACATCCCTGCTTACCCTCAACTCACGTGTAGCAGGGTTATAACACCTGTATCCCTTTTGCTCAAGGGAATATCCAATAAACACACATTTTTCAGCTTTTGGATCCAGCTTAGTTCTCAGCTCATCTGGCACATGCATATATGCAATGCATCCAAAGACTTTCAGATGAGACAAATCTGGTTTTCTGCCAGTAAACCTCTCCTCTGGAGTTACATCATGTATGGCTGCAGTTGGAGTCCTGTTCATGATGTATACTGCTATAGAAACAGCCTCAGCCCAATAGCAATGCGGCATATTCTTCTCTTCCATCAATGCTCGCGCAATCTCAGCAATGTGCCTGTTTTTCCGCTCAGCAACTCCATTTTGCTGCGGAGTGTATCTGCATGTAAACTGTCTCCGAATACCATTCTTCTTCAAAAATTCAGAGAACTCATTGGAGAAGTACTCTCCCCCTCCATCTGACCTTAGGCACTTTACATATTTTCCTGTTTGCTTTTCAACCAAAACTCTGAAATTTTGAAAGTGAGTGAACGCCTCACTCTTCTCCTTCATGAAATATACCCACACTTTCCTCGTGTGGTCATCAATGAAGGTCACATAATACCTGCAGCCTCTCATAGATATGGTCTTCGTAGGACCCCATACATCTGAATGCACAACATCTAGTGCATTTCTGCTCACATATCTATTACGTGGAAACACATGCTTTGTTTGCTTCCCAAATTGGCATGCTTCACATATTTTCTGCATACCTTCCACTTTAAATTTTGGCAGCCCTGTCACAATTCCTTTAGTCTACATAGACTTCAATCTCTGCACATTCACATGTCCAATCCTTTTATGCCAAATGTCTGTGTCTGCAACAATTCCTGAACCATTTGCAAACATCGCAGCACTCATTTCAGGCATGTCTACATTCAACGTAAACATTCTGCCCACTCTGTTGCCTTTTGCAACCAACCTGCACTTGTCTTTGAAATCTTCAACATAATACCCATCAGGGTTAAACCGAACCTGCAAACCCTGCTCAATCATCTGGCCAACTGAAACCAGATTCTTTGTTATGTTCGGTATATGAAGTACATCTGCAAGGTACTTCACTTTTCCATCCTGCATAGACAATGGCACATCTCCAACGTGGGCAATTGGATGAGCAGTGTCATCTCCTATTTCCACAAAACCTGGTCTTTCCGGGTTTTTCATCTCCTTGAACCACTCCCCATGACTCGTCATGTGGTTCGAAGCGCCTGAATCCACATACTATACATTATCTTTTTGTGCTGCATCAACATTTTCAGACATGGCATTCACGACATGCTGCATAACAAACAACCTTTCATTATCCTCATTATTTCTGCTTGAGGATGCATAGTTGTTTTGCTGCACTTTCCCATTTTGCATGTCAGCCTGCTTCTTATAACATTCTGCCTGCACATGTCCAGGCTTACCACAATAATAGCATTCACATGCATCATTATATTGCCTTTGCCAGTTTCCACGGCCTCTTTGACTCCCCTGCCTCTAAATTTACCTCTTCCACCTGCGTGTTGTTGTTGTTGTTGTTGATTCTGGGACTGTTGTTGTTGTTGATTCTGGGACTGTTGTTGTTGCTGCTGCTGTTGACCATAATTCTGATTACCTGTTCGGCCACCTCCTTGACCGCGTCCACGGCCTCCTCTACCTCGTCCTCTTCCTGAACTCGTGTAGAAGGCCTATTGCTCTGAACTGTTTTTGCTTTGTGAAGACTGTTGGTCTTCACCCAAGCTCTTCTCTTCGATAATCAGCATTCGATAATCAGCATAGACACCAAATCTATAAAGTTGGGAATGTTTTCTCGAGTCTGAATAGACGTCTTGAACGCCTTGTATTGTGGCCCGAGACCACGTAGACAGACTTCCACCTTGTCATCATCATCTACTGACACACCAATAGATGCAAGGGATTCCACAATACCCTTTATCTTCAGCGCATAGTCATTCACAGACATGCTCTTTTTCTCCACAGTATGAAGTTCATTCTTCAACTGTATCTTACGTGCCTTGGTATTTGTTTCATAGAGCTTTACCAAGGTGTCCCACGCCTCCTTGGGGGACTTGGCATCCTGAATGTGCCCAATCATGGTGTCCTGTATACTAATGGAGAGCCAATACATAACCTTCCTGGCTCCTTGGTTCCAGTCTTTAAACTCTTTCACATCTGCAGCAGTCGGATTTATATCCGGTATCTCCGGTGCCTCTTCATGCTCACCTTCTATGTAGTCCCAATAGCCTTTTCCCATTAGGAAATTCGTCAACCTGAACCTCCAAGCATGGAAGTTATTCTTGTCAAGCTTCTCAGCCACAATCTGAGTTATCCCATCATTAGACATCTTGCCAAACACACAATTTTACCAGAAACTGCACTCTGGTTTTCTGCACAAACTGCTGTATTTTCTGCACAGCGATACTGTAGTACTCTCAAATGTCACAACCAGTGACTTCAATGTGCATACATACACCCAATGGCAACTGTAGACCTCTTTGCAGTACCCACACGGTGTCTGCACAGTCAATCTGTCTTCCTGCAGTTCTTAAAACAGAGTTCTGCAGAGAATTGATGACTTACCCGCAGCAGTGCTCGAAATCGCCTGCTTTCTGAAAAACGGAGGTCCAGACGCGCCCGAAACGCGTTCTCGGCCCGAAAATAGCAGTCCGATAGGACTGCATAGTTACCCTATAGCTTTACTCCCGCAAAGAAAGCTCCTCAATTGCCGGTGCCTCCCGTAGAGCTCCCGACAAGGATGTAGTCACCAACACAATAGGGAAGAGTAGTTGAAGCTCTTACCCTCGTACTGCTTCCTGTGGTTCTCTTGCTTGCAGCTCAGCCCTTAGCACGAACCACGCTCTGATACCATGAAAAAATGCAGGGGGGAAGAGAGCTTGAGCTCTTGCAAGCACACACACACATTCACAAAACCCTAATAGAGAACACACAAGGTGAGAGGCTAAAAATCTTCTTCTTCTCTACTCAACACTCAACACACCATATACAAGATAAGAGTACACATAATATGAAAGGTACTCAACCAATACATACACGGGTTCTCTATAATGTGAACCCGACTAAATGAGCTGGCGCTATAACTATGCCAGTCTCTAGAATGGCTGTCACACAGCCTGTCATCCCACTAGCCGCATATCACCCAAGATCTCACCAACCATGCCAGTGGTGTAAGTGTGGGGCCTATCCCCCAGGTGGGTCATCAGGCCACCGCCTCACTAGACGAGCTCGATATCTCAACACTTGTTGCCACGTGATTGAAATAGATTCACATTTCCCATTTCATTTTGTTCAGCCCTAGCCCTTTGAGTATCGAGCTCTTGTTTCCTTAAGTTTAATTCTCACCGTAGTTGCCATTCTACTTCAACCCTTTTTAAATCTAATTCCACTTCCTCCGAGCTTGGGAAGAATACTTGACTTGTCTTGAGTGCACTTTCCAAGTCTCTTCTCATTCTAGGGGTGCTAATGTTAGACAGCCTAGAACTTGAAGGTTGGGTTGGTAATTCTTACCTTGGGCCTAGTCTAACGCTGGTTGACAGGCCCGTACCCCCACTGATTATGATGCCTCATCGTTGTTGTTGCTAGTTTGGAGACCAAAAAATCCCTGGGCTATATCAATGATACCACTAGATCTTGTAGGGGAGAGTGGTTTCTCCTCTTTCCCAAACCCAGGCCTTCCATAGATTCTTCACTACTTGTCTACGCTGGTTAGATTCCTTAAGACACTCGGTTGAGTGTAAGTGGCCTGAACCAACACTCTGTTGATAGGAAGATTCTGGGTGTTTTGATGCACTGTCGTTTGAGAGGAGTGAGGTTGTCTCCGATGAGCTTTCCAGACCTCAAGTGCATGTGAATGTGATTTGATAAGCTAATTTGTTACCACAATTGAATTTTGGTAAGGTACTGTCAATCTGATTTTTCTTTGTTTTCAGACCTCAAGTGTATGTGAATGTGATTTGATAAGCTAATTTGTTACCCCAATTGAATTTTGGTAAGGTACTATCAATCTGATTTTTCTTTGTTTTCTGCATGTGGCAGAGTGAGACTGCAGATAACAGTTCACATTGTGAGATGTTAGAGAATTGTTTATGTCATGAGATCCAAATAGTTCAAGTCATGAAATGGTAAGTAGTTCACGTCGTGAACTAATTTTTGTACTCTCACATGCTCCAATGATTACTTCGGATTTACAAGTTAACGTTACATTGATCTAATTTTAATGGTCTTAATGTGCTCAATTAAGGCACTTCCCTAACCTTAATCTAACAATACTAGGTTCGTGAACTAAATCTGGTTACATCATGAAACTACAGATAGAAGTTCATGTCATGAAACTACAGATAACAGTTCATGTCATGAAATGGTAAACAGTTCACGCTAAAAAGCGACACCGTTCACATCATGACATCTAATTGGTTCACGCCATGAGATGTCCAAGAATTACTCATGTCGTGAGATCTAAATTGTTCACGTCATGAACTATATAGTGTTTCATGTTGTAAAGCATTCTCTACTAGTTCATAGATTACAATTTTGTCGGACCCGTAGTGTTAGAGATGTCAAGATAAGACCACCTATTTTTAGCAAGGTAATCCCTTGATTTGTTATGCTAATTGCGGGAGCACTTCACGCTGTGAGATAGCAGAAGTAGTGCACATCGTGAACAGTTTTCCTACACTTTCACGTGCAAAGTTCCTACTGTCGGTAGGAGAGGAGTTTGGGTGGTACAAATTACCTATCCAAATGCTCCAAAATGATTGTGCTAGACATAAGGAATGTAATGCAAGTTCAAAACACAACCAATGGCTCCTTATTTTTGTGGATTTTTTCGAAGAAACAAAAATAGAGTATCACCCTATGCGTTCACGTTCACGAATTTGGTGATACAAACATCAAAATTGAAAGAAAATGTAGCTTTCCTTTAAGGTCACCCCATTACTCACCCACACAACAAAAATGACCAAATTCTCATAAACCTTCACTTTCACTCAAACCTTATCCATTCATTCCATACACAATGGACTACCAAAATGCAAAGGCAATGATGAAACTTGTGTAATGGGAGCTGAAACTCAAAG
Source organism: Cibotium barometz (assembly GCF_041138505.1). NCBI lineage: Eukaryota > Viridiplantae > Streptophyta > Polypodiopsida > Cyatheales > Cibotiaceae > Cibotium > Cibotium barometz. The sequence continues at coordinate 5,743,837 of NC_141097.1, read as the reverse complement.
AGGATGGAAGAAACAAAAGTATTTCCTCGGTAGAGCGATGCCAAAAAATGTTATGGGCTACCAAACCTCCAAGAAGAAACTCTATGCATTCACCTTTGGAAGAAGCAATAGAACACAATTGTCATAGGGAATTTACCAATGCTTCGAGCTCGTGTCCCTTGGTCTCCAAGCTCACTTGAGAAGCTTCAATCTTCCAAGCTTCACCTCCACGCTATCACCATAGAGTCTCTCACACCACCACACAAGGAAATCTCTCTCTCTCACTTCACCACACAAGCATGTAAGCATACAGGTATAGAGAGAAGGCACATGTGCTAGAGTACTCTTGCACACTCTCTCTCAAGACAAAGCAAGAACTCTCATAGCAGCACAAAGGGGGATGTGTCTCTTCATTATGATAAAATACCTTATATAGAATTGGTCCTTATTCACACTTGGGCACCCACCAAAACTTACTAACTAAGGCCTTGGGTGGACAATCTCTCATAATTTACAACCTTTATAGTGCTTTTGCATGACACTTATTAATGTCCTCAAATGGAGGAGCATAATTGTTGATCCTAACTAGGATTAACAAAATGCACTGGTACAAGATTTGCTCTACGACTGACGCGATCACATCCCTCTACATGCTCAGCGTCGCATGTATGCCTAATACTGCAATCCATGAACCTGTGAGATGAGTGACAAAGAGCAAAGACCATTACAGGAAAAAAACTCCCACAAAAATCCAATGGCTTCAGAGGAAAAGGAGGCATACATCTTTTTGATAGAATCTGAGAAACATTGGCTAAGGTATGTGGAAGCGGTTAGCGCACATAGCTACTCTTGCCAAGTTTGGAAAAAGGAGCTCGACAAGTTCCCCATTCTGGTTAACACCAGGACCAGCACTAAAAAGGAAGGATTAGCTGAATCCTAGTCCAAACCCTAAAAGTGTTGCCGCTCTACAAGTAAAGCATGAAATAAAAAATTGGCGCTAGTTGCTGAGAAAGAAGCCAAAAGGCTAATGGAGGAAGAAATCACTAAAGCTAAGGAGACTAAACAAGTCCCCTAACACTTCAGGGTCTACAAGGTAGGATACCATTTTGTACAATATGAAAAGGCCCAAAGAATCCATGACAAGAAGCCAGAAGCATCTTTTCATGGTCCGCCGGCCAAGGTCAAGGAAATCAACCTGGGGCAAGGCTAGGGGAAGATTAGAAACCCATCCATATAGGGGAAGACCTCTCTGTAAAAGAAGAGAAAGACCTTATTGCTCTCCTAAAAGAATTCCAAATCCTTGCTTTGCCTGGTTCCGTATATAGATATAAAGGGTGTGCCTCTTGAAATGGTCAAGC